>NC_135644.1:17853303-18155357 GCF_053574225.1 Canis aureus | reverse complement strand
AAAGAAGCCTACATCCAAGCATTTGTCTCAATGTTGATGAAATGTATCAAAATCAACTCTTGAAAACAAGCCGTCAGTTTCAGAAACCCAAGAAAAATTAATGTAATATTTTGAGGGTTTTTTTACTTCACTAGCTTTTGCTAAAAATGATTGTCCATCAGATGTAAAGAGAGAGTTTGAAAAATTGTTTCAAACCAAATCACTACACCTGCTTTTAGTTTTGAACCTGCTTTTAGCTTTCTAGAACAGTCTAAATGCTTCTTTGTGGTTTTATATTCCTTGTGTCTGGTGCTTGCTCTTGTCAAGCTGTGAAGAGATTGTATTCTCATTAAGAAATGAGGGGGAAAGTTTAAAGCAAATGTTAAAGGGCAATCTAATTACTTTATGAAATATGAGATGTGTACAAGACCCACAGACAAAGGTTCTTAGTTTTAATAAAATTTCTGATTTCAATAAATGAATAAATGAATTCTATTGATGAATTATATACATACATATGTATGTATACACACACATACATGCACACACAAAGTATATATACATTTAGATCCTCCCCCTAAAAAATAAGCTTCCCCAGAGGAGGGATTTTTATCTGTTTTGTGCACTGATGTATTCCAGGTACCAAGAATACTGCCTGACATATATCTATTCTCATTAGACATTTGTTGAATGAATATAAAAATAGCATGCTGAGGGAATGATAGCATTTCATTATTAGCTCTATTTCAGTCCAACTAATTTTTCCCATTATTTGATTTCATGTACATAAAGTCATTGAGAAAGGGGTCCCAGGAGTAAAAATATGGGACATGCAAGCAGCTCCAAGGATAGTCAGCAGTGAGCATTCTTGTGTGGTGCCTTCTTTTTTTCTTAATATTTTGTTTATTTATTTGAGAGTATGAGCAAGGTGGGGCAGGCTCGGATAGAGGGAGAGGTAGAGGCAGACTCCCAGCTGAGCAGGGAGCCAGACACAGGCTGGATCCCAGGACCCTAAGATCATGACCTGAGCTGAAGGCAGACACTTAACACACTGAGCCACACGGGGCCCCTTAGGTGGCGCCTTCTAAAGTTTGGAATCCCATGATTAAACAACCTCTAGAGCCTTTGTTTTTTTAACCATTAAATCAAATGTTTAGGAAGGGAAAACTACCACCTGTATCATCCTCCCCCAGAACCCACTGTCACCCCACTCTCATTCAAACTCTTCCCCTAAACTTTCTCAATGGAGGAAAAGCAAAACAAAATGTATAAATATGCAAGTAAAAGTCCCAAGTAAAATGAAAGCAATAAATACGCTAAAAGTATCATCTGCAACTCAGCTTCCCTGCCTCACCCTTATCTTTGAAACTTTGGAATTATTCCTTAATATTGAAAAACCCTCTGGAGACAACTTTAAATAACTCTTCTTTTCACCCTCACAAAAGAGTGGCTTCTGTTGAGGAACCAAAGGAATCTGTTGATCCTGGTCTTTGCGCATGGGTTTGGGCAATTGTGTGAATGAGACCTGTGCCTGATGAGCCCTCACACACCAGGAAGAACTGGGGTGCACACCTTTTATGTCCTAATCTAGAGGCCCTCAGCTCACCGAGCTGTGAGTGTTGGAGTCTAGAGAGAGCATCTGCAGGAAGGAGGCATGCCCTGGACCTGAATTTAGAAACCGTACGTGAAAAGCTGACTCAAAAGAGCCACTCACATTTATTCATTGCAAGTTATTTCTATATAACAGAAATTTAAAGGGAGAAAGGTGAAACAGCCAACATATGAGTAGGGAGTTGGTGTGCTGGCTCCTTGGCAACACATGATTAGATTATATGATTTTATATATATATATATTTATATATATAAATATATATATTTTATATATATATAAAATGATGTAATAATATTATGTATGTAATTATATATCTTAAAATATATATGACTTATATATTAAAATATATATTAAAATATTATATTAAAATATAATATAATATTATAATATTAAAATATTATATTATATATTAAAATATATATGACTTATGGAGAGAATGGAAAGAGTAGAGAATAAAACTATAATATATAATTTATATTATACTATATAATATTGTACTATGTTATATTATATGTTTTTCAATACTCTTCTACAAAGATCAGGGCCTGAGGCTCTGATTAAGTCTTAAGGACAATAGTGAAAACAAAACCAGTTGGTATATATTGGTCCTAAATCAAAAAAGCCATCAATTAGGAAAATCACCCCGTCTTGTTTGTCCTCCCTTTGAATGAGTAAGGAAAGTCATTGTAGACGTGGGTGACAGAAGAGAAAATGTGAACCTTAGATTTAAATAATTCACTTCCCCAAGACTCTACTTAAAATTTAAAGGTCTAGCTTACGCATTAAAAAAAAAAAAAACTGAAATCTTATATTTGTGATGTTTTATCCATTTCACATATGCATTTCTAAAATTGGACTATAGTTCTTAGAAAAAAATAACAGTCTGCTTTCCATGAAATCTCCCTAAAGGATATAAATGTTTTTATTTGCTACAATGAGCCACCTGAATGTCATGCCATAATACAACATGACAATACTTAACCTGGGGTAATTCAGCATGACAGCATTTTTTTGGACAGACTTTAAAGTATTTTAGATTAATTTGCCATATTAGCAAGTGTTGCATGGAATTTGCTACAGCTTTTTGAGTACATGCATTAAATATCACATGATCCTTATGTGTCCCTGACACCAAATACCAGCTCTCATAGGGTTATCATGAGAAGACACTATGGAATAGCCAGTTGTAGTCCCCTCCTGGTATAGAACAAAGTGAGATTTTATAAATTCTTCCAGGAGCATCCCAACACATTTGGTGGCAAGCATCAATAATCCTTTTTCTCTCTGCACCCATAGACCATAAGACACCGTTGGATGGGAATTTTCTGTAGTGCTGTAGCCCCCAAACACGCGGATGTGTTGACATAGCTTGCCCTGTAGCCCTCAGTGTGAGCTCTGACTTCGTGTAAAGTGTGCAGCCCAGTACCTTGATGAACATGACTCTCAAGTTGGGAGAAGCCTCCCAAGTGATGAAGAATGAGAAAAAATTCTCAGTCTTCTAACGTGAGCCTAATGGAAAAGAATGGGTGTATGAGAGGCACACAGGAGCCAGCACCTCACTGGGTTTCAAAGAGACTGCTAATTTCATTATGTGTGGATGTTTTTAATATTTTTTTAAAATATAAATAGTTGGGGCAGCCCCGGTGGCGCAGCGGTTTGGGGCCGCCTGCAGCCCGGGGTGTGATCCTGGAGACAATGGATCGAGTCCCACGTCGGGCTCTCTGCGTGGAGCCTGCTTCTCCCTCTGCCTGTGTCTCTGCCTCTCATTCTCTCTCTGTGTCTCTATGAATAAGTAAATAAAATCTTTAAAAAATATATATATAAATAGTTGAATCCATATCGGTTGTAAACCATGGAAGCAATTTAGGGGTATAGAGAATAGAGTAAATTTTGCCTTTGCACAGTCTGCTCCCACCATTCCACTTCTGTCCGTAGAGGTAATGGCTATTAACTGTTTCTTGTTTGATTTGGGGGTTAGGTTTAAACATTTAAACTTAATATAACCAAATGGTTTAATGATTCTTCTAATGGGACTCATTCATAGTTGAAATTCAATTATATCTATCATATCCCCATATATTAGCTATCTCTAGTAAGTCCCTATTATAACTATTTTATCAGCAACTCTTGAAATACATTACTACAGTGCATCCAATCCAAGAAGAACTTCTTTTTTTTTTTAAGATTTATTTATTCATGAGAGACACAGAGACACAGGCAGAGGGAGAAGCAGGCTCCATGCAGGGAGCCTGATGTGGGACTCGATCCCCAGACTCCAGGATCACACCCTGGGTCGAAGGCAGGCACTCAACTGCTGAGTCACCCAGGGATTCCCCCCAAGAAGAACTTCTTAACAGTTATAATGTTGTGACTGCCCATAAGTAATTGCTGTGACTTTATAATCCACGGATTGAAAAATGGGAATAACAAAAATCTACAGTGAAGTCGACACTTTAAAATGAACTCACATTTTTCTCATCACTGAGTCATATGTACACATTTGAAAAAAATAATAGTACATACATGTACAAGACATGATTTATTTAGGCTGCAATGATTGGTGTGCAGATGGATTTTCAGATCAGATCACATGAGGAAATTAATTCATCATTGCTGCCCACGTGTCCATCCACCCCCTACACACACACACACACACACACACACACACACACACACCCCTCAGGTTGGGAACTAACAGCATCAGACTATAGAAACTCCATCAAGCAGGGAAGTTCATTTAAAACGAATCCTTAAAAGATTGCAGTGAAGCAACACTGTTCTAAATGGGTCATCACTTAATTTTTAGATATTTATGTGTTTTGAAGAGCAAATAGGCTTTCTATTCCAAAATAGCTCAATTACGTTTTGATTGCAACATCAGATTTTCCAAGGATCTTGGATCTCAAATACTGTAATCACTTATACATAAGTTGATAATTGCTTTACAAAAATAAAAACGGTTGCTGTGGTGGGGATATAGTGTGGGCATATGTGGTGTTTTCTCATCCTAGAGACCTCACAATGTACTTAGCTCTATTGGTTTTGGAATACACGTTGTTTGATTCTGCATAATTTCAGGTACTGCGTCTTCCAGGTAAGGAAGAGAAGACAATGAGCTGATGTCTGTGCCCCTGGCAGGACCTTGTCCAGGGAGTGTGGGGGCCAGGTGAGGAGAGGGGGGTTTTATGGCAGCTCACTCAGCTCTTTGACCTTTAGCAGGTAGCTAACTACACAGAGTTAAACCTGTGTAGTTAGCTTCATTCGCTTCCTGCTCAAAAGCTTGAGAAATGAAAGCATATACAGTTCATTTAACCAAAACTCCCCCAAGGAATACCTTTTTTGAAAAAAAGTACACTCAGAGTGACCTGTTTACACCCTCATTCCATCATATGTGTCACGATCCTGGAGTAGTGGGCAGTTCTAGGCAAGCATTTAGCCTGTGAAAGAACTTTTTTGCTTTAAAGCATATGAAGCCTTAAAGGCATATTTCACAAGTCCTTTTGGTACTTACTACCATTCTTTTCCAGGGGAAATGTATTACAAGGAGTACATGCACAGTTGCCGTGATTTGTGACTTTTCTCAAAATTTCTTTTTTAGTTTTCATTGAAAGAGAAAAATGAACGGATTGGTTTTTAGGAACCACCCTGAGAGGTGTTTAATGGAAGGAATAGATGGACTACATAAGGTACCGTATCTTTGGGGCTAGCTACTATTGCACTAAGTGTAATGAATACAGGGAGAACCAGGTGATTCTTCATGTAACTTTCAACTGTAACATTGATCATTCCAGCTATCTGTGTACTACACAGCACATATTTGTTTATTGCCTACAGTTTAAGTAACATCCAGCTAAAATTGCTAAGCTCAGTAGGTCCCACTTCTTGCCCCACACAAAGAAAATAACACATAGATCCAAAGGCAGTTTATCAGATAATTTTTAAATAGAATTCCAGAGAGCTCTGCACATATTGCCAAAGGTCGTTGATTGTTATCTTTGGAGAAAAATAGTTTCTTTTCCTCTATCTGTCCAGTTAAAATGTATAGCTTCCTCCTTGAAAAGAAAATCGGGCAAAAACAGTAACACAAGAAGAAAACATGAGGGTGTAGCTCGCCCACCGTGTTCTCAGTGACAGAGTGGGCTGCCTAAATATCAAAGTTCAAGGCAAAAGAACAACAGTAAGCAGCCCAGGTGATATTGCTGTCAAGGGCATGAGGTGTAGGTGGCTTCCAGGACCTTTAGGGAGCAGGGCATTATGGATATTAAAATTAAAAAAAAAAACTAGCATTAATCAAAGTACTAGAATAAAACCGCATTCATGTAGCATAGTTGTAGTGAAAATTGTAAGCTTTCTCCTATTTCTCCTATTTTTTAGGTGTCTGACATTCAAATTTAGTCCTTCTATGAGATCATTAATCTATAGGCTTCACCTATTTTTGTTTTCCAAATAAGAAGACTTGTGTTTTTTAACATGAGTTCTGTTTCCCTGACATCTCTAAACAGATCTCTTTTACCAGTTAGCCAAAGCGTGGACACTTTCACAGGGGCGGGTTTAAATCCTCATTCTTTTGGAAGGTCTGCTGAGGAAAATGTGCCCAATTTGGAAGTAACAGATGTGTGGGTTTTTGTGTTTTTTGGTTTTGTTTTGTTTTTGCACATCTAAGTACCCATCAAACCTAGGGTAAGAGAAGAGCTTTATGTTTCAGAAGAAAAAATGACTCCTCCCACCCTAGACCTGTTGCTTGCCATGCCACAACTTCAGCAAGTCTTGCTGATCTTAGAATATAGAAATCTCCATTCAGGATGACCCATTAAGAGCAAAAGTGACCTCTCTGTAAGTCCCCACCCTCTGCAGAAGCTGCTATAGGTTCTCTGTCATGACTCTCTCTGGTCAATATGGTTGCTGGCATCTGCACTACATGTGCCTGGGTATGGTCGGGAACCTCTTAAATCAGGAGGAAGATCACTTTCCACCTACATGTCAAGTCAAGATGCTACCCTTTGAATTAAGAGGTGCTGTTGCTGCTTTGATTGTCTATAGAACATGCATTTTAGACTGTTGGTTTTGTTTGCTGTTTTTTTTTTTTAATAGTGGTGATGTATTTGTGCAGAAACTGGCCTATTCTTTCACCCATTATCTCTAGTGACAGATGCTGTATCCATTCCTAAAAAGACTGATCTAGAATAAAATGCCTCTAGAAAAAGAAGAAAAAAGCAAAGCAACTACCCACAGATGGGTCACATTCAATTCGCACTGGAACTAACTGGCTGCAGGCAGTCATGTTCAAATCAGTCATGTTCAAAACCAGCAATCATGTTCAAATTCCATGAGCTTACATGGCATGATTTATTATAACAGTATTTGCAAGATATGTGGAGCATGACCTGAAAAAATCCAGCAAGGCAGTAGTTGACTCAGTCAATATGCAAGCTGTGCAGAATTTCTTTGCGGGTAAACTTTGGAATGGTCTTAATTTTCAGAATCAGCTTTGGCATCCATAAAGGCAGAGAAAAAACTGTAGCTAAAAGGTTTGACAGCCAAACTTAAACAAGGATCTATTCTGTTCTTCTCGGTTTGCTTCTTTTAAAGGTAAATTCATGTTGTACCAGAATCATTTGTGGAGTAACTCATCTATACAGCTAAACTTTTTAAAGTAAACATACACTAGGACATTTGAGATTCCTGAAAAGTATCATGAAGTTATATCAAACTTTTGAAAAGCTCATAGTGTGCCAAATTTTGGAATTTCTTACTTAATAAGACTTTGAAAACAAACTTGGATTTTCTTTATTCTTCTTTAAATACCCAAGACCTAGTATGCGAATTGCTCTTAAAAGGAAAATAAAAATATTGTTGAACTGGTAAAAGACTGGCTCACATGCATTTCAGCTTAAAATCAGAAAAAACAGGCCATGTAATTTGGGGCTCCGTGCTAAATTCCTTTATCCTCACAATATCCCCTGTTTGATTAACAGAAACATTAACTGCATTCATATTTTTCAGTCCGAACTAGTGGAGCTATTGCTCTTAATTTTCAGTATTTGAACACGTCATTCAAGAGAAAAATGCATTTGATCACACACCAAGGCCTATGCGTGCACACGCGCGCACACACACACCCACACACACTGTTCAGCATCTATCTTCTATACTTCAGTATCTCTATTACTATACTTTGTTATCTGACTTTTTTATTTTTCTCAAGAAGGATATGAGTTCTTTTGTATTTCCAGCTCCTAGTAGAATACCATAATAATAGAAAATACTCAAAGTAGTTTTGTTGAGTGAAACAGTAGGTATTACAGGAGAGGAATTAAGAAGCTGATTCTAGAATCCACAGTGTAGCCGTAGCTGTATTTTATCAGTTCATCTAAGATCAAGGTTTTTGTGGGTTTTTTTTTTTTTTTTTAAGATCAAGGTATTGAGAGAGACTGAGCTCCTACCAGGTACAAGGCTCTGTGCTTAAGTTGTGATGTGTAAGATGGAGTTTGTGCCCAGTGATTTTATGTCATGAAAGAACGGTTTTCGGAAACCTCCCTTCCTCTCTGCTTTGATGCCTGTTACAGAAGCGTGATAGACGATGGAATAGAGATAGTCGATACTGAGTCACTTTTTAATCACTGAATTTTTGAATCATCCACACTTTTCTTATTGAGTTTCAAAATTCTAGCCTCATGCACTAATATCATGACAAGTTCTCCTCCATTTGAAGTCTATTGTTCTTTCCTAAATCAGATGTCTAAGTGGTGTTTTGCAAAATCTGCAGCACCAAGATTTAGTGTAGGATGTAGGGGCAAAGCTGAGAAGAGTTTCTGTATAATCTGTCTCTGCTTGTCAAATCTTGTGTCTCCCTATTATCTTTTTCTGGTAAAGGACTCTAGAAGAAGAAAAAACTTCAATAGATATGCAGCCTTGTACAGAATGGTCCCCCTGAAACTTTCTGCTACCTCAGCCAATGGTGAAGTCTCTCACACTACTCTCTGAGTTTCCTAATGATGTTGGTATTTGCGAAAAGAAATTGGCTTAGTTCATCTTTCCTAGAAAGTAACCATTTTTAAAAAGCTGGAATGCAAAAAAAAAAAAAAAAAAAAAAAAAAAGCTGGAATGCTTTTAATTGAAATTCTTCGAGTGGCTTGGTTAATACACTTAAAATCTTTTCCCACCTTATGGTATACATCCTGAACTGCCTCCAGAAATATTTAATGACTTCATTAAACAAAGACATGCCACAGTTTTTATCATTCTACTTTATTAGCATGAATGACCATGTTTACGTATAAAGAAATGGAAGTACTTTTAAACCAAATCATTTCAGTTGTTTTTTTTTTTTTCTAAGTATTTTATCCCAGATGTTGGATCATTGTCAGTGCTTGCTCCTTTGACAACCCTGTCACTTAGGCTCTGGCGGTCATACCAGGGAATAGTGTCTCGTAGGGTTTGTTCTGATTCTAAGGGAGCTCAATTGCCCCTTTCAGAAAGGCAACAAAAAAGATCACTGACAACGCAGCAGGGCTAGAAATCCTGGGATTAGAATAGTACTCTGTGTAGAATAGGGAAGACCTAGCCTGCGGGAGTTACAGTATCCAAGCTGGCGGTGGCACACATGGACCCATCCCTGCTCCAGCGCTGCCTCACGGTGGGCTCAGGCCTCCTCGTGACTGCATCACAGCTCAACCTCTCCCACCCTTTCTTCCTTCCCTTCTCATCATGGCACGGGTGTTAGTCCCCAGAACACACCCCATTAAACTTCCTGCACGGATATCTCAGAGTCTCAAGGTCTGTTTCCCAGAAATCCAGCCTGTGAGAAGAGAAATGGAAAATTAAGTTCATGATCATTGAAACTTAGAGAGTGAGAACCCTGTTCTGACTCCTAAATTCGTTAACTAATTAGATCACCTCTTACCTCCAGCTGGTTTCCGAACAACTCACAGAACTTACCTTGGTAAGTTAATAGGCAACTTTCTTCTGTCAGTCTTTATTCAAGTCCTTGGTTACAGACAGACCACGCACAAACCAGGATCACATGTGGCCAGATGTTGACGTTAGAGATTCACTGTGCAAATCTCTTCATTGCTGCAAAGAGGGCTGCAGCAAATCTGGGTAGACAGAGCCTCATATCCAGATAGTATCTACCTACTTTGTCCTATTTTGTCATAAAATACTTGCTAGCTAACTCTCATGTGGAGACATACAAAGCAAATGTGATTCTTCAGACAAAAATGGCATGGACAGAATTTTCTTTTTCTTTTTTTTTTTTTTTTTTTTTTTTTAAGTAGGCTCCACACCCATTGTGGGGCTTGAACTCACAACTTGTCCACAGAACAAGAGACTGAGAGTTGCACACTCTACCGACTGAGCCAGCCAAGCATCCCCAGAATTCTTTTTTGCCATGTAAAGCTAAAAAGAAGGGAAGATATTAATGAGATATAATAAAATAATGTACTAGCGTAGCTATATTTTTAGGCCTGGTAAAATTGTAACTTAGATTAAGAGGTGAGTGACAAATTTTTAGTCTAGGCAATTTCTCCAGAAAAACACAATTTATATAGTCAATTTTCAATTATCTGCCCAAGGAGAAATAGCAATAATGGCAATTATCCAAAAGAGTAGATAATGAACAAATTCATTTCTATTTGACTTTGAAATATTGTTTTGTATTCCAAAACCAACATTTGGATGTGGATGCTTTTTAAATTCTGTAAAGTTGCTATGCCTAAACTTAAACACTAAAATTATATTTTAGAAATCAGATGGAAGAAAGTGGCTTATATTTTTCATCTTGCCTTGTATAGTACTTTCCTACTTTCTATATTATTGCTGAAAATAGATCTTATCCCTTAGGGTAATGTTACATTCATCCTATTTGCATCTACGTGTTTCCTATTTATATTTTCCTAGCACCTATGATAATTTAATATTTTGGTTGAATGGACAGCTTCCCTCTCTGCCCTTGCTTGGCTAAAGTTAATTATATTTATATTTTATGTATATGTCCAAAAAAAAAAAAACTAAATAAGTGGTCAAGATAAAGAGTTATATCCCAGTAAGATTTGAGATGTATGAATGCAAATATCTGCCCATGGAAAATTGAGTTGACCATATATACATTTTCCACACCTATTTTGGACCTGGTTTGGTCATTTTTCACTCAGTAAATGCTAAATTGTATACAAAGTTACCTGGCATTGGATCTGGCTCATGTTAGCCGTCAGTAACTGCTCATTTCCTTTATTCCTTGCTTCCTTTTCTTCAGTAATGTTTTACATAAGATGCTTCATATTAACACTTCATATACTTCAGTAAATACTTATGTTTTATTCCGTTCTTTTTCTGTACAGAAAATATTCATTTGGGGGATCCCTGGGTGGCTCAGCGGTTTAGCGCCTGCCTTTGGGCCAGGGCGTGATCCTGGAGTCCCAGGATCTAGTCCCATATCAGGCTCCCTGCATGGGGCCTGCTTCTCCCTCTGCCTGTGTCTGCCTCTCTCTCTCTCTCTCTGTCTCTCGTGAATAAATAAAGTCTTTATTAAAAAAAAAAAGATTCATTTTATACAAATAAGGAATTTTTTTTAAGATGCTAAAGTAAAATCTTCAGGTGTTATTTTCCCAATGTCAATACCCACTATGTGTTTTAATTCCTAAGAGCTACCTCCATGGAATTTGATATATCACTATTTTTCTTATGTTTTATTTATATAATTTCTACCCCCAATGTGGGGCTCAAACTCATGACCCTGAGATCAAGAGTCTCATGCTCTACTGACTGAACCAGCCAAGTGCCCCCAGGTTTACCACTATTCATCTGTTAAGGGCATAGCATTTTAAAGTTAAGCATGAGGGAACCCTGGGTGGTGCAGCGGTTTAGCGCCTGCCTTTGGCCCAGGGCGCGATCCTGGAGACCCGGGATCGAATCCCATGTCGGGCTCCCGGTGCATGGAGCCTGCTTCTCCCTCTGCCTATGTCTCTGCCTCTCTCTCTCTGTATGACTATTATAAATAAATAAAAATTTAAAAAAAAAATAAAGTTAAGCATGAGAGTTTATGCACACTAAAAATTGACCACACACTCTCCTGTCTTACTCCCAGTCACGTGATACACTCCCATTCTAAACAGTACAGTTTTTATATAAGGCAGATTTTATCAAGCATTCCAATGCTTTTGATTGGTTGCTTTAGGACTCCTTTGATAAGGTTTTGGTGTTTGACCAAAGCTGGCTTTCTTTCCCTTCAAAGATCTGCATAGTATTTTCAGTTGAACCTGGCAAGGCACTGGAGAGGTGGGTTAAAAAAATGGCTAGACCTAGTTCCAAACACTGGCCCCGCTACCTACCAGGGGGATGTTAGACCAGAGACTGTCTCTTAAGGTCATGGTTTACTCTTTATTAAAATGAAGATAATAATATCAGATGAAGGGGCTTGTGGTGATGCTTACGGATAATAAATGTAGGCAAGTTAGTGTATGTTAGGCATTCAAGAAATGTTGGTATGTGTTACAGGTACTAACATTTACTGAGCACCTACCTTGTGCAAATACCGCTCTAGGCATTTTCTCTGTATTGATTCATTTACACCTCAGTACACCTCTGTGATTCAGGGAGTGGTATCACTGTTTTATACATGTGACCTAGAGGGCTTAAGGCACGGTAAGCAGCTGAGTCTGTATTACAGCCCATCCCCTACGCTTAGCCGCCACACAACATTGCCTCTTGTATAGACAGAGCAGCCTTTTAGCAGCAACAGGAGCCAGCAGGTGGATTGGGGGGACCCCCTCATGCTTCTGCCCATACCCCCAGCACTGCCATTCTTCACATCTGGCCACACCACTTAAACACCACCCCAAACACACCTACAATCAGAGTATGATTTCCTAGGAGGGACCATTCTATTTTAGTCACCCAGCTTTACCCAGACCTCATCCCAGGACATGAACAGTGAGAACAGAAAATTATGCCTCTTGGTATAAAGCTTGAGACCCAAGACTCAAGTCAACTGGAGGCCGCTTCTAACTGGCCTCCAGTGTGTCATTTAAAGATCTGCTCAGATTCAGCCAGTCTCAGGGGTCACCGTGAGCGTGAAAGGTTGTGGGCAAAAGGTCAGGTGCTTGAGCTCACAAGCCCCAGCTCTGCCACTAAGTAGCTGAGTCCCTGGCCCCCTGAAGTCCTTCTCCTTCCCCCCACCCCCTCCGAACCCTTCCACAGCCCCGCCATTCCCTGTTGTCCCACCCCTGGCCTGCCCCTCATCTGTGCCACTCGCCTGGGCTTGTAGGTGTCTGGGCTGCCATCCTAGGACCAGCTCTAAACCTCCCTTTGTTCATTTATTCATATTTTTCTCATTTGATCCACCTGTGTTCAGTGCTCACCCAGACACCATTCTGTGTATTGTACTTAGAGCCTACATACAAGCCTTTTGGCTTTTAAGGGGGAGAACTTGGTTTGCATTTCTCAGAGACTGATTAATCTCCATCGTTTCTAAAGTTTTCTCCCCTCGGGCTATCTACACAGGATCCTGCGGTTTGCTAAGCAGCAGCTTCTCCTGGCACAACTCCCCGCAATCAGACGAACAGAGACAATGCCTCGCGCCCTGCACCTGCATTAAGAAGAGGTCCACAGCAGGCTTGGCCCAACAGGTAAGAGAAGGCATTGCTCAATTATGCAGTCCATCCCTGGGGGAAAATACCAGCAATTCTATAAAAGCAGAAATCAACATCTAAGGACTAATGAGGAGAGAGAAAAGTGTGGTTTGGGGCTTTCGTTTCTGTTTATGTGCTCTACCATGTGATTACCCTTGCCATGAGCCATGAAGTAACCCCTGTTCTTGTATGATCTGGGAGAAAAAAAAAATGAAAGCTAAAAAAAGAATGGCCTTTTAAAAAAATTCATATTTACAAGTGCCTACAAAACCTTTGACTGATTTTAGTGGTGGCCTCTTTTAAGACGAAACGGGGAACTAAATATATGCCTTAGGTGACCTGAGACAATGCCTATTTAAAAATCCATTTCTCCAAGGCTATAGCTAATTGATTCTTGAAACTTCTTTGCCGAAATAACCTTGTCCCACAGGCAATTGTGCTTCAATTATTTCTTATTTCACTTGAAAATAATAGTCTTTTTATATAGAAAATGATGGAATAGTTATAAAAAGTGTCCAAAATAACAAGTAATCGTTAAAATATTTTTATTTAAAGTGATAAAACTCAAGACAAATACTCAGAATATTCCTTTCCATGCTTGTTGCCCTAAATAGAGTGCTAATAAGTCTATAGAAATGATTGCAGACTTCCTGGAGTGTGACTCAGGGAAAGAAGCCCCACACTGGCACCAGGAGACTTGAATCATACTTTTCTCTCTTCCACCATCACCTCTGTGCTTTGGGATGATAATTACAGTTTCCTTGTGCATGATTTCAGACTGCCTGAATTTCAGACTAGATTTCAGACTAGATTTCAGACTAAATGCTAGCCTCAGTTTGACCATGAGATACTGTGAGTGGGGGTGGGGGGGTAGCTTTAAGCTTATTCCCTGCAAAGTCATCTGCCTAAAGCAAATTCAACAAAATGCCAGTTCACTGAATTCCTTTCTTCTTTTCATTATTTACAAAACTTACAGCAATTGGCACTGGGTGTGTTGGGGTCTACCACCTTTGGGGGTTTCTATGAGATTTTAATGGATAGTTTTCCAGTTCGCTTCATAACAGCATTTGAAGGAATACGGAGTTTGTCTTAGCCTTAGCCTCGGCTGTTAATGCAGGGAGAGGATCCTCTGATAAAGAGTGAGAGGCACCAGCACACAGCCAAAAAGGATACTGACTAAGAGATGTGACATTAACACCATAAGGATTCCCCAAACTCAAGACAAATATATCTGGTATTTCAATATACTAGGCAGAGTGACCATGTAGGGGGAACTCTTCCATCGAATGAGCCTGCCATTGCAGTCCTTCCTCTGAGGAGCCTTATAGTTCAATGGAAGAAAAAGATTAGAACAATAGCAGGAAATTAGCAAATAATATAATTGCAAATTGTGATAAGCACTATGGAAAAATAAAAGGAATGCTCAGACAGTGAAGAGCTAGACCTGGCTTTAGAAGGTAGTCAGGACAGGTGTGGGAGGCAAGAGGGCTGCTCCCAGTGCCTCCCCTTTCCAGGCCTGTGACATGATTGCACTGCCTCATTCCCCAGGAGATTCCAGGGGTCATGGGATTTGGTCTGGCCAATCACTTGTGCATGGGAACAGTATGTGTCTCTTCCATGCTGGAGCATCTAATTAATGTTACTCTAGCTCCCTGTCCCTGTCCCTGTGGCATTCTGACCAGGGATGTGATCCAAGATGTGGTGGCTCCCTTCACCTGGGACTTGTGTGACCCCAGAGAACAAAGCCACCTCAGCCAGCCCACACTGGACATGCATGTAGCATGAGCAAGCATGTAGCATGAGCAAACAACAAACTTTAATGTCTTAAGCCACAGAGATATGGAAGCTTTTTGTTAACGTAGCTTAACAGGGACAATCCTGACTATTACAAGAGGCATTTCTAAAGAGGCAGAAAGATGATTTATAGAGACTTTAAGACAAGAGGCTTTGAGCATGGCTAGTTCACAGAATTGAAAGAAGGTCAATATGGCTGGATTAGAGTAAGTCAGGAAGAAGTAGCAAATAATCTTTAGAGTTCCTTCTACTCTCTCAACTCTTGCCTGTTGTATCTCTAAAGCCGTTCTGATATTTATATTCCTGGCAATGCTTGGAGATAGATTAAGTAGCTGACTTTAAATGCTTTTGATTTGTTTACACAAATCAAACTCTCATAGTTTATCTCTTGCCTCTGGATTATGATCGTTTTTATCAAGAACTTTGCATGTGGGCTATTGATATGATAATGCAATCCTAATGCCCTCTCAGGAGCTGAGGCCTCTATCTTTTCAGTCAATTGGAAGATGCACTTGAGTGTATAGGCCATTCATGGCTGAGCTGAGGCCTGGGATGGGAAGCCCACGGCATTTTGCAATTGAATCATATGTAATATTGTGTGATTTTTAAGCTCTCAGCTTTTCATATCAATTTCTAATATTCTGGCAACAGAATCTAGGGAAAAGCCCAAACTTTCATGGGACTCATCATAGCTCCTTTAATGTATATGTATGAGAGATTGTCTTTTGCACTGAAGATCTTGTTCGAAAACAAAACAAAAACCCCTTAGCAAAAAGCAAATTGCCAGAGATGCAGTTTATCTTCTTTGGAAGAAAAGAAGAGCTGAGTCAGCCCTCCTGGGATTTGACAACTAAGGTATTTCTTTATCCTTGACACTGCTCAGATAGAGCCCCAGATATTATAACTGCCTTTATTGAAGTTTGGTAGATTTAGAGGAAATACATCCAGCTGATATTAGAGTCATTCTTGTACAGTTCTTAAAGTCTTAAGGATTTTTTATTGAGGTGAATGAAATCCTGCTTAAGAAAAAGAAAAGCAGGAGAAAGGAAGGGAGATGGATCTAAAATAAAAACAGGGTCGTTAAAATAGGCTCAGTGCTAAGTGTTTTCATATGTAGTATTATCCCCATACATGAGAAAGTAGCCTTGAAAGGTTACAATCATCCAGCCAATGAGTGAAGACCAAGGAAGGGATGGGAGTCTTTCCCCTCCAAAGACCCTTCTCTTTCCTCTCTGCTACTTAGACTAGAGTGTGAAAGTGTCCCTATACCATCACCACAGTCATATCTAAAGTAGCCCAGCCTTGCATTTCTATGATCTCCAGAGTTCTCCAGAGTGCTCTAAAAGATATATACTGCATCACTCTTCAATTATTACGTATCTAGATTCAGAAGAGCCTCTAAATGGAGCTGGTTGTAATAAGTTGTGCTCTGCTAATTGTACATCTTCCCTTTGTTCAGCCTCATCCTGTATAATTAGCACAGTCTTGAAAATAGAAGTTTCCCATTACATTAAAGTTCTTACACAGCACACCCTCTAATTATTTCATATTTTCACATTAGGGATAAGATCCTCATGGTGGAGGGAGGTAATTCTGTTTGTTATTTAATTACTTATAGAAGGAGTAGAGGAAAACCAGGAAAAAGAGATTATTAAAATAATTTCTGGGCAGCCCTGGTGGCGCAGCGGTTTGGCGCCGCCTGCAGCCTGGGGTGTGATCCTGGAGACCCGGGATCGAGTCCCACATCGGGCTCCCTGCTTGGAGCCTGCTTCTCCCTCTGCCTGTGTCTCTGCCTCTCTCTCTCTCTGTGTCTATGAATAAATAAATAAATAATCTTTAAAAAATAATTTCTACTTAATTCTGAGTTATATACACAGAGACCAAGGCACAGGCATATATTTCTCTCATACCCCCATTCTATCCTGGCTTCTGACATCACCATTTTTGGCACTGGTCTCAGTTAAAACCATTAGGATCTCTTTCTATTGAGGACTTACCTTTCCTTTAAGATCCACTCAAAATCCTCTCCCCCACTGGTCTTTATGATATTCACCATTAAAATTAATATTAATATTAAGCTCCCATCTTCCCATCTGCCAGGGCACTTTGTACTAATCTTAAAGCATGTTTCTGCTTTGTATTATAGGGATGGAGCTAGGGTGAAGATGGCTGCTGACTCACTCAGATATATTTTCTCTCTTTTCTTCCTGGGCATATAACTATACAGCATTTCCTTTTCTTCTTTAGAATTGGGTATGACCACATGGTGACTTTCTCACATGCAATATGAATGGAAATGATGTGCTTCATTTAGGGACCAGGATTTTAAGGAAGTAGGTGTGCCTTCTCCCTGCTTAATCTCCCCTGATGCTGTCTCGGGTCCTCAAGGATAGGAGGAGCCAGGCTCCTAGATGACCAGGTGGAAAGCTATCTGGCCAAGTGGGAACACCCCCATTAGGTCGTTACACAAATAAGAAATAACTATCAACAAGGCTCAGATATTTAGTGTTTATTTGTTATAGCAACTATATAGGCTTACCTAACACAGTGTGTGCATGTTTGTAAGCATGAGTCTATGTGTGTGTGACTCCCTCTGTTTTAGAAGCCCTAGAAGGACTGGGACAAAAAACAATCATCCTTCACTGTGAGAAAAATTAAACTAAATAGCTGCCTTATTAGAAATGGAGCAGAT
Source organism: Canis aureus (assembly GCF_053574225.1). Lineage (NCBI taxonomy): Eukaryota > Metazoa > Chordata > Mammalia > Carnivora > Canidae > Canis > Canis aureus. The sequence goes on along the minus strand of NC_135644.1, from coordinate 18,137,653 downwards.
GGTCAACAAAATGAAGAGTGGAGGGTACTCTGAAACATCTCTACCATTGGGGATGCCATTTTCTCATTTGCAAGCAACTGTAAGGACTTTCATAAATTATCTCATAGGTAACTAGAGTGTAGAATGAAATGCATTCTATATGCCATGCAGTCTTCTCACAGTGCTGATCAATAACAGACCTGGCCTCATCTCACTCCAAGTACACAGTCCAGTGGGAGACCAAGTACCCACCAAGTCTTCACACTACTGAAGAAGCACTCAGCTTCCCACCCAGGTTCTCAGGTTCCTCATCTTTAGAAAAGAAGAAGAATATTACTTGCTTCTCAGTTTTTGTACTTTTTAATTACATAATATTTAAATAAAATGTCAAGCATGATGCTTGACACTTGGAACTTGATAAACATTCAATAAATCTTAGCTATTATTATTTGTATTGGTTTAGGTAAATAATATAAGATTATATAACAAAAAATCTGAGCAGACTGAGGGAAAGGTATATGGAACACAATTTCTCTTCACAGTGACTCCTAACCTGAGAGTTGATAGGCTGGGAATAATGTTCCACATTTTTAAAAATACAAACAGTGTGTGCAAAGGACCAGTGATGTGAGGAAGCATTTTTAAAGACTTGAAAAAGAGGGATCCCTGGGTGGCTCAGTGGTTTGGCGCCTGCCTTCAGCCCAGGGCATGATTCTGGAGACCCGGGATCAAGTCCCATGTCGGGCTCCCTGCATGGAGCCTGCTTCTCCCTCTGCCTGTGTCTCTGCCTCTCTCGCTCTCTCTCTCTTTCTCTGTGTGTGTGTGTGTCCGTGTGTCTCTCATGAATAAATAAATAAAATCTTTTAAAAAAATAAAGACTTGAAAAAGACTAAGAGTAGCAGGAATATAGAGAGCGAGGAGGAAACACTGCAGAATGAGATCATTTAAGCCTTGGGAACCACCTTGTAGTCATCTAAGAACTGATTCTCTTCCTAAGTGCAGTAGAAAGTCACTGAAATGGTTTCAAACAGGTTGTAGCATAGAATGACATGATCAGCTATGTCTTTTAGAAAGATCACTGTGGCTATGAAGAAAAAAAAAGATTGGAGGGAAACAGAGAATGCACATGTGGACTACTTGGAAAGACTGTAGGACCAAACTAAGAATACCCACAGAGAGGTCAGGCAGTAGTAGTGGGGATGGAGGGAAGTAAAGATAGGAAAAGTTTCTGCAGTGACACTGGCAGGAATTGGTGATGGATTAGGTGTGAGATATAGAAGAGAGCACTGTTCAGAATGGCTCCAGGTCTTTCACCTGGTTGTGGAAACATTGAAGAGAGATAGGCAACCCTGAAAGAGGATCAGGATTGCAAGATGATGAATTTACCTTTGTACATGCAACAGTCAGATGCTCCTCAGAAATCCAAGAACACATGCCAAGTATATGGTTGGATATTTGGGTCCAGAGTTTCATAAGTATATCTGAGCTAGAGTGTAAATTTAAGAGTTATTGGCATATGGCTAGCACCTTAGGCCATGGGCAGGAAAAATTTGCTTAGAAAATAAGCAAGGGGTACCTGGGTGCCTCAGTGGTTAAGCATCTGACTCTTGATTTCTGCTCAGGTCATGATCTCAGGGTCGGGAAATTAGGCCCTACATTGGGCTCTGCACTGGGCGTGGAGTCTGCTTAAGATCCCCTCTCTCCCTCTTTGCCCTTCCCCCACTACCACTTTCTCTTCCTCAAAAAAAAAAGGTGGGGGGGACTTAGACTGAAAGGAAAAGAGAGGTGTATATATAAGAGGATTTTATTTTAAGGACTGTGTAAGCTTGGTGAGTCTGAAATCTAAGAGGGGAGGCCAGCAGGATGTAGGCCCAGGAAAGAATTACAGTTGGAATCCCCAGGCATTCTACCGGAAAACCAGAAGTAGCAGGCAGTGCAGATGAAGTCTGAAATTGTCTGCTGGAGAACTCCCTCTTGCTCAGGGAAGATGCACCTTTTGTTCTATTCAGGCTTTCATCTAGTTGGAGGAGCCCTACCCCGTCCCATCCCCCACCACATTACAGACAAATCTGCTTTCCCCAAAGTCCACTGGCATAAATGTAAATCTCATCTAAAACACCCTCACAGGAACAGCCAGCATAATGTTTGATCACATATCTGGGTACCAGGGCCCAGCCAAGTTGACCTGTAAAATTAACCATCACAAAAACATTAAAGTAAAAAGGAAAACCAGGGATCCCTGGGTGGCGCAGTGGTTTAGCGCCTGCCTTTGGCCCAGGGCACGATTCTGGAGACCTGGGATCGAATCCCACATCGGGCTACCAGTGCATGGAGCCTGCTTCTCCCGCTGCCTATGTCTCTGCCTCTCTCTCTGTCTCTCTGTGTGTGATTATTGTAAATAAATAAAAATTTTAAAAAAATAAAATAAATAAAGCTGAATAATATTGAAAAAAAAAAAAAAAAAAAGGAAAACCAGACAGAGTGACTATTTCCCAGGCCCTGAACTAGGTGCTGGGAATACAACTTATATTGTGGTTTACAGTGTGAACCTGGGAGTCAGATAGCCTGGGTTTGAATGCAGACTTTGTAGTTGACTTGCCTTGTGACCTTAGGAGCCTTTAGGGAAGTGGACTGGCCTAGACTGGCACCGAGCTGAGACGGAATGAACAAGATGGAGCTAAGTAGTTCCAGCTGTGCACAGTGGAGGGCTGAGGAGCAGGGAGCCAGGCATGCTCTCTGCAAATGACACTCGCCCCTGCTCTCTCTCTGGCCACAGAATGGCAGTTTCCCTTCATTGCATGGCAGCTGCCCAAGTTTGCTTTTCTGATGCTGTGTTTGTTTCTGGCCTTGGATGCACTATAACCAAAGGCCTTCCCGAACTGTGCTTCAGCCACTGAGCAGACTAGGATGGAAACCAGAACATTATACAATGTTTGGTTGAAAAGAGTGAAAAAGAGAAGTCCTAAGGGCAGGAGTTGGGGGTAGGGTTGGCCACCTCACAGTGCTCTGTCCTGGGATTTGGGGACAAGTATTCTCAGTAAATTCTACTGAGCCCTGGAGAGATAGCACAGAGAGATCTTAAAGCACAATAAAGACTTTTCCAGGCAGCAAACATGTGGCTATCCAGAGTACTTGTCCCTTCCCTTTCCTCCTAGGCTAGCTTGTTCTTAGCTCTCTGAGTATGATTAAGTAAGGACATATTTTCCAGTCGCTTCAGCAAATATTTATTCAGCTGTGTGCAAGGCGCCATGCTCTCTCACCAGGCTGTGACATGTGTAACACATCTTTGGCTCCCTGACACCTAGGACAGAGCAGGAAAGTAGGGGGTACTCTATAGATGTTGGTCAAATGAATTAGCATAAACCATAAAGTAATAAGGCATTTATTTAGAAAATGCCCTATAATATGATATGGTCAACAAATCTTTCTACACTGAAAAAATCTACATGAGATCCCCCAAATGGCTTCTTGTACCTTTCCTAAAAGCACAAAATATCCCTGATACCCTAGTGAAATAAGTCTAGCTTATGATAAATGGACTTATAAATTAATTAATGTAACCCTGTGGAAAAATGGCCTATGGGCATTTGAAATGGCCAGAAATAAGCAGAGATCATACAGTTGGTAAGAAACCCACTTTAGTGGGTTCTAATACTTTTGTTCTGATATTCCATAGTGTAGTGACTCCTAATATTTTTCTTGTCACAATCTACATAAGAGATAAATTTCTCATGGGTCACACATTCCCAATGGGTTATGAGCCTTGACTCTTTCTTTTTTAGGAAAGTTAATCAGAGGGCAAGTGAGCAAAATCAGTATTTTTACAAGGATAAACTTAAATCTCTAATTTTTAAAACTGAAACCCAATAATGCACAGCCCTTACTGAGTGTCAACTATGTGCTAAATAAGCACTGTGCCATGAGCTTTGCACATATGATCCCATTTGAGCGAAGAACAACTGTGAATGGTTGATTCTCTGGAGCATCTTCATTTTGCAGGTTAGGAAACAGCGACCTATAGAGATTACAGAATGTTTCTAGACTAATACATGCCTATGAGTGGAATCCAGGTCTTTACATTTGTACTCTCCTGTCTCCAAAATCATACACAAATTTCAGCGCTTGGTGACTATTATTATACATTTTCTGTGACATACCTCACAACTGACCACCACAATCTGTATATTATAATGTAGAGAACCTTTTGCAAAGGACATAGTGCTGTGTTTATCAAAACTAGATTTTGCTCCGTGGTTTGAACCCAGTTCATTTATTTGAGTCACTTTAGGTCTTAAAAAACAATAATATAATAACCATCTTTTATCTAGTATCTCTACTATAGTTCACTCATTATATCAGACATTTTGCAGAAATTATTTCTCATATCATTGATTAAAATATTTTTTTTTTAATTTTTTAATTTATCTATTCATGAGAGACACAGAGAGAGAGGCAGAGACACAGGCAGAGGGAGCAGGCTCCATGCAGGGAGCCCGACGTGGGACTCGATCCCGGGACTCCAGGATCCCGCCCCTGGGCTGAAGCCATCACTAAACCGCTGAGCCACCTGGGCTGCGCTGATTAAGATATTTCTAATATTAATTTATTTATATCACATTCATATTAGATTTCTAATGTAACAGATATACAAAGTGTTATGTATAAAGTTGGAGCAGAACGGAAGAACCAAGTCTTACCCCACTTGATTAGTTTCACTTTTAGGCTGCAGAGGCCTCTGACCTCCCCTTCATGATCCCCACTCTACACAAGTCTCATTTGCGCCTTTCCTCCTCCTCTGTTTCCTTCTCCACTAGCCTCATGGCCACCACTCCCCCAGCTGAGACTCATCCATTGACTGAGTGGGTCTGGGAGGACCATCCTCAGCCTTGAGGGAGGAAGGCAAGAGAGAACAGGAAATAGAAAGAGAAGATGTAGGAAGGTTAGTGTTCCGAAGGGAGGTAGACATCCCAAGCAGGAGAAAGGAAGAGGTGAGTGGTGTGAGGGGTGAGCAAGGAGAGAGCACAGCAGGACAGCCAGCTCCTTTAGGTGAGAAAATGGGAAAGGTAGGAGAAAGGGCTACAGGTTAGCTAGGGCCTGCAGAGTCTTTGAGGAGGTAAGGATATGGGAAAGAAATCTCTAGAGAGCGCTGATGATTTATGTGTATATATATATATATATATATATATATATAAAGAAAATGATTTTTCCAGCCAAGCTCTGCATTTGAGTGGGAATCATGTTGACAAACAACCAGATCCTTTCTCTTTGTTGTTCTCATCAATCACCACCTGGAAGTCTTGCCCCAGGGAAATGCAGCCAAGGACTAAGCCAAAGGAAATTCTCTGGAGCCCTTGCCTCTTGAGCAGCCCCCTGAATGACAAGCCTCACCAAGGCCAGGCTTTTTTTACAGAGCAGGGAGCGGGGGTCAGTAGTAAGCAGGCCCTTGGCCAAACCTACCACTGCCTGGATTTGGATGAGGACATATATGAAACTGGAATGGGGTGGAGAGTAGGGATCAAGTCACTTAAAAGCAAATAAATAAACATTTTGGTCAGAAAGGAAGAGCATAAACATATGCAAGTGATTCCCAACCTTCCGTGAAATGCTATCAAGATTTCTTTCAACTGAGGAGTTTGTATATTCGTTGATTTCCAACTTACCCATAGTTTTATACCGTCCGTATCAATATGGGCATGTTGTTCTACACATCTGAAGAAGATGCTGCCGGTAGTGATTTTCCTAGATATACCTGGCTTTAGTTGAAAAGGCTGGTGCACATCTAGCAGTCTCCTTTGTTGCACAAAAAGTTGTTTTCAAACTGTAGCTGTTTGAAAATATATACCACTAAAACCAAGGGTTTGAAGGAAAAGTAAACAAGCACTTCTTAACCTTTATTTTCACAAACAAGATATTCGATTGCTTTGATTTTAAATTAACAAATCAAGACGTCAATTTGATTAAAGACACATGCACCACCTAATTGATTTGTTGACTGCACTGACTCTTGGCTTGAAGAGGCAGCATGGTGTGATGAAAAGAGAAGTGGCTTGGGAGCCAGGCAGCCCGGGCATGGGTTTGGGCTCCACTACACACACACCCGTAAGAATCTGGGTGACCTCTGAGCCTCAGGACACTCATACCTACATCCTGAATTCCAGTGATAATCAAATGAGATAACGTGGGTAGAAATAAGCTTGCACACTAGAAAATTCTGTACAAAACTCAGTTATTACTATAAATAACTGTCACATAACCCTAAAGGCCAATATTCATCAATCCTTTGAAAGACTGACACTATATTTGATACACTTACTCATGGGAAGACTCCCGTGTGTAACAATTCCTGTCCTTCTCCTGAGTCATATTCCCTAATAGTTTTCAACAGTGCCCTCTCTTACCAATTTAATTCAGCACTACTGACAATAATAAGCCCAACTACTGCTGCAGTTAATAGAAATTCTCCTTTAAATGAAGTGCATCTGCTGTGACATCTGTTTAAAACCCATGGAGAAGAGTCAGTGTTCACCAGCAAATTGAGTAATTACTATGTAATTACACTATAAATTGTGCAGTCATTGATTTGCTCTCAAAATTCATATCTTTTGGACATACTCAATATGAAAAACACCTGGGTTCTTCCAAAATGTGCAGATATGTTCTTAAAATGGTCAATACAAGGATTTGAGCTAAACACCTGTGGCCCGAAAATTAGAGTATTATCTCTAGAAGAGATAAAGTGCTGTAGGGAAAGGGATTAAAGTGTGGAAGGAGACGTTAATAGAGTGAGAAAGAAAGGGGAGGGATATTTTGAAGGCAAATTATCTAAATGCTTTCTCAGTCATTTCATAAGAGCTGTGAAATTGCTAAGCCTTGCTGGCAGGAGAAATCACAGGAGAAAGAGAGTTCAGAGATGCAAGATTTCACCTGTTCTGAGAAGAGCCCGTCACTCTTTGGACACTATTTGGATGTTAGGAAACTTGTACCATATGTAGAGAGTACAGGAATTAATGATTCAAGAGAGAGTATCTGACAGTCCTTTATTTTTTTTAAAGATTGTATTTATTCATAGAGACAGAGAGGGGCAGAGACACAGGCAGAGGGAGAAGCGGACTCCATACAGGAAGCCTGATGTGGGACTCGATCCTGGGTCTCCAGGATCACACCCCAGGCTGCAGGCAGCGGTAAACAGCTGTGCCACCAGGGCTGCCCCTGACAGTCCTTTATAACCACCCAGATTTAAACAATAAAAACTGAGATCTAATAGTATACTAACTGGTTACAAAACATGGCTCTATGGTGCTTCCCCTAAATCCACTTTTAAAAAAGCCAAACAATAGATATTTATTAGCCACATACTTTGAGTATGTAATGCATACAAAGCTATGTTCTCGTAACAACACAGAATATAAACAAATAAGGCAGCATCACAGTTGGTGGAGGGAAGGCTGCCTTTGACCCTGGCTGACTCAGCTGAATCCTGGATCTCCCCGGTAGCTGTTGGGTTGAGCCATATGAAGCTGCAGAACTGAGTTCAACTATTTTTAAGCTACATGGTGGTGGAAATTTTATGTGGTTTGACCAAAAAGAATGGGAAAAAATCTCTTAGGTACTATAGGCCCCAGTTTCTTCATTGCTAAAAAGGAGGATGATTGAGAATTGGAAAGAATGTTGTCAGAAGATGTTTATAACAAACATTCATGTTAATGTTTAGAAAAAGTTCATGGTGAGGCACCTGGGTGCCTCAGCTGGTTAGGCATCCAACCCTTGATTTGGACTCGGGTCATGACCACAGAGTCATGGGATTGGGCCCCAGCTTCAGGCTCCATGGTCAGCAGGGAGAATGCATGAGACTCTCACCCTTTGCCCCACCCCCACCACACATGCATACACACTCTCTCTTTCTAAAATAAATAAATCGTTTTTTAAAAAGAAAAGAAAAGTGTATAGTAAGAGGGATGTAGAAAGGTCCTACCCTTGGTCCTCCCAGAGAGTGTACTAAACAATATCAGCTAAGACAATGTTGCAGGGACACCTGGGTGGCTCCGTGGTTGAGCATCTGCCTTTAGCTCAGGTGGTGATCCCAGGGTCATGGGATCGAGTTCTGCATCGGGCTCCCCAAGGGGAGGGAGCCTGCTTCTCCTTCTGCCTATGTCTCTGCCTCTGTGTCTCTCATGAATAAATAAACAAACAAATAAATAAAATCTTTAAAAAAAACAATATTGCAAAAGTCAAAGTTGTGGGAGTCTCCCTTCTGATCACTGTATTTTAAAATAGAAATTACAACACTGTCTTAACTTTGCTGCTGTGCCCACTGTACAGGAATGGTGTTGCTTAGTACATTCTCTGGGAGGACCAAGAGTGGGAGAAAAAATTGCACTAACTACTTAATGTTAAGGATTTTATTAAAATGACAGGATCCATTTGTTGGAAAAGACATTCGATGCTTCTCGTAAACATGCAGTTATATGTCCAGTCTCTAAAACCAAAATTCTGTGCCAAAGACCCACCTTCAAGAAACAGCATATTAAAATCAAGTGACTCTGCAATTACATTAACGTGGTTCAATTTTAATAGCACACTGCTCTGCAAGCTATATGTTCCTCCACAGTCTTCAAAGGGTATGTCCTATCAAGGGATGGGATGCAATTTTACAAAAATGAAGTTAAAAAAACACACCCCAAACCAACCAGTCACCATTGACATCATCAGTTTCTTTCCTTTGTGGGAGTGGGGGGAGCAGCTGCACTTAGCAGCATCAGAGGTGGCAGCAGGGGAAGAGCCAGTGCCATCAGTCAATTTGCTAAGTAGAGACAAGAAGCAAGTTCAGTGGAGCAGAAAGGTCTCTGCCTCTGCTGAGTTGATGGAGAGAAGGAATGTGATTGGTTTCTTAAGGGGCAGCAGAGGGGCGATGTGTAATTTTGCCTCCCCTCACTAAACGTGCCCGTCTATCAGAGATGAATCAACACCTTAGATTACACATTATGCAAATGACGGTCGCAGTTTGGCACCTAACGCAGTCTCCTGCCAGAGTTTAGATTCACTCCCACTGTTGTCCGTGAAAACTGAAAATAAGCATGTCCCCCTTTCCTTCCTTGGCTTCCTTGTCCTTGAAATATAGCTTCCTCTAAGCCCCACAGCTCAGAGGCTAAGCTACATGGCAGATGGCTGTGTCTCCTTGCAGAGGTTATGAGCTCAAAACTCCCAGACTAGGAAATTAATTTAACAGAAACAAAAATAGAGGGACCAATGACCCTTGCAGATCAAACATCGAGGCTCTCAGAGAAATTCAGTTCTTTAAACAAAATTCAGAAAGATCCTGACGATGTGTCAGCACCAATGAGTCAGGTAAAAACCATACCCAAAGGTTGCTATTTTCTGATTTCCTCATTGAAAGGTGACACTGGAACAATAAATGGAATGACTATGTGGGATATAAACTTTTGTGCCACCATTGAAAAGGACATGTCTTTTTTTTTTTTTTTTTTTTTTTTTTTTTGAAAAGGACATGTCTTAATATGGAGAAAGGAAAGCTGAAAGTTCTGATCTGTCTTCATGTAAATACTATAAAAGAAATTGATTTGACCATCTCCCACCAAGTCCCAGGGTGACACTGGAAGATATGTGCTGAAATTATAGGAATAGCAGATCTGTACATGAAAAATGATATCTTTAAGTGAATATGATCAGATCCTAGTACAAATTCCCAAGGGAAATTCTAAAAAGTCTCTTCCTATAGCTCCTAAGAAACATCTGTATCCAAAATGCTGTGATTGATCCCTGGGGTAGATGATTCTTAAGACTACTTCCAACATTGAAATTAAAACTGTAAGGATGAGTTTTAATCATGATGGCTCAGCGGTTCAGCGCCTGCCTTCCACCCATGGCATGATCCTGGTGTCCCAGATTAAGTCCCACATTGGGTCCCTGCATGGAGCCTGCTTCTCCCTCTGCCTGTGTCTCTGCTTCTCTGTCTCTGTGTCTCATGAATAAATGAATAAAATCTTTTTAAAAAACCTGTAAGGAGTAAGGATGAAATCAGAATTTTTAACAAAATCAAGCTCAATGTTGGACTTCTGTATCAGTGAAGGGTTAATTCTGTGGTAATTATTAACTAAAAAGAGAACTTTTCTGAACAAAATATGGTATATTGATCTCCATTTCAGAAGCACTCTAACCCAGGTCAGAATTCAAAAATAAAAAAGAACTGGGTCAGGGCAATGGTATTCTTGTGGGTCATAGGATCTTTAAATCGACTCAGACTAAAAGGAACCTCCACTTTGTACCTTTGTATGAAGGCTGAGTGCATGACACTGTCTTCCGTGTAAACATTCGTGCCCCCAGTAGAAAACTAAACTTGAAGTCAAAAACGATGGTACCCAAACGAAGTCTAGATTTTTCTTTAGAAAATAGCCATCCCTGTCTGAATAATTGTCTTCTTAGTGTACATGTCTCATAGGAAGGTGGAGAAAAAGACCAGCTTAACCTTGGCTTGTCTAAAAGGCACAGTGTGTTCTCTTTCCAGAAGATAACAAGTCTCTTTTTGAGATCAGAGACCCAAGTTCTAGCTTTGGATTCCACTGGTTCTTTTACTTTGGTTACAAATGGCTAATCACTCTGGAGACATTGTCCTTATAAGGTGCTGTGACGACATTTGTACACCAATCGTGCTTATCAACACACTGACATCCTTTTCAGGCAAGCAAAGAAACTGCTGCTGCCTTACGTGCTGTCACACATTTCACTGGAATGACAACTTGATAAACGTACCTGTGTAATACTGAAAACCACCTCAAATAGCTTTTTTTTTTAAAACATGTTTTTAAAAAGTGGCTCCACAGTGTTACATTCGTTTCAGGTGTACAACACATGATTCAACAAGTTCCTACATTATGCTGTACTCACCACAAGTGTAGCTGCCCTCTGTCCTGATCCATTGCTATTTCTCATATTTAAAACAATGTTTTTATTTTATTTTAAGATTTTATTTATTTATTCATGAGAGGCACAGAGAGAGAGGCAGAGACACAGGCAGAAGGAGAAGCAGGCTCCCTGAGGGGAGCCCGATGTGGGACTTGATCCCAGGACCCTGGGAGCACAACCTGAGCCAAAGGCAGATGCTCAACTGCTAAGCTACCCAGGCGTCCCAAAATAAAAGGTTTTTAAAGATTTAAAGGTTTTTTAGGAAGCCTCTCTGGAGCCATCTCCTCCATCCAGTCTCATAACTCAGTATGGATAGGCTCTAGGTCTTCACCCATCAGAAGGAAGATTGGCTTTTGTGGTTCATTCACATATGGCATCTGATCATTATGAGCCACGTTCGTATCTGAAGGGAGACCAGAAATTTGAGATAGTGCCTTCCTGTGCCTTTAGGATAAGAAAAACAAGAAAAACAATGGGATTAAACCTCCAATTTGGCAAATTCCCCAAAGATATTGAGATTATATGGATATTCTTTCACATTCCCCAATTAGCAAACCTGGCCACAGTGGCATTGCCACACTTGTCTGAGCAGCTTCTGCAAAATGTACAAATGAAATGTATCAGCCGTCTAATGAGGCTCAAAGGCCTGTTCCAGCCTCCCCCTTTTTCCTAACTGGGGGTGAGAAGCAATACCTGGATGCTTTTTAGCCAGTAGCCACTGAAGCCATGTTCCTAATTAGGAAAGTAAAATGCCCCAGACAAAAATACAAGAAAAAAAAAATCCAAATCATTTCAGTAAGTACAGATTTTGAGATTCTCGATTTGCTGCCAATAGCGTATCTCAGAGAGAGGGGAAAATATGGTAAACCACAATAAATAAAGATGGAAGGCTAATAGATTAAAGTCATTTTAATGACTATAATATGTTTCCATATTATGCCATATTTCCTTTAAAATACAATTGCCTCTTGGTTTTTGGTTTTGTTTTGGTTTTGCTTTTCTTTTTTTTTTTTGTTTTGGTTTTGCTTTTCACAATTATTTGACACATAGAGATAGCCAAAGTTTTTCTAGTCCAATTTGACTTCCTTTCTATGAAATATTACTTCAAGATGCTTCACAGTAAGGGCAACTAGGATGAATGACAATCAAGATCTCAATCCTTACAACATGGTGTGGAACTCTCCTTAGACCAGAGAGATCTAGTCCAACAGGCTCCCTCATGTCATACCTGACCTGATGCCCAGAAGAACTTTGATGAACAATCTCCAGATAGGTATTCTCAATACTTGATAGTCAGCTCAAATCATGATTGGAGTTGGCTCATCAAACAGACTACCAGGTTGTGCTAATTTTGGCCTCTTAATAACTGCCCTTATTGTGCTGACGATACTGTGTATTGTGTAAGTGATATGAGCATTCATTATAGAATGAGCCTCGGGATAAATAATCTGGAAGACTTCAAACAAAACATGGAACCATTTCGTGCTGCCATCAGAAAAGCCCCCAGATGCTATACTATTCTCATCCCAAGAGCCAGAAAGGTTGACTTAGAACTGTTCTGTGGATTTGACCCATAAATTGCAGGTTTTGATTGCTTGTATCGTTCCTCTGAAATATTAGCAGCCTGGGAATAAGTTGTAGTTACAGATTAATGAGCCAGGTTGGGAAGTTATGTCTATCAGCAGCACTATGAGTATGGTTTCAGGGACTCCAGTCAGCAGATCATTGTTGGCGCCTCTGTTCCCTGACACCACAATTGAGACATGTGAAGTTTCTAGGACAGGGCTTATGGAACCGAGAACACTGTCATCTCTTCTAATATTCACATGCCTGGAGTCTCTGAGAATGCTCACAGAAAAAAATTTGGGAAACACAGGAAGTCTGTTAGACTAAAATATCTGGCAGTGGAGGGATGATTTACATAAATGAAATACAGTAGTAATTGAAAGCAAAGTGAGGGTAGGTAATGGCATGCAAAGCTGTTGATGATGCTAAAAAAAAAAACCTGCATGAAAAGGTCATTACAACACGATCCTATGTTTATAATTAAAAAATATAAGATATGAATAAAGAAAAGATCTATTTGTCAACAGTCCTTGTATCTGCTTGATAGAATTATGGGTGGGTTTTCTTTTCTTGTTTATTTTGATCCCCTAAATTTTCTGTCTTGTGTATGTACCTTTTTTGGGGAGGGTGTTGAGTATGTATCTTTTTTGTCCAAGTAAAACAAAAGCTTTCTCAAAAGCAATATGGCCTTAAAATACAGTGTTAGAAAGAGAAAAGTTAGAAAAATTAAGAGTTATAAGATACTAGGCTTACAAGAATCTTTAAAAATAGATACTCTAATAGGATTATGCTCACCCCATAAAGTAACCAAAAGGCTGTGACCAGTCTGCCTTTCTTTAGACCTCTTTTTTAAGAAACAAAAAATGCAGTAACAATAATGTGATGACAGTCATTTACAATTCCAAAAGGGAAGTCACAGAGCGTCTTAACTGTCCGATAGCACACAGCATCTTGAACTGTGCTGCTAGAAAGCATTTAGTATAAACAAAGTTTAGTGAGCCATTTTATGTCTGTCTTGAGATTCTCAAAGGAATAGATCATATTAAAGGCTCTGAGCAGTCCTGCAGTAAATTAATGTGAAAATTTCATTTAAACCAGTGTTTCTGCCCATTAGCATCTCACAACCCAAAGTAGTAAGTATATTGGAATACAGTCTGGTGACAAGGCAGTACTTTGAAAAACCTCTTTCATACTACATGAATACATTACTCCTATTGGGCTTTTATTTGTTTGTTTAGCTTTCAGACCCAACTGGAAGATAAATAATAATCCTGATTTCTGACAATTGCTTCAGGAGCCGTGCCCTAGAGCTCCCCAGGCACCCAGAAGCATTGGCACTGCTCTAATAGTCTCCGGGGACTGACACATACCCAGGAACCAAGGAGATCATTATTACCATTGCACTTCATGCCTTGAAAATACTTTGGTTATTAGAGGTTATTCTTTGCCCCATTCCTGTTACCCCAAAATGCATATTTGCCTGTTGAATCTGGCAACATATGGCCACTGTAAAGAATCTCAAAGCATACAAAAACCAACCTAATAATAGCTCTGAAGGTAATTTCCTGGAAGGGCATTTTTAGCAGTGAAGTTATGCTGGCTCCAAACTTTTCGATGTTTAAACTCTTATCAGTAGCTTGGAATTGACATGAGGTAAAGCATCTTGTTAGGAGATTTCATAGAAGAACACAGTACAGTTGCTATTGCTAATAATGACTGTGGCTATGGTAACCCAAGGTGAAAAGCACTATTTGCATCACTTTATCACTCCTTAGAGATCCAATTTACACATGTTACTGCTGTAACTGGACAAGATGGATGTAATCACAAATGACCCACCATAACAGCAAGCCAGATAATTTATAAAAAATTGGTTCAGAAAGACATTCAGGAAAGAGTAATTCAAGGATTTGACAGTTGACAACTTGTGGAAAATTTTTTAAAATATTCACCCCAGAAAAGTTCAGATTCTCTATTATGTTTTCTGAATTTCTCTTTTATTAATGCCAGGCTAGTTGCACGTGTGTGTTTGTGTGTGTGTGTTTATTGTCATTCACAGATATATCTTTTATCCAGAAAAATTATTTTTAATCTAGAATCATTACAACAAAGTCATGAGTTCAGGAATTCAATCAGAGACAGAGGTTTGGCATGAATGGCATAGTAAAAAAAAATGGCCAGACATGAGAGAAGATTTACACTCAGACTACACAACACCTTTTGATGTATCCTTCTAGCACATCACATAAATGCTTGCTTTGGAATACAGTCCACTTATCTATGATATCTCAGCTCTCAAGAGCCCTCAACAAGTTCTCTTGTTGATGCCATCTTATTGGATGACAGATTAACTGTTGATGGCTATCTATCCGGAAACTATTCACTCAAAGAGTTATTCGTTTATCAAGTACAGTATCTCCTGCACCGTGCTATTATACTTAAACATAGTGATAAAGATAGAAATAAAAATAAAAGTAGTAAAAATGGTGATAAAGTCAGGGAAAATCTTTGTCCTTATATAGGTTACAGTTTATCAAATAGACACAGTTAAAAGCAATGAGGAAACCAGCCTAGTGATTGAGGGGTCTTTCCATAGGACATAAACAATCAACCCAAATTGTGATCAGTGGTAAAGTTATGAAAGTATTTTGAAAGTGAAGAAATGATGAAAGTGTGGTGGAGAAAGAAAAATGAGTTCATGAGCAACAACTACCTCCACCTACTTAATTTCAACTACATTCTATCATTAATGCAACACTGTGCCATACCAAACAGCTCCCTATTCCCCAAGTAAATCAATTTAACATCTTTGTTTCTTTGCAGATGCTTTTCTCTTACCATTGAATGTCTCTTCCCCACAACCAATTTTTCTCCTAGTGAGATTTATCTATTCGGTTTTTAAAATTTGAGATCCAAGTCAAAATTTGTTTCTTACATGAAGGTAACCCAGTCATCTACATCAAAAATGAACTATTTCAGTAATAGTACCGTAACTCTATTTGTTCCTTATTTCTTTCCACATAGATTATAGTTAATATAACTTTAAGCTCCTTAGAGGTAGTGAATTTGCATTTTAGTTTGTGTATTTATTGTAACATTTATAAATTTTAATCATGGGATTGTCGAATATAATGAATGAGTAAATGCAAACAAAAGCATACTGGTTCTTCTCAGTAATCCTCCCTCCCAGGGGCTCCTGGATGGCTCAGTCAGTTAGGCATCTGGCTCTTGGTTTTGGCTTAGCCTGTGATGTTGGGATCAGGAGATCAAGCCCTCTTGAGGGCTTCATGTTCTGCAGGGTTCTGCTTGAGACTCTCTCTCCCCTCTGCTCCTCCCCATTCTGCATGTGTGCAGTCTCTCTTTCCCTCTTTCTCAAATAAAGAAAATTTTAAAAAATAATAATAATCCTCCCTTCCAAAGAAAAAAAGAACAGAGAATAATGAGTTGTCAGCATGTCTTCAGACTTAGGAGTAGGCACCTGTATGATACCATGTGTAATTATATAGGTAAAATTAACACATCACAAAAAAAGCAAATGAATTTTCAGCAATTTTTGAGAGTGTATTTATGGTGGCCTATTTTTAAATGAAGGCTGCATGGTTTTCAGTGAATTCACCTAGAAAAAAGGTACACAAGAGTTTCCTAAAAGAGATATTCAGTTGTCATCCAGGGCATCTTGTCCTGAGCAAGATCACAACAACAGGGCCATGTGACATCCAGCCAAGAGACACATGCCATACATTTTTAGATAGCTTTGAGAGAGAAAATAGAGTTTTCAAATGTGATCCTCATTCAAAAGGCTGCTCCTTACATGGGCAATGCTATATAGCATTTTCCAAGATGAATATAGCAGGGACACATCGTTTTATGGTGGTAGGTAGTTCACTCAAACAATGTTTAAATGTCCAGCAATTTATAATAACAAATTTATATGCCACTTTATATGTATCTCACAACCAACCTGAAAATTAGATTATCATCGTTTCATTTTATACCTAAAGAAGTAGAGAGAATAGTATGGTTTGGGGTTTTTAATTACCAAAAACAGAAGCCATTTTACCAGGCAAAAGAGAAAGAAATTTATGGAAAGGCATTAAGTAGCTCGTGGAATCTCTGGGAGGCAAGACCCCCATGTGGTTACTAACCAACCAGAGTAGCTTGCCCGTAAGAGTGCAGCCCAAACAGTGCTTGACAATTCGTTGGAGCTGTCTTAGGGGGCACAGCATTGCTTCCACTGCCTCTACTCACACCTATGATGTCACATCTGGAGAATGAAAATTCTATCACAGCTGTTCGAGCAATACCAGACACCTTTGTCACTCCATGTGTTTTCCAGTCAGTCCAAATCACTGGAAAGCAGCTGCCATCTTATGTGGCTCAGTCCATCATCTGTGTCTTGCCCAGAGGCATCTGATTGGTGGAAACTAGGTCATATGCCTTTATCCAAGTTGTAAAGGGACCTGGGAAATTCAGTTTTGGACTTGAGCTTCTTTTACAACTGGCCCTTTTCCTGGAAGAAAAGCTAAAAGGGAATTGGAATAGAAATAGATTGAAATAGCTAAACTACCAAATCTTCCCTAAATGGAGAATTATACTTGACTCCAATCACATAGCTAGTAAGTGCCAGAGCCTCAGATGCCAAGTCTTATACTCAGCCCAAGATAGAATGACTGCTTTATTATGGTAGAGATGAGTAGTTCATCTGACCTTCAAAGCTGAGTTAAAATATCCCTTAAGATCAACTGTTTCCTTTTGACCTAGAATTGTTTGAGCTTTAAGAATCATTACTGGTATGGTTTTCTAGACATCTGAATATTGTGAAGGGAGTAGCTTTATGAATGGAGTTGAATCCTTCATCCTTTCTCAAGTTCTCATTAAAAAACAATAACTACATATTTACATTGTGGAACTAAAGATCTCAGGGCCAGAAAGACCCTTGAGCCATGGTGAGATGCACAGCAGCTGTGAGTTCATTTTCCCTATGTTCACATTATTCCTTGGAAGTAGGAGAAAAAAAAATGTTTTAATCTGACTGATGTAAAAAGTGAAATGTATGATATGGCATATAGAACCACATTACAGTTCATATCCATGTTTGGGTTTTTTTTTAAAGATTTATTTGATTTATTTTAGAGAGAGAGAGAGAGAGAGAGAGAGATCACATGTGGGAGCTGGGGAAGGGACAGAGGGAAAGGGAGAGAGAGAGAAGCAGACTCCCTGCTGAGCATAAGGCCTGACACAGAGCTTAGTCCCAGGACCCTGAGATCATGACCTGAGCCAAAATCAAGATCCAGAGGCTTAACCAACTAAGCCACCTGGCATCACTGCATCCAGATTGAATCACTCGCTAGCTGTGTGACACAGGGGTAAGTTGTTTACTCTTTGGGCCTCAGTTTCCTCTTTTATAAAATGGGAACAAGGATGCCTATTTCTTATAATTGTTACTGAGATTCTACATAAATTATAGAGAACATCCTAAGTGTGAGTAGAGGCAGAGAAGCAATGATGTGTCCTCTAAATATATAAATTACATGTACAAATAGTGATTTGTAAGGCATTTTATATAGTCCTAGCAAATAGTATTAAATAGAAACTATTGTTTAAAACATTATTTCAAAATAATTAATGTCATAATCTTGATTTAACAAATTTGAAAAATGAAATGCTATGCTAGTCTATCTGGTCATAAAAACGGTTGCACTTTTTTTTTAGGCAATCCAGAATATTAATTTATTTACTCTCCCCTCAGTCCCACATCCTATAGTCAATCTCTTCCCCCCAAGAACCTTCTGAAGACCCCTTTCATGTCCTTGTCCATAGGCTGTAGACGTGGGGGTTCATCATGGGAGTAGCTACACTCTTGAGTGTAGAGGTATGATAGAGAATAATGACAAGATTTTCTTCCTCTATTTTCTGATGGTTTTACATTTTTATGGCTTATGTGTTTAAAACAAAAAGTCTATTTCCTTCCACAACTGACCTGTTTCCAATTATACTTACAGACCTTTCCTAAATTCTACTTTTATAGAACTCAAACTGTCTGATGGTTTTCAAATAATATAATAAGGGAAAGGGAAAGCAAATAGCTTGATATCTCTTTAAAAAGTCACCTGTACCATCTGTCTAGGAGTTACTGGAAAAAAATGACTATTAAAATGCAGTCTTAAAAGTAAAAAGTAGCCTCAGAATTTCACGGAAACTCATCTCTAATGGGCCAAGTAAAAATATGCTTTGAATGGGACTTTACAACATTTTAACAGTTTCAGAAACAGCCTAACATCTCCAACATAAAGAAGAGTGGAACTCTCGTATGTGTAGGTGAACAAAAGCACAAAATCATTTTTTACCTTGTGCTGTCGTTAGCAAACCTGTCCTCTACACCTGTTAGGGTTTGCCTCCGATTCAAACTTTCCAGCTTAAGAACTTGGACTTAAACACGTGTTCTGACGTCTATTTTCTACAGGGAAAAGAAAAAGCAAATATCCCTCTGCTTTGGTATAAACTTACATTTTTACCCTGAGAGAGAACTGTGCTGAAAATGGGAAAGGATGGCAAGTTCATGGGTCCCTGACCCACCTTTCCAGTGAACGCTGCTAGAAAGCTGACAGCAGAAGCCTTTTGCAAGAGAGCTAGTTCTCCATGCTAATGAGACTGGAGGGAGGGCTGAGTGCCAGTGTGGAAAATGAGAAGAGCAGGAAGAGGAGGGGTGACGAGAAGAAACCTCAAAGACCACCAGAAATGTGAGCAGAGAAACATGAGGATGCAGTAAGGAGGAACCCTGGGCAAGAGTTGGAAGAAGAGGGTGCCTAAGTGTGTCAGGGCAGGTCTCACAGCTTTACTCAGAATGGTGTCGTGTTCCATGTGGATAGATCCCAAGAGTTACTAGGTGGGGAAATAGAGAAAAGCATGAGAGAGCCCTTCTTTAGGGGCTCAGAATATGAAATGAAAGAGAAAAATATGACAATAATTGAAAACGATGCCAGGGTGAAGAGGTTTTGTTACTGTTATTCCCATCATTTTTCAAAGCCCTTCCAGAGACAAGAGAGCCAATGGGAATGGAAAGACTGGAAATGCCAGATACTGCAGAGATGAGCCATCCGTCACGTGGGTTGAGGAATCATGGAGGGGTGAGGAGTTTCTGATCAGTGAAAGTTAATGCAATTTTGAAACTAAGAGAAATTTTTGAGGAGGAAAGTGTTTCCAAAGAGCCTTCATGGCAGCCCTACCACTTGCATCTTTTTCTGTTGACAGTCAATCCTGTGCTTTGTCCAGGAGACCAAGTTGTCTCAGTCTCTTTGACAATGAGACCTTACCCCACAAAATGTAAAGACTCAGGAGTAAGAATAAAGATGGCAGATGATTGCGGAGAGCTGATGCGGTGGGGAAGAGGGAATGGTGCAGTGAGACGGGAACGAGAATGGAGTCTCAGAGGCGTTCAGCCCTGCCCGTGGAATCCAAGTGAGAGGAGTCCAGTGTAGCCTCAAACAGATTCAAGAGCTATGTAGGGTGCATTGTGGTGAAGAGTTCAAGGCTCCAGGAGAATGAACACTGGCAGCCTGGGCCTCTAACCATTGGAGAAATAAGAATCTTAAGCAAAAAGGAAGTTGTAAAAAAAAGGGGGGGATGTATAAGAGGGTAAATCTCTAGCCCCAAATAGTATCTGATGTGGTGAAACTGAGCAAGTGTTTGGTAAATAGCTTGTGGGGAGCGATGCTGGGGATTGAATGAGGTAAGGACTGTGAAGAGCCAACATGGGTGACCGAGGATGGGAATGGCAACCAAGGGCAGTATTTTTCACCTGACCAGCCAGTAGGTACTAATTTGAGAAAATTATACGCAAGATCACAGATTTCAGAAACAAAAGGGTGTGGTTATAAAGCTACTCTGCCAAACAAAACTCCTTGTCACCCAGGCACCCAGGCTTTCATTTGCGTACATTTCTAGAGCAATTCACAACGCTGATACTGTGTGGAAATTGAGAAGTCTCTTGGCTAAGTGATGAGATGACCATATGCCATGTAATATTATATTACGGATAGGTTCTGTTACAACCTAGACCAGTCTATGAAGGAAAATGATAAATCTTGACTTGGCTTTGTCTTAAATATCTCAAAAATAATCATGGGATAGCCGGTTCAGACTTAGTATGTACACAGAATGTTAATGGTGAGGGACACCTGGATGGCTCAGTGGTTGAGCATCTGCCTTTGGCTCAGGTCATGGTCCGAGGGTCCTGGGGTCGAGTCCTACATCAGGCTCCCTGTGGGGAGTCTGCTTCTCCCTTTGCCTATGTCTCTGCCTCTCTATGTCTCTCATGAATAAATTTAAAAAGTCTTAAAAAAAAAAAAAAACATTAATGATGGCTATGTCAGTGCTGCTCAGAGAGATATCTAAATCTGGTAGATTTTTTTATATTCTAAAGTTATATTAGAAAAAAATCTAGTTCTTCATCATATCAGTGTTGATAATAATCATAATATTTCCTCTAGTTTGTGTACCCCTTTCTCACAGAAGTGCAAGACCTCTTAATATACACATTATAAAATGAAATTGAATCTTCTTATGAAAACAGTCAACTGCCAAGTTTTTTTTTCCCCCCTTTTGAGTATCAGCCAAGTAAGAAATCTGCTTTAGTACCAGTCAGTCAAGATGTATTAACTGGTGGAGCAGCCCAAGTGGCTCAGCGGTTTAGCGCAGCCTTCAGCCCAGGGTGTGATCCTGGAGACCCGGGATCGAGTCCCACGTCGGGCTTCCTGCATGGAGCCTGCTTCTCCCTCTGCCTGTGTCTCTGCCTCTCTCTCTCTCTGTGTCTCATAAATAAATAAAATTTTTAAAAAAAGATGTATTGACTGGTACTTGCGAAACATTTTAAAGGTGATCCTCTCTAGATTTGTCTTTTATTTATCGTGTTTATATTAATAACGATAATACTCTTCATTCATGTAGCGGTATATAACCTACAAGGTATTTTCAAACACGGTATCTTAGCTGATCCATCCAGTGACCCTGCAAAGTATGTCCAGATGCTATCATTCTCATTTTATAGATGGAGAAACAAAGGTAGAGGGATGCACAGAGTCCAGAGCAGATGACTAAACAGCTGAAAGTTTTATCCAGCTCTTCCAGTGCCGTAAGATTGCCTACGAGATAATTTCCATCGACAGCAACTACACAAAATTATTTCTATTATGTATTGATAAATTGATATGGTATAAAGGGGGATTGACATTAGAAAAGGAAACGAAAGGAAAAATAAAAATTGCAAGTTCTCTTCCATATGATGTCATCAGTTCCCTCATGGTACTAATATCATTCTTTGAAATATGACCTAAAATAGCACCTCTCTGTGATGGGCTAAGAAATATCTCCTTAGATGCTGTAAATTTTAGATGGCAACCCACCAACATCTTCCTGATTTCTAATAAGATCCATTTATATCGGCTTCCCCTCCCCAAAATAATGGGCCAAATGAATACTCTTTTTGGTATCGCATAGCTCATCATTTTTAAGTTCTCCCAGCTGCTGTTTCTATGAGTAGGATGTCTTTCCTCTCATCCTCTTCCACATCTGTAATAAAACATCCTGGCGTTTCTTTCCCAGCAGAGAAGCCCTACCCACGGCCCGACTACACCGCCAGGCTCCCAGGCTCCCATGATTAAATAAGTGATAGCTCTGCCCATCTTTAAAAATGTGTCTCATATATGGCCGTCAAGGCACCATATCCATCACTGCAAAGGAAGCCAAGCATTTATTTAAAATAATGAGACATCCTCATTTTCATTTTTCCCTGAGAGGATTGTAGCGATGTTTAAAAATTCTCTGAATTCTAGAACTAGGGCAACACATTGATTTGAAGAAAGCTATAATCTTCTCCGCTAATTTGAAGTGCACTTTTTCTGCAATGAAATAGAGTGTGGCTTTCAGAATAGCAAGAGCCCTAAGCCCACACAAAGACATCCTCATCCTGCCCACTCCTCTTTCAAGTTGGCCCCATTCTTCTGAGTGCAGGAATTTATAAAGACCTTTTCAATAAATTTCAAGGTGTATTGAACTAAAAGGAGAAAGGTTCAAATCATCTCTTCCAGATTTGGGAGGGAAATGATTTCAACTGCCCAATCATGATGAATATTCCCCTTTTGCTTTCCGCCACTTCTGTGTTGCAAATGATCTGTTGGGCGAGTTCAATTACGGGGTCTCTGAAAGGATTCATAATTAAATTTTTTAAAGGCTCAAATTAGCTCTTTGTCTTTCGGAGCCAGCGGAGTCAGAACGCTTACTCCTATGAGCATTCAGGGATTTCAGCTTCTGGGGGCACAAAGCCTTCCACAGCCACGGCAGCTCACTTCAAAGAAAGGCCAGGAGAGAAAGCCAGCCCTCTGTGATTCGGAGAGATAATAAGTTAGCAAGCTGTATAACATAATGGTTTATGAAATTCTTCCTTCAAGGACCATTATCTAGTGTTAATAGTGCTTTATTTCTTCCTCTCCTGTGCTTATTTAGAGCATAATTACAAGAGCGAGAGGAAGGGAGGAGGTTGGGCATCAGGATAACCATTTGCCAAATTAATGCAGCCGAGAAGAATCTCTGGCCTTTGGGGCTCGTTTATCAATTAGTTCTGTTGCGGTCTGAGTTCTTGTATTTCCCCACAGAATGAAGATTCTTTGATTTCACTCATACACCAGCTCTGAGGAAAGTCATTTGAGATCAAAACATTTTTCAGACAGGATCTCTCTTCCCCTCCCCGATATCGTGATGGGCTGTACAGTGTGCTTCTCATCCATTACAAGAGCTTTTCATAAACATGAGTGGTTAGCCCTTTCTCTCCCTGCCTTCTCTTTTCTTTATTTTATTTTTCTGAATTTCTGTCTTCCTTTTATTCCTCTCTCAACTGGTTAAGATTGGGTTACTTTTTTTTCAACTGTCTTTTGTACCACGTTTTAAAGTCACTACATGGATTTTAACGTTCACACCACTTTTGTAGTGCCATATGGTCTCTGAATATTCAGAATTGTTTCTGGATAATAGGAATGCTGGTAGTTTTGAGGTGACACTGGAGAATCGTCCTTATTCTCAAACCAAGTTAGTGTCTCACGAATTGTTGACCCCAATCTTTGGGAAAATTGCCACCCTCCTACCTCAACTTTCCCAAATAGTTAGGGTCGATTTTGTGTGGGTGGAGAGAGATATCTCAAAGGAAAGAGAAAGTGGCAGAGGCACAGGACTGTTTAAACCTATGCCACGCCTGATGTCTGGGTGGTTCAGTGGTTGAGCAAAGGCAAGATCATGATCCCCAGGTCCTGGGATCGAGTCCCTTATCAGGCTTCCCAGGGGGAGCCTGCTTCTCCCTCTTCCTACGTCTTTACCTCTCTCTGTGTGTCTCTCCTGAATAAATAAATAAAATCTTTAAAAAATAAAACTATGCCATGTTCTTCATGTGGTCTTACAAAAAAAAAAAAAAATGAACTAGGTTTTTTTTTCAACCTAAAAATAAGCCATACTTT
Organism: Canis aureus; assembly: GCF_053574225.1. Taxonomy (NCBI): domain Eukaryota; kingdom Metazoa; phylum Chordata; class Mammalia; order Carnivora; family Canidae; genus Canis; species Canis aureus. Next base: position 18,113,687 of record NC_135644.1, on the reverse strand, counting down.
GTGTCCTTTTACACATTCATGTTTCTTTCTTCTTTGAATCCTAATTACACATTTTTCATCCTTTAAAAGCTGGTTTCCCCAAATCCAAGACTTAACCTGCTCAAATCAAGAAAATAAAATGTGAAGAAATGAAGTATTGGGGAGCCAAGTATTTCATTTTGTTGCTATCCAGGAAAGTAGATGTTATGGATGAAATTGTATCCTCCTCCCCCAAAAGACATGTTCACGTCCTAACCCCCAATCCGTCACAATGGGACCTTCTTTGGAAATAGGATCTTTACAGAAGTAATCAAATTGCAATGAAGTCATTAGGGTAAGCCCATATCTAATCTGACTCTGTCCTTATAAAAAGGGAAAATTGGATACGCAGATACCCACAGGGAAGGGAAAATGCTGTCTAAACATGAATCCAGAGATCTAATTGATGCATCTATAATCCAGGAGTGCCAGAGATTGCCAGCAAATCACCAGAAGTTAGGAGAAAAGTAGAAAAATAGGGGATAGATTCTCATGCACAGCTCTTAGAAGGAACCACCCTGCCAACATCTTCTCAGACTTCCAGACTTCAGATTTGTGAAACAATACAAGGAACAACAGATATTGATGAGGATGTGGAGGAAGGGGAACCCTCTTGCATGGTTGGTGGGAATGCCAACCAGTGCAGCCACTCTGGAGAACAGTATGGCGGTTCTTTAAAAAGTTAAAAATAGATTTACCCTACGATTCAGCAATTATACTAGTAGGTATTTACCCAAAGACAAGACAGGAGCAGAGTTCAAAAACCAAAAGATGCTCCTGATGAAGCTTTAATCCCAAGGAGGCAAGCAAAGAACCAAAACATTGGTAAAAGATGCAATGACTAGACTGGAGATCACAGGGCTTAAGTGTCACCCCTTCGGAGAGTGACCAATTCATCTACAGTTGCTCCCTTCCCGCTTGACTCAGCCTCTATCCCATTGCCCGACTTGCATACATCACTTATCGCTACCTGAAACTATTTTTGTATTCATTTATTGTACGTTTATCTTCCGCCTACAGTTCCTAGAAAGTAAGCCCCCATCTGTCTTACCAGACTGTAGAGCAGTGCCTGGTATCTCTCACAGGCGTTCAGGGCATCTCTGATGGACAAATGAAGTAGATTTGAAAATCCAAGAGCAATCAAAACCTGGAGGTACTATATTCCTTGTGACCCCAGGGAGCAGAGGGGGCCTGTGCAGCCTTGGCCATGGGTGAGGAAAGCTCGTATGACTGCCAAGCCAACCCAGTGGCATCTGGAGCGTAGGAAGCCAGTACTGACTTGTACATGCCTGAGCCATGATGGAGAAGGACATGAGCTTGACACCCAAACTATACACGATTCTACCCACTTGCTGCTGGATTTACTTTGAGACATATGAGAAAAGAATTTGGGCAAATGTAGGGGCCTTTTAAAAAATAAATGACTCAAAATACCAGATTGTGCGATGTGATTTCTGGGAGAAACCTGTGCTCCTTAAATTGAAAATTTTGCCCCATTAACTTGCTGAAAGGTGAAGGTGGATAGCTAGCTACTGAAGGGTTCTGTGAACAAGGTAATCTGCAATCCAGGAAGCCCCTGGGGAGGAAATCTTTCAAGTGGAGGAGAGGAATATTTCTATTGGGAGGGATTTGTATTTAATGGATGACAAGTGAATGTGTCATCGGAGGCGTCTGTGGTTGTAGTCGGGCCACTAAAAGGAATGACAAATGCTCTATGAGCAACTTTGTATTTTAGTACATTAACGAGTCTGTTAAATGGGACTCTTTTAAATTTCATGAAACGGAAAGAACCCTCCAGAGGATTTTGCTTTGTGACATTCAGCTCCCTCCCTAGAACTTTTCAGCTGACATTTTCTTTGCTCTTTAGTGGACCTTTGCCTTTGTGTTTTCCAGAAAGAGAACAGAACTCTCTAGCAGAAAATCTGTAGTGTATTCCCTACACCAAAAAACTGACCACAATCCTATTTAGAAGAATCGATCGACCTATGTGCCCTGGACCCCCAAATCAAGAACTGATAAACTGACATAAACCCCTCATCCCCATTAGAACCTGTTCTTTACATCATACTATCTGCCTGTACAGCAGCATTTCCCCCAGAAACTCAGAGGGCTGGTGATGATCACTAATACCTATAATGTCGCCAGAGATAATAGAGATGTTATTTTTCCCCTTATTTCATCCTTAAGACTACCGAGGCACAGAAAGCCACACAGCAAGTTAGAATTACTCAAGGAGACCCCGGATCGAGTCCCACGTCGGGTCGGGCTCCCGGTGCATGGAGCCTGCTTCTCCCTCTGCCTGTGTCTCTGCCTCTCTCTCTCTCTCTCTCTCTCTCTCTCTCTCTATGACTATCATAAATAAATAAATAAATTTAAAAAAATAGAATTACTCAAGGAATAAAGCATGGATGTCTGGCCCATCACTGACTACTTCAAGCAGCATCACTGTTCTCTCTCATCTTTGCTCACATTGCTCTTTGTGTTCCAGAGGCAACTTTTTGTGTTTGTCTGGCCACCTGAGAAATCTGTGCTGTTGTACACGCAAAGGCTGTTTTTTGGTGCCCCTCGCCATTGCTACGCGTTATCCTTGGCCTTGCTTCAGATTCTAGGCTGGTTCTTTTTCCCATTTCAAATCTTCTGTTTTTATTGGTGATACCTTGTGTTTACTGGTGACCGAGATGTAATAGTACCGTGCTTACTTTTGTCCTCGTGTCTGGAAAAAAAAAAAAAAAGTCAGTAGAAGGAGTGATTGTGTGTGAGTGTGAGTGCATGTGCGTGTTTCAGGATTTCAGAGGCCGGGAACTGCAAAGTGTCCCTGAACCTCCTCAACTGCTGCAGCTCTCCCCCGCTCCCAGCTTGAATCTGCTCTTTGCAGGTCATCATTTTCTGACGATCAGGGAGCCCCACAGAACTGGTGTCTTGCGGTGGGTAACCAACCAGAATGGACCAGGCAAAAATTCCAGCAGTGGACACACACCTAAGACAACAAAGGTACAGCTCGCAGGGAGTGTAGCAGCATGTGTTCCTCTGCCACCCTGGGCCCTCCCGTGCGGTCCCCACAGGCCTTGGGAAGCTCGAGATGACGGCTCACTTAGTCACTCACTCCCTAGCTGTGTGATCCTGAGCATCCTACTTAACCTACTTAATATCTCTTGATTTTCCGTCTTCTCAACTGTAAAATGCAGACAGTACCCCTCCTGTAACACCGTAAGGGGTGAAGCTCTCTATAATGCAGGCCCTGGAGCGCACAGCGCATGGACCAGCGCCTGGCGTACTACACACGTTTTGAAGTGAGACCTGTAATAACAACGGAAGAAGTGTCGGGTTTGTTAAGCTGTCCACGAGAGAATGCTCATTCTTCTATGAAAAGTGTTTCTGAATACATAAACTTACGTGCTCACCTATTTCTCTTATATTTCTCCCTCGTTTAGCTCTTTCTAAATCCCCCAATACCTGTTGCTATGGAGTCCTTTCCCCCAGAAAACCACACAGAAAGGTATCAGAGAAAACAATTTTTCACTTATTCCTCTGGGGCATAGAACTATGGGAGAAAGAAATCCTGAATATGGAACAAGAAATTGCCACCAAAATCAGTGGACAGGATTTGGTGAAGGTGAAATCCTCCCTTAACACCCTTTGGATTGCAAAGATGGGTGCCAAGCTATTCAGCTCAGAACACTTTCTGAGCACCACTCACCCCAGCTTATCTCGAGAGCTGGAAACTGCACCATCACCACCCTCCTCCCCAGCACCCCATCCTCTTCTCTTCCTCCACTGTTGGTAGTCCTGGCACACAACGTGCTTCTCATTTCCTGTCTTCGCATATGCTGATCCCTCTGCCTCAAATGTCTGGCTCTCATCCAGATCATTCTTACTTGCCCTTGAAGGTTCAGCTTAGAAAACTTTTGCATGGCACCTTCCCCAAGGCAGCCTCATTGTTTCACTCTGGGTAGGATGGGGGAGTACGATTCCCACCACAGTCTAAGGGAATGGGCACTCCAGGGCACCTGGGTGGCTCAGCGGTTGAGCCCCCTGATCCTGGGGTCTCGGGATCGAGTCCCAACACTGGGCTCCCTGCATGGAATCTGCTTCTCCTTCTGCCTGTGTCTCTGCTTCTCTCTGTGTGTCTCTCATGAATAAATAAATAAAATATTTTTAAAAAAAAAGGAATGGCACTCTGTGGAGTTGCACTGTGTAGCCCACACGACCTGCTTCGCCCATGCCCTGTCCACCAGCTCTCATCTTCTGTGTACTCCAGTGGCCTTGTGATGAAATTTTTCATCTCTCTGTTTTGTTTCCATGAAGTCTTTCCTCCTAGACGAGGAGGAGTACGGGCTCTACTTCCATTTATCCAATACTTCACATGCACGCATGTGAGTAGGGTCTCGAGAAGAGAACCTGAGAGGTGCCTCTTCCAGTCCCCACTTTTGGTACGCCAGCCCAGTAACAAGATGACTTTCCTAATTTAGCAGGAAAGTATGAAAAGTGACAAAGGCTCTGTGATGGTTAACGATAGGCTTATAAGCATCTGGAACAATGACAGAGAGAATTTGGTTTCTAATACCATCTTGAGACTCACTCACATCCCTTTGGCATTCAAATGGAGCCGCTGTCTGTATATCCCAAGTTGAGAAACCCTTTTCTGAACTCTATGGCTGGCTTCTCACTTCATTTCGCTTGCTATTTAAAGTTTCAAAGCTTGTTGCACATCACGTCCCTTTTATCAGCCATGCTGCACCTTAGAGCGGACATTTCCTTCAGGAGCCAAGGATACTGGAGCTTATTATTGAGTTATGGATTGGATGAAGGCCTGGCTATGCCTAGAGTCATGCTGCTTGAAGCCATTCTAATATTCATTTAGTTAGGACCGTAACCACACTGAGTTATTGCTGGTCTCATATGGATCATATATTCACAGTCAGCTCTTGGCTTTGACAAGAGGATGTGTATTATCTCTGCTATTGCCTATCGTGTCTCTTCATTTCATTATGAATATCTGGCTTGGAAGCCTGATATTCAATCTATAATCCCAGTTAAGTTTTTTCAACACAGTCTCTCTCTGTTCAAGCCCGTAGTTTTCTTTGAAGCAGACTTTGTTAAAGTTGCTACCCATTATCTACTATCTCTGGCTTCCAGGGCTACCACATTTTGCTCTAACTGGGGAGGAAGAGAAAATTTTTAACATGAATGGATGTCGTACCCTGGCATAAATTTTTTTACTGGCATGAGAGCAGCTCAAGTCCTAGAAAGGATTAGAGTTCTGGAGAACAGCTTTTTAATTTGAACACCAATTAAAGGGTTCTGTCCATCTTCATTGGATCTGTGGCCCCAAGCTCAATTGTGTCTCTTACTATATTCCTGCTGTTTACTTTAAAAGAATTGAAAGGGGCGAGCTTAATTTCATCAAAGGAACATCAGGATGAATTGTTGAAAACCATAAAAAGCGATGCCATTTAGATCGCCTCCAAAATGAATGCTGCCAGCTGTCTGAAAAGACACTTGGGTGCTGGTGTCCATGCCCGAGGGTAAGGCTCTTCTTCATCTGAGGCCTCCTAGGAAACTAAGAATTAGGGACTAACATGTGTGAGAGCCAAAATTAAGAAAAAGTGAGAAAAAGTAAGGAATTACTTGTAAGTCAGAGCCCAGAGAGACCATTTGAGCGGAGATTTTTCCAGCGCGCATGCACACGTTTTCAAATTCAGGGCTAGAGAAAGCAGAGGGATGTTGAGAACCGACTTCATCAGAATCGAGCGAACAAACGCTCAGACTTAGAAGCGTGGAGAAGAGGTAGGAGGCCCTGTGCTTGAAAGAAGCCTGTGGTGTCAGAAGGTATTTTACAGCAAAGAAGTCCTTTTGTGAAGAGGGGAAACTCTTTTTTAATTACCAATGTTCAGTTTACTCCATGTTCTTCCAGAGTTTATAATCTAAGACTTGTTAATTTGGCACAAATATACATAAATCACTTCTGTCCAGGGGAGGAAAGGGAGGATGGCGGTGTCAGCAAGTTTTCAGTAGTGGTGGAAGTGAATGAATACATTTATGATTTTAGTCATCGTGGGTAATTCTAACACCCTTATTGTTTATTTGAGGATGTAAGGTGACTAAATAAATCTGAATCACAACTGTACTTTATTGATTTTGCAGAGTTTAGAGGAAGATTTATGAGACATGGAACCTTCCATCGGGTTTGGAAGAAAGTAGAGGGAATGCGGAGATGCCAGACCGCCACTAAGACCCATGGACAATCCCGTACTCACACTTCTTTATCGAACTTTAAGATTTATCAGTAATATGCTGCCTTTGCAAGATGAAAACAAACTAATGCCAAGAAGGCATATTCTTCGGTATTTGGAATAGACGTGCTCTCAAGACAATGGCTTCAAAGGTCTCCTGTCTATATGTTTTGACAGTTGTGTGCTGGGCCAGCGCCCTCTGGTATCTGAGTATAACTCGTCCCACTTCCTCCTACACTGGCTCCAAGCCATTCAGCCACCTAACAGTTGCCAGGAAAAACTTCACCTTTGGCAACATAAGAACTCGACCTATAAACCCACATTCTTTTGAATTCCTCATAAATGAGCCCAACAAATGTGAGAAAAGCATTCCTTTCCTGGTTATCCTCATCAGCACCACCCACAAAGAATTCGATGCCCGCCAGGCAATCCGAGAGACGTGGGGGGACGAGAACAACTTCAAAGGTATCAAGATCGCCACGCTCTTCCTCCTGGGCAAGAACGCCGATCCCGTTCTGAATCAGATGGTGGAGCAGGAGAGCCAGATCTTCCACGACATTATCGTGGAGGACTTCATCGACTCCTACCATAACCTTACCCTCAAAACATTAATGGGAATGAGATGGGTGGCCACTTTTTGTTCAAAAGCCAAGTATGTCATGAAAACCGACAGTGACATTTTTGTCAACATGGACAACCTGATTTATAAGCTACTAAAACCCTCCACCAAGCCAAGAAGAAGGTATTTTACTGGCTATGTCATCAACGGAGGGCCGATCCGGGACGTCCGCAGCAAGTGGTACATGCCCAGGGATTTGTACCCTGACAGTAACTACCCACCGTTCTGTTCGGGGACTGGCTATATCTTTTCAGCTGATGTAGCTGAGCTCATCTATAAGACCTCACTCCATACAAGGCTGCTTCACCTTGAAGATGTATACGTGGGACTCTGTCTTCGAAAACTGGGCATACATCCTTTCCAGAACAGTGGCTTCAATCACTGGAAAATGGCCTACAGTTTGTGTAGGTATCGCCGAGTTATCACCGTGCATCAGATCTCTCCAGAAGAAATGCACAGAATCTGGAATGACATGTCAAGCAAGAAACATCTCAGATGTTAGGATTTTTACCGATGTAAATACACTTCCTTTCTTTTTTAAGAAATGGGGCCTAGTGTGTTGGTATTTTACTGGTGTCACCAGGGGAAATGAACTGGCGTAGGGGTTTTGTAAAGTTTTTTCTTCCCTCTCCTAGTTTCTTTCTTGGATTACCAATTTCTAAGTGTTAGGCTCTGGTCATAGAAACAATACATGAGTTAGAAGGGCCAGATTTCATGCTCAGGTCCTGAGGCACTGCATTTATCTCAAAAAGCAACATCCTAACAACTGCTAGGATTTACATACTGTGCATCTGAGATAAAAATCTGGTTCTGGGAAACCGAGACTCACGGTAATGTCTTCATATCATCTCTGCAAAAATAAAAGTAAATAACTCTTTTTCAGAAATAATGCACAGTCAGGAAGACACACTCAATGTGATTATTAATATTATGTGTGCTGTTACATTGAATTTTTACATCTATTGCCATGTAATGTGTACAGTATTTGCGGTTCCACCAAGAAATGAACTTAGGCCTGGCAGGGAGGCTACAGCTAAATAAATCGAAATTTAAACTTGAAAATCAAATATTCTGTATGTTTGGAAGACAACTCTGCTTGCTCATCCAAGGATTAAAACTGGTCATCCGGTGGAATGTATATAAAATGCTACTTAACAAAATAAACAAGAGGGGTTTTTTGGGGTTGTTGTTGTTGTTGTTGTTGTTCTTTCAGAACAAACATTACCTGGTGCCTCCAAGGAGATTTTGCCAAATGTAATCTCACCTGCTTCCCTCCATAGGGTGTTGCTAAGTGCATTTTACAGTTTATGGCTCAGGAAGGCACATGTGTAGAAAAAAAAGTCAGGAGGGCAGAAAAACAATAAATTACACGGAGAAGATGCAAATTTACATATACATTATAATTAACATAAACAAACTTAGCAGTCATATCAGATGCCCCTCCCACGTATTTGCAAAGCATGTGAGATCATCTTTCAATGGATACCAATGTCATTGAGTGCTTTAGCCCTACAGTAATATTGTAACGTCTGAAACATCCAAGTACCTCTAGCAGCAATGCTATTGGGAGGTGTTCTGGAAGCTCTGTGACTAAGGTCCACAGGAAGGAAGAGTGGAGAAGTTTGGAATCAGTTTCTCTTGATACCATCACACTTGTTGGGTCATGTGGGCATGCATCTTAACCTTGCTATGCTTCAGTATTCTCATTTATAAAATAGATGGAAAAAACACCTACCTCACAGGTGCTGTGAGAGCAAATTGCATTTGCTAAGTATTTTGAGATCCTTAGTTTACAAGGTGCTAATGCAGTATGTCATGCGTTATAACAAATGCTAAAATAATTAATTACAATCATGATCATCAGTAGTAGTAACATCACCTTAAATATAATTTATGCCAAAATAAAGATCGAATACAAACTATTCGTGCATCCGATTCTCCTAAGACTTTGACTTTTTCCCTGGATATCTTAGGTGTTTGGAGAAGCTTCAATTTCTCTATCATTTCTTCCGGTTTCAATGAATCAGTTTTTACTTCTGTGCATTGCCTTGATTTCCCAGGGTGCTGAAAGTGAAGGCAGCTGCCTTTCCTCGGGGAGGAGCCTCTGGTTGGAAGTAAGTTACAATAATTGAATCACATGCTTTGCAAAATGTGTAATATCCCATCAACTTAGATCTCAGGAAACATTGATCTGAATTCTCAATAAGAACTTTGAGGCCGGTAGAGCTAGTCCCCCTCTATCAGAAGAATAGGCATTCAGCAAACCCACACACTGCACAGCTTCTGCTCATTAAAAAACTTGTTTGTTTTCATTCAAAGACAGCCCTGCAACTGAAAGAATATAACTTTTAATCTCTTTCAATCTAACTTTTAGAAGCTCCCCCTAGAAGTTGATAGCAAACAAGTAAACAAAATGAACAAATGGAAGTCATGGCCTATTTCTTGACGACACTGGGTCTCTTATCCCCAGTCCAAAAGAATGCAATATGAGACAGGTCTTCCTGTCCTTCAGTACATCTTCATCAAACAGTCAGCTGGACTGCCGAGTTTGATTGGAAAACAGCATTAGGTAGCCTGGGGAGAGATGGATCAACACAAGGTGAGCCCCTCTCTCACCCCCAACCCTCAACTGCTGTGAGTTCCAGTCATTGGAAAAGTCTCATGACTCTGTACTTGGTTCGCGATTCCACCACGTAGCTGAATCAAGCCTCTGTCTTATACTAACTACCATCTTGCATTTACCTGATACTCAGTCAAGCCACCTTCGTGTCAAGGGATTGCACATTATAAACATCACATATGTACATCTATGAATTGTTTTGTGTGTGTGTATGCGTGTACATTATAGAGCCCTAATCTTTAAAAGGAGCAAAAATTGGAGAATCATATGTCTTAAAGAACTATTTCCTAACTTTTTTATGGTAGGTAGTGCCCATGTGACAAACATGTAAATATTCATCAAAGACCATATGTATATATTTTAAAGGCATTTTTTTCTTCTCCCCGTACGTATAGTTAGAATCTGCTTGTTATGTACAATTTCTTCTGCATGGAGCTTGGTGAGGCAAAGCCATTTGTCCAGTGTTTCAATAGCCAAAAGCATGTTTGCCCTTCATTTTTTGAATGTTAAAAAAAAAAAAAAAGTTTAAGTCACGTGATCAGGAAAAAAGCTCTAATTTTCTACTTTTCTTAATTTTATGACACTGGCCAAACTATGGTTTCAATTATTTAAGCCATTTTTAAATGTATTTTCATTTCTCTTATATAAAATAATGTTTCAGACAGTATTGTACCAGGAGTCGTTCAGATAATTTTTATAAAAACCTTCTGATTGTCCCCCTACCTGTTTTGTTCATTATGCATTGGATAACAAAATGTATCAATAATTAGTGTCTGTATTCTTAGAATTTCTTTTTAAAATTTATTTTTGGAAAAAAGTTTGATCTTTGCTGGCTAGTTTGCAAGGCTTTGGGTCTTCTTATATCGGACCAAATGCCAGTTTCAATACATAATATCATATTTTTAAATAACCAGACTCAAAAAATGAAGATCATTTTCGATTTGGATCAAATTCTAGAACCCTTTGTGTGATGATACAGGGGAAACAAACTCCTGACAGAGAAGCTAAGAAAGAAGTTTTTCAATCAAAAATCTCTTCTATCAAAAGACAATGGAACATTTACATAAAGCTTCTGGGATTCCTTTTCTACCTTTCCTAATATGTGGGTTTAGTGGGGGGAATTGATTATGTCATTTCTTCTGTAAAGGTGAGGATAGTTTTTATAAGCAACAAAGTAACTTGTGAATGAAAGAAGTAATTTACTAGAAACGCTTGTTGATGATAATTGACATTTAGGTATATCGTTATATATGAATGATTGTTTATTTATGTATTTATTTGTCAGAATTGTACATACTATTTCGCCAAACGTAATTGTCTGTAAAAGTGCACTCTCCAGGTTTGTAGTACTATTTAGGGTTACATGGGTTGCCAATCAAGCTGCTAATCAGAATACTATTTTTTGTATCAATGTTATAAAACTGAAAAATGACAAATAGATGCTGAAGATGTCTTTACATTCAGTTTCTTCACCTTCCTCTTGAATTGTAAACTGTCGATTGAAAGCACGATGCCAATGTATAAGCCCATCTGTCACGAGGAAGATTATGGTTCCATAAAGCTGATTTTTTTAAACCATTGGGACAAATAAACAGAAGGAGAAGATATTTTCCAGTTTGCTTCTTTTATGAAAAAAAAAATCTCTTTGGTGAAATGTGATCATTAAAATTAGCCAATGCCCTGTTATCATTAACCTTCTCCACAACCTCAACATTGATTAGCGCTCACATCGTTCAGAGCTCATCCCGAGAGCCCCACTGCAGCTTAACAGTCAACTTAGGGATGGTTTGGTCCAGTAGATCATGGGCTGCTCCAAGATTTAGGAACAGATATCTCCCTTGCCCCTTGGCAGCCTCAGGAAAGCCTCTGTTTTAAATCCTATGGGTTGAACATGGCAACTTCTTCCAATTCAGAGAGCATTATATTGATAATGCGGTTGGTGAATTAGGACATATTAAGGTCAAAGCAAAACTGCCATTCTTATGAGTCATCCATATATATCCTTTAGAATGTTGGCATACTATTTTAAAACTTTGCTCAGACTGGAAAAATGCTATTCAGGCATTCTTTACGGCAGACAAATAGATGCTGATTGCTGATGCCTGACTTTGTAAGCAAGAGACTAATAGCTATTTAAGAGACAAAAGTTCCTGTTATCAACCCTGCATTAGCTTAAATAGGTCTTCGCTTTTTAATGGAAATTTAACCAGATTTACTACTGCTGTACCTCAGAGTTCAAAAAGTTAAGTCCAATAGGTGAGCTCAAATACATGAGTTAACAATGAAAACATAAAACCTATAGATTTATATTCAGAGTGACTCTTGAAGGACCAACATCTCGAGCAATGTTGTAAAAGCACAGTCTTAGACCAGAAGCATCAGCACTGAGTCGGAATTGGTTAGAAATGCAAATTCTTGGAACCTACCAGAAACTTGAGGGTGTGGCTTCCCAATATATTTCAACAAGCTGGTGGTTAGGTGATTCTCGGGCACACAAAAGTCGAGAATGCTGCTGGGGGCGGGCAAACTACCTTCTGCAAACCACGTCTAACCTGCTGCCCACAGGCTAAGGGTGGTTTCAGGATGAATATTTGTGAAGATTCCACGAGGGGAGACACTAACATTGAACCCCAACTAAGCAACATGTTTTCCCCACGGTAAGAATTCTACTCTTCTCAATGGATGTGTATTGCATATATATGTATATACTTATTATTTTATTATATTTTAATTTCATTAATACAAACTATAGAAATCTGTTTCTTGCTATATATATATGCTTATTTTATCATATTTTAATTTCATTAATACAGAAACCATGGAAATCTGTTTCTTGTTATTTCAGTACATTTCTATATCTTCAATTTTCCCTGTTAGCCCACAAGCTTGAAGTATTTATCATTTGGTCCTTAACAGGAAAAATTTTTCAACCTTTGACTTAGAGAAACAGAGAGACATCTGACAAAGGTGTTACATACAAATTTCCTCCAATTGTAAGTGAGAAGTCACATCAATAAAGGGTACTGGAATTGTTCCCATGCAGCCAGGAGAATGACAATGTAGTCATGATGATGAATTGTGTCAAAAACCAACAGCTGCATATATTTTTAAATATTTCCTTTTTCTCTCTGTGTGATTTTAAAAAATTATAAAAACTTGATTCTAATTGTAACAATTATCCAAAGCTTAATTAATATATTGCTTAAAGATGTGTGGGTATTAGACCTAAGAGGGTGGGTTTCATATAGCTTGATTATCATAATTACAAGCATTCTATTTTCTCATTTACTTAATTGATTGTCAAAGCTTTCCAGATAAATTCACAATGCTGGAAGAGAATTGAATACATTTCTGAGAGAAAAAAAAATGGGGCTATTTAGAAGAACGATGTGTCCCAGAATATAATCCATGTGAGCATGAAAAATTGCCCTTGATAATATCTCCTTACCTCTTTGCTGGTTAAAATAGGCATTTTTGTGAAATGAAAAAGAAATGAATGAAAAAGTATTATTGATTCAACTACATCTATAATAACACCAGCTCCACTGTCTCTTCAGCCAGAGGTGCCTCGCACTCAAGAAAAATTTTCCATTTAGTTTTCCTTATAGAATCTATTAGTTTGGTACATTATGTCGACTATTTGTTATGCCTCTTGCAATGACCTCAGTCCTCACCTGGAGGGAGCATGACGTGAAAGGTGATTTATTCTCTCTCTAAGGTTTATTCCAGAGCGTTTACTCAGCAGTGGCTGCTTGATATGGCAGTCTGGACAGTGGTACGTGTGGGGGTTTTGTGATGAAGACTATTTTTCAGCAGAGACAAGGATAACCTCACCAAGAGAGAGGTGAGGGAAAAGAACACACCAGAGACTTTCTCCCATTACAAAGCCTTAAATTTTCAGTGTCCATTCCTCTGGTCTGTTGTTAAATCCTAACAGTAGCCCCATGAGATAGTGTTACTGTTATCTCAATTGACAGATTAGGAAACTGAGGCAACAGAGAATTGTGTGACTTACAGAGTGAGCTCAGGCACTCTGGCTCTAAAGTATGTGTCTATAACCAGCTCAGCCCGCTACTTCTGAAAGTAAGAACATATACCCCAACCCCCATCACCCTGACCTGTGTAATTATTACAATTTGTTTTCAGATTAGAACTACCCCCACCACCACCACTTTGCTTGAGTTATAATTTAAGCACTTTAACATTCACCCCTTTTAAGTGTACAGTTCTATGAGTTTTGACAAATGATACATTTGGGATGATCTGCCACCATAATCCAGATAAAGAGCAGTTCCATCACCTCCCAAATTCTTCTGCCCCTTTATAATCAGCCCCTTTCTCCAGTCCCTGGCAGTCACTGATCTCTTTCCAAACTTCTATTTTACATGATTTGCATTTCACTTACTAGTCGTCATATATAATGCTTAATGTTTAGAAAAAGTTTCTTCAGATAACCTATTCTGACAATTTAGTACAAAGAAAAGGAAAAACCCGGAAAGGAAGAGAGTAGAAGACAAAAGAAAAAAAAAAAAAGCTTAAGGAAATAGTTAAAAAATAATAATAATAATAATAATTAATGTGAAAACACAGGTAAAAATTCCAGAATTTAAAAATAAATTCTTGATTGATTGGATAATATCCAAATCTAATGCATAGTAGTAAGAAGGTGCAAGTCAAAAATCTATAACCCCTCTCTCTGAGTCTAGCTCAGCTCAAGAGGAACTTTTAACAGAACTTCTTCAGAGCTCACACACTACGTTTCTGTAAAGTAGAAAGAACAATCTATAAGTTCAATTATACTTTTTTCCCCTCTTGGAAGCAAAGGATCCTCTGGAGAGGCATCCATCACTGGCTAGCTCATTAAAAAGGCAAGCCCTCTCTGCACTGGGGGATTTGTCTCCACACCGGTCTCAAACCACACTCAGACAAGCTCTATTTCTGCATCTGTTGGTCTCTTCAACATATGCTACTCCACATTTCCTTTAGGAAAAGAGAACTTCACAACTACAGGTTTCTCTTCAAACTTTATCGACAGAAGTATGTGAGTTAACTTGGAAAGCATGCCATTTGTAACAATATGCTCCTCGGTTCCTACAGGCAATCCAAGCTGGAAGCAGCACGGCTGTGGGAGCAAACAGGAGCCTGGGGGCACAGGGAACAGCATGAGGGACACATACACTCTACAGCAATGTTTCCCAGGTTGTAATGTGCCTAGTAATTACCTGAGAATCTTGTTAAAATGCAGATTAGTAGTTCAGGGTACAGCCAAGGTTCTGATTTTCTGATAAGCTCTCAGACCACGCCGATACTCTTGAATCGAGATTCAAGGCTAGATTCTCGATGGAGATACTAGCATTCATTAAGCATCTATTATGGACCATACCAAAGGCTTTCACATATTGCCTCTAAATCTTCAGAAAAACTTCTTAAAAGGTATGAAGGATTAAGGTGAGGTTTGAGTTTCTAGTGCCGTCTTGGGTTAAAAACTCTTTCTTTTTCCTTCTCGTATATATTTCCTCTAAGACCTTATGGGAGAAGGTTAAGGTCCTAGAGGAAGCAATACACACCCAAGAAACAAAAACAATGAGAGGCAGAACAATCTACTTAAAATATCACACTATTATTTTGCTGATGCAGTGCCTATTAGCCCAATAAAGGATTCTATCTTAAAATCAAGTTGGCATTCAGGACACCTAGGTGGCTTAGTCAGTTAAGGATCTGCCTTTGGCTGGGATCATGATCCCAGGATCCTGGAATCGAGGCCTACATCAGACTCCCTGAATAGCAGGGAGCCTGCTTCTCCCTCTCCTCTCTTTGCCCCCCTCCCACCTCATGCTCTCACTTGCTTGCCTGCTTGCTCTCGCTGTAAAAACAAAACAAAACAAAACAAAACAAAACAAAAAAAACACACACAAGTTGGAACTCCTAGTTTAGGTCCTGGTGAAAGAGAGATGGCTTCATCTTTTCCACCAATCACACACAAGCTTAAGGTAGGAAGACTTCATAGCCCACAGAGAGGAGAGAGGGAGGATGCATGTGCAGGCTACAGAACTGCTACCAGATCATGGACACAAGAGAAACAGAAGGAAAGCAGCAGAGAGAGAAACCCATATGTCATCTGTCCACAAATAGTGACCCTCCCCCATAGGCATAAATGTGACTAATCATCATCATAGAATATGACCATTCAGATTAGTAATCTGACCTCTTGTGGAGAAACGATGATCAGGGTGAGAGAAAGGAAGCTTTTTTGGCATGATACCAGAAACTAGGGGGTCCCTCCCATAGAGGAATCCAGCATATATTGTTGGCACCATTTTGAGGTTGAGGAATATAGGAGCTGGAGAAATTGTCAGTTGATAACCAGAAGGATAGTATTCAGTCCCCAGATCTTTTGACTGGAGTTCATATGCTTTTTCCATTATATCCTACTGCTCTCCATACCATTCACAATTTTTAAAACAAAAGAGGGGGAAACTCTGGCTTTCAAGTATATACACATTAAAGGTCATATTAGCAATATACCCAAGGCCAAATGGACAGTCCATGCTTGAAGTAACAAACAAGTCTGGAAAATCAGCACAAAACAAAAGAGATCCAGAATCCAAATTTGCCGCCCAAAGACTGTGTAAATAGCGGATATAACAATTTCAAAATCTAGGCAAAAGTAAAAAAAATAATAATAAGTTTAGGACACCTATCAGAATTACTTAATATTAAATGGCAAAACAAAGAGAACTGGATTTTTCTGGCAGAAATCCTCATCCAGGAATGCTTCTAACTGCCATGAGCAAGGTTGTCTACAGGATCCTGAGGGAGGGTTGTACCTCTACTTTGAATCTAGAAGTAACCTACATCAGATGTAGCCACAAACGAAATAAATGTTTTTCAATAAGAACACAGAGCGCACTTTGCAAAGGCTTTGCACATGCTTTTTTTATTTTCAAGGCAAATGGAAGGAGGAGAAAATGACTCCAGTAACAAAGGAAGAGAGTCAGCAATAGAGACAGTAAGAACTTCTGAAACGGACCGTGAACAAGGAGCAGCAGGAAGGAAGGAAAGTAAGTAAGAGAACAGAAAACAGTAATTCAGAGTGAGGTGAAGATGAAGAAAACACCTGTTTTCAGATTATGTTGACCAATGTTACTTTGCTTTTGCCATTGTGAAAAGTATCTAGGTATCAGAGATTTCAAGCCACTTTTCATCAAATTTTTTTCTAGGTAGAGAAGTTTCAAACAGGGGGGTGAATCCGCAGAGGCAGTTGTCAATCTGTGCTTTTTTCTTTCTTTTTTTTAAAATATTGTATTTATTTATTCATGAGAGAAAGAGAGAGAGAGAGGCAGAGACACAGGCAGAGGGAGAAGCAGGCTCCATGTAGGGAGCCTGACACGGGCCTCGATCCTGGGTCTCCAGGATCATGCCCTGGGCTGAAGGTGGCACTAAACCACTGAGCCACCCTGGTTGCCCCTCTGTGCTTTTTTCTAAGATGATATTTATCAATTCACATTTTCTTATATATCAGGTTCCTTTTTTGCTAGTTTCTTTTCCTTTCCTTACTTCAGTTTTATAATTATTCTCAGTTGGTTCTGATACCTGGACCAGAAATGCTACAGTCTTTTACATTAAGTTTTGCAGGTGTGTTATAACTAAATCCCAGAGGTTGGACTTGCTTGGATTTCCACAGGCGCGGATTAAGTGAAACCTTTTCAGTGGAAAAGCGATCATTAGATACTCTTCTCTCCACATTGGAAGACAGGCACAACCTAAGGCAAACTCGCTTTAAAGACTAGCTTTAAGATCAAACTCAAGGGAAGCCTTGGTGGCTCAGTGGTTGAGCACCTGCCTTCGGCCCAGGGTGTGATCCTGGAGACCTGGGATCGAGTCCCACATCAGGCTCCCTGCATGGAATCTGCTTCTCTCTCTGCCTATGTCTCTGCTTCTCTGTGTGTCTCTCATAAATAAATAAATAAAATCTTAAAATAAAACTCAAAAGCAAAATTAAAAGATACACATTAGGTTTCTGATAAACTATAAGATCAATTTCAGTTGAGAAAGCTATCATTTTGCTTTATTACTCTTGGGTAGATGGTAGAATGTTGATGGAAGTCCATGGAGGCATATTCATTCATTCATTCATTCAACTATTAATTCAGTATGTATTTCCTGAGGGCTAACCAGAAATCAGACACAATGTTAGTACCAAGTGTTTACACATTTAGGAGTGGATTGTTGAATATTCCTGACAGCCCAATCTTCCTTGCTGTTTAAAATCAAGATATGCTTCTTAGAATTTCTAATTCCTGGATGATTTAGTGGGAACTAGTTCACTATAGAAGAACTTGTGATCCCATGATCTCCAAGCCAGCATTTTTGCTCCATGGAATCAGCATTTTATTATTTCATGAATAAACCTAATGGATTAGAATATGATTGATTAGTGTCTATTAACCAGAAAAGAAACGTACTAATGGGTATGTAGTTCTGTACATTTAAGTCTCTCAAATACTAAATCCATTCTTATTGCAATGTAAATTGTGTTTGAGCCCCAACCCCAACCCAAAACCAGTAAGTATCACTTATATTATGCACTGATACTTTCATTTCTTCAAACAAATGGAAAATTATACAAAACTCTAAATAGCTTTAATAATTTAGAGTTAAACTATATTTCTATGAAATTAAGAAAAGCAGATTGCACCATGGGCAATAAAATTTGCTGAAAAGCTATAAGCTAGCAAACCTGTCCCAGCCCCCTATCCTGAATCAGCAGCCATATGCAGTCTGTATTCACAGCTATGCATGGGCAACTGGATATGGTTTGAAATCTCCAGACCATTCAGCAATTGCCCAACTAGGGTGAAGGCATCTGTCACTTAACTTTACAGAAATGTTCAACAAGGGCTTGTTTAAAGTCTTCTCCCCTATTGACTAATTGAATTTAAATTAAAAATAAAGTCTTCTCTCCTATATCAAGGTAGCTACTCCGTGGTCTGGGGTGATTTCCCCACCCTATACCTCCATTTTACTCAACCTTCAAGACTCAAGTCAAATGCTAGTGATTGATATTCTTTATTGCCCCTTCATAACTCAAAAAAAGCATGCAAAAAAAAAAGCATGCAGGTATGGACAACCATAGTATGAGAGTGGTAGGGCTCCTCAAAATACAAAATCCTTCACAAATTCATTTGATTAGACCATATAGTCTCTCTAAATAGAAGTTTCACCAAATATAATGCTGAAGTCACAAATACCACCTACTGTCAATCTATTATTATAAGAAGAGGATTTCCTGGGTCATTGCCTTTCATGTTTAAAGAGTAGATGAGCTCCTTTAGAATGGATCAAAACAATGATTACCAACCTTAGACTTTGCAGACATTATTTATCTTCTCCCCAAATCTGGTCCTTTCCAATTTTCCCACCTCTAAAATTGGGCCTATTAGCTCTAGTTCAAGTTGGAAATCTGGGAACCAGCCTTATTTGATTCTAATCTACATCCCCTTCCAGACCATGGTCTCCATAAAGGCAGGGATGGTGTCTGCTCTGTCCATATTGTATGTTCAACACCCAAAACAGAGTCAGACAAAGAAGGTACTCAGTAAGCACTTAATAAATAACTAAATTAACTAAATTTTCTGTTATCTCAAGGAAAATTCCTAAGTCTCAAACAGATCTCAAAATAAAATTAATTTTCCCCTATTCTAATTTTTCTTTTAATTTATTTCATCCTTTAAGATTGATAGGATAAAGGTCATAAATCATAAAATCTAAGAATGCCAGAAGAGGCTTCTATGTCCTAATTCAACAAATTTCAGTTCAGATGAGTACTCATCCCACTTTGCTTTACTTAACTCCAGATACAGGGAGCTCATTCATTCCTAAGCCACCGATTCCCTTCCTGGACAGGTCACTGGATTTCCTTTAGCTATTAGAAAATAATTATCATTTTGTCCCTTCATCCTTTCTTTTTTCCCTTAAGCTTCTTCTTATGTAATCTTTGTAACACAGATCTGATCGTATTATTTCATCCCAACCCAAAGGTTCCCTATGGCTGCAGAATGAAGGTTAAATACCTTTAGAAATAAGTTTACCAGAACCTGTTTTCCTCTCAAGCATTATTTCTCACTTCTCTGTGCTCTGGCTACACTCCATACATTCCCTCGCTTGTCTCTGGGCTTTTTAACGTTATCCTCTCTGCTTGAGCCTCTCTTCTTCCCTCTTCCTTCTGCTATTTTTCCACCTCTTCATCTGGATAATTGCTCCCAATCTTTCATCCTCAGCTCAGAAGACCATCATTCTAAAAGCCTTCTTAGACACCCCTCTCCACTAACTCTGAGCTATACTCTATTTGCTTTCAATGTACCCTGTCTTTTTAAATCTGATGGTCATCCAACTTCATGGTAATTATCCATTGATTTATCTCTATTTCCCCCCAGAGTTCCATAAAGGCAAAGATTGCATCCACCTTTATGCATTTATTCAGTCAGTTTTGCATTTATTTAACAAATTTTGATTGAGCACCTATTATGTACCATGACCGTTCTTATCACTGGGAAAATAGCAATAAACAAAACATTCAAAAAATCCTTGCCCTCATACTTTCTAGTTTCCCCTTGTTCATAATTTTAGAGCCAATTCTTACAACAGTACTGATAGTATATGTTCTTTAACTCATTCATTAATTCAATAAATATATACTGAGCACTGCACTAGGAGCAGGGAATATACTACTGAACAAAGTAAACTCAATCTTTACTCTCACAGAGTGTATATTAAATTAAATTAATTAAAGGAGACAAATTTCAAGCTAATAATATACAAATATTTAAAACTGAGTTTTTGGCTACTTTTCAGAAGGTGATTTATTCTATGCCCTGTTTTTGAAATATCACATCTTTATTCATTAGAGTAGAGGTCAGCAAAATATGACCCACCACCTGTTTTATAAATAAAGTTTTACTGGAACACAGCCATGGCCATTTGCTTATAAATTGTCTATGAACCATACGAGGAAATGAAAGATACCTGATGTGGATGAAAAATGGTGAGCTGGAGGTGGAATTAGAGATAATTCTGGAATGGGAGGGAGAACCGAATCATACAAATCCCTGGAAGCCAAATTAGTTTAGATTGAAATCAAATTTGGTGGTTCTTAAATTTTTCCAAGTGTGAAAACTGAAAGAGAAGACTTTTGAAAAATAAAGATTCTAACAGAGATTATAAGCTTTTAGCAATCTGTATTTTTAATAAGAAATCTGTTTAGGAATCTACAATGTTAATAAGAATCCCAAGTGGGCCACAGATCACACTTGGAGAACCTTCAAAGGGTTTTGAGGAGGGCAATAACATGGCTTGAGTTAAGTTTTAACCATCTGGAGTGCTGTGCAGAAAATGAACTCGAGAGAAGCAAATTGAAAACCATGGGCATCTTTTTTGGGGCGTAGAGGTATGGGAAAATCATTTTCCTAATCAGTTTTCTGTTATAGCCATGTATATTTTTTCTTTATTAACAAATAATTCATGTACAATAAAGTTGGTTCTTTTAAAATGTACAATTTAGGGCCTTCAGTATATTCTCATAGTTGTATGTTGATCAATACTATTGAATTTCAGAACATTACATCACCCCAAAAAGAGGCCCCATATCCATCAGCAGTCACATTCCATTCTCGTCCCTTCAGCCCCTGGAAACTACTACTGTGTTTTCTATTTCTATGGATTTACCTATTCTGGACATTTTGCATAAATACAACTATAAAGTATGTTACCTTTGGTGTTTCGCTTCTTTGGCTTAGTGTAATGCTTTCAAGGTTCATCCACGTTGTAGCACATACAAGAACTTCACTCTTTTGTGCTTGGATAAACACTCTATTTTATGGATATACCACATTTACCTGAATTTTTCATATTCTTCCCTACAATCCCTTTTAATTCCTGCAGTCTTTTTTTTTTTTTTTTTTTTTTAATTCCTGCAGTCTTGATAGCGGTGTTCCTTCTTTTATTCTTGATTTTGGAAATTTGTGTCTTCTTTTTTTCTCAATCTAAATAAAGGCTTATCAATTTTATTGATCTTTACAAAGAACCAGGTTTGGCTTCATTGATTTTTTTTTTCCCCTATTGCTTTTATTTCCCTATTTTATTGATTTCCACCCTGGTCTGGTTTATTTCCACCCTTCTGCTTATTGTTTAGTTTTGTTTATTTGCTTCATTTTATCTTTTTAAGGTGCTGGTTGTCTGTTGTTGTTGTTTTGGTGAAGGTTGGATTATTTATTTTACACCTTCCTTCTTTTCAAATATAGGCTTCTGTGGGTTACATATTTTTCTTAAATCACTGCATTAGGTGTATTGCATAAATTTTGATATGTTTTGGTTTTGTTTTCATTTAGTTCAAAATATTTTTAACATCTTCCGTGATTTTTCTTTGACTCCTATATTATTTGAAAGAGTATTATTTTATTTTCAAATATTTGAAGATTTTCAATATCTTTCTATTGTTGGTTTCCAACTAAACTGCATTGTGGTTGACAAATATACTTTGAAATATTTCATTTATTTTAAATTTATGTCATTTGTGTTTAATAGCCAAGTATTTTGCTTATCCTGGAAAATATTTCATGTACTCTTAAAAACAATTTCTATTTGGTTCTTATTCATAATTACTCTATTAATATTATCTATGTGGTGAAGCATTATTCCCATATTTTTGCTTCCTTTTTTAGATATAGTTACTTTTAGTTTTTTTAATGTATTTATCATAGCTAGTTTAAAGTCTTTATCTAGTAAATTCAACATGGCTTCCTTAGGGACAGTTTCTATTGACTGTTTTGTTCCTCTAAATGGGTTCCTGTTTTTTTGCATGTTCTTTTTATGTTGAAAACTGGACATTTTAAATAATACAATTTGTGAATTCCAGATATTCGATTTCTGTCCCCTCCCCAGGGTCTGTTATTACTGCTGTCTCTTATGGTGGTTGTTAACTGTTTGTTTACTGGCTTTCCTGGAGTGACTTTATTAAATCTATATTCTTTATCATGTGTGGCCACTGAAGTCTCTAATCAGTGAGGTTAGCAACCAGCTAGCAACTGGATAGAGATGTCTTTAAATGCCTTGAATCAATGTGTTTTCCATTCTTTGTAGAGGGGCTGTGTAGGGGGGATGTGGGAGCATGCATGTTTTAAATGCTCTGACAAGCAGTTGCAACTCCACCCTAGTCTTTACTCCCTGTACACACAGAGCTTCCAAGTTAGCCAGAATTATGACCATCAGACCTTCTTAGGTCATTCCTGGGTATGTGCATAGTCTGGTATGTGTGTGACTCTTTAGAATTCCAGGAATATGCCAGAACTTTTCAAAGTCTCCTATGGATATCTCAATCTCCAGGTTTTCATTATAAAAATTTGGTCATGTCTTATTATTCCCAACTGGTAACATTGTCTCAGGCAGCTGCAATGTTAAACAGTTGCCACTGATTGTATTTGACAAATGCTCTGTGGCTAGGACTCTTTTTACAGAGTGAGAACTGTGTCAGGTTCAATAAAGGCAAGCCCTGAAAATGGAGCCCCTCGGTGAGTTGTCTGGTTAAATAGTGACAATTCTTTGGTAATGGGGTATTGAGGGTATTCCATCACATCTCTTCCAGTGGCTTGTAAGCTGCTGGTTTCCATAGTTACCATAGTTGTGGGGATGCCATTTTTCAATACTACTACAGAGTTAGGAAGAGGTGGATGAAATTGGCAAATTAAAATCCCACAAACCTCACTGTTCCTATAAAGATCCAATCATATTTCTTAAATAAACCCTCAGATTGTTGTAAACCTTTAGTTTACTTAGAGAGTTCCAAAAGTTTATTGTGACAGTTGACAGTTTTTCCAATATTCTCATTGTTTTCATCGAGGAGCAGATTTGCAGAGGTTCCTATTCTATTCTGGAAAAGGATTGTTAACAGCTCATTGATTCATTCACTCATTCATATAGTAACTGATAAATGGTTGTTTTTTCACTCAGTAAATATTTATTGTTATTCAATGTGTGTCAAAAATTACTAAGTAGGGGTATGCCAAAATTAATAAGGCAAGGTTACTCTCTCAGATGAGTTGAGTGTGTAGGTACAAAGGGAAGAAATATTGGAAGTAAATCCTGATGATATAATGTGATTATTAATGCAACAGAGGTATGAAAAGAATATATTGAAAGCGTAGCTGAGAAAGCACATCACTCTGTGGAAGCTTTGTGGTAAGTGCTGTAGAATAGGTGACATCTAAGCTAAATAAAGAAGGATGGCTAAAAAAAAAAAAAAAAAAAGAAGGATGGCTAAAAGCTAATCAAAGAAGAGTGCAGGGCAGCCCCGGTGGCGCAGCGGTTTGGCGCCGCCTTCAGCCCGGGGCGCGATCCTGGAGACCCGGGATCGAGTCCCACATCGGGCTCCCTGCATGGAGCCTGCTTCTCCCTCTGCCTGTGTCTCTGCCTCTCTCTGTGTGTGTCTCTCTCTCATGAATAAATAAATAAATAAAATCTTAAAAAGAAAAAGAAGAGTGCAGACACACCAGATAGAATGGTGTGAGCAAAGACAGAAGAGAAAAATGCCTTGAAAGTTCATTTGGCTGAAGAATAGTATTAGAAAGCAGCTGCTGTGGAATATAGATGTAACCGAAAGGTTCTGATGCAGAGTTCGTGGTGGTAATGGGGTATTCAACGTAGTGGCAGTGGAGATTGGGTTAGGTATAGATGGCCACTTAAGTGCAAGATTGAGGGAGCAGATGGAGCAATGTTTTCAGCATTCATTTGTCAGCGTTCCTTCTTGCCAGCATAAGCGGTCAACACCCTTTGTAATATAGATGCTCTCATACTTAGTACAATAGTCTAGATGTAGGTTAGTGGTCCATCACCCCTAAATAACCTAAACCTGGGACAGTCAGACCCATATTCAGTTTGAGATAACTCAGCCCCCTAACTCTTTTTCCCATACATGAGCACTTGTTCCCTCCATTTGTTGTTGTTGTTGTTGTTTTTGATTGAAGGGGTATGTGAGGAGATGGAACTCAGAGTGGAAGAGGGGCTCAGACCATTAGATGATCTTCATTCAATTAGCACTCATTTTTTAAAGCTTTTATTTATTTACTTATTTACTTAAGAGAGAGGGAGAGAAGCAGAAGCAAAAGGAGAGGGAAGGGAGAAAGAATCTCAGACTGCACTGAGTGCAGAACCTGATGCAGGGCTCAAGCTCATGACCCTGAGATGATGACTTCAGCCAAAACCGAGAGTAGGACACCCAATCAACTGATTCACCCAGGCACCCCAGCATTCATTTTTAATTAACTATCATTATATTTTAATTTTTTTAAACCACCTTACAGAAAGTATGAAAAAGAAAAAAATTCCACTATTCTAATACAGTTACTCTATATATTTCCTTCAAATAATTTTCCTGTTTCTTTCTCCATATTAACTATTTTCCATACTTTCTTGAATCTTATTTTTACTATGTAAAGCTATAAACATTTTATATGTTGTTCCTCTCTTTGTATATATTATTTTTAGTAGATAGATTACATTTCTGCTAGGGCACATATTACAATTTAATCAACATGACTACCACGATCAAACATTTCTGTCAAACAAAGTGGTTTTGTTCCAAGAAGACAAAATCACTGGGAAATTGTATATTAAAATTATTTATTATTTTCTTCTTTCAAGATAGAATTTCTACCTTTTAGAAAAAGCACCCAGTTCACTAGGATCCATGGACAGGGAAATACAGGCTGTGTACTTCCCTAAACAGAGCATATCTCTGGTACTTTTGGGAGCAGTCATTCTACCACACACTTAGGTTTGCCTGGTGAAAATCTAATTCAGCAAATACTGGGTTTTGGCATCTAAAGAAAGCATTCTCTTCTAGCAACACAGAGAGCACAGCATTTTAGACCATCACATTGATCTCAGCTTTCCTCCTAGGGACCTAGGTAGCTCTTTATTTCTTACAGATAAAAAGGAATCAAATGCTTATGCTTGAGCAAAAACATTAATAGTCGAGGCAGTTACCTGCCACACTTTTCTCAAAGTTTATTTCATTTTATTCCCAGGAAAACAGACTGTGGAATAGGTCAAGAAAAAGAGACCTGTGCACAGGGCCCAATGTACCCTCTTTTCCTGTAAAGTCTTATTCAATTTATTTTAAAATAAACTCATGCTGGGAAGGGTTGCTTTCTTAAAGGATGAGAAATGACAGAGATAGTTGCAGACAGTCACTTGCAGGTTCAGAAAGGGAAAAGTGATCAAAATACCCTGCCAGCCTCGCTTATTAGGTAATTAGCAGTTCTCTACCTATATCAATTGTCAAGTAGCCAAAAAAGATACAAGCGCCCTTTATGCAATTCCCATTTCACATGCAACCAAAGTTTTTGTATGACTCCATAAAAACAAGCCAGAACCTGTCTTTTCTTTTGCTGCCTGAGTGAATTACATCTTCAAAGACTTTCCCTCCCTACAGAGGTTTGGGATCACCCTGGGTACATAGTCCGAAGAGAGTTGTAGAGAATCCAGCGATTCTCAAATGCCATCCATTTGCCAGCTTAGGTAACTACAAGCACACACATACACACACACACCAAAGAACAAAAACAAACAAACAAACAAAAACCCTTATCATTGAAGCTTTTAAAAATAAGTTACCACACCTTAACCCTGGAAATTCTAAAGTTGGGACAATTTTAATGGGTGATTCTTCTGCTCAGTCGTGTTCACAAACCAATAAAATATAGTCCAGTTTTCTCACTTTAAATGAGGAAATGGATTTCCAGAGATGACATTCAACCAATTATTGACAGAGGCAAATCAAAATTCCAAGTCCTAATTTTCCCATGCTGTTATATTTTCTTCCTAAAACCAAGGCTACCTGCTAAGTGCCTTCAAAAACAAGTGTAGGGTTCACCAAAATAAGCTAAATGATCACTCATTTTGAGGGCAGAGCAGTGCTTTCCTAAACAAAGAAGACCCCAGTGACTAATTATTTAGCTATAGAATTCTAGTTAAAATGCCTTCTACATTTTCTAGACCCTTCCCTGTTACCTCAGCACAACGTCACCAACATAAGATGAAGAACAGTAGGGGAAATTTACTTGTTTACTTAGCAAATATTTACAAATAAATCTAAGTACCTTGTAATACATCAGATTGTACTCGGTCCTAGGAATATAGCTGATGAACAAAGAAGACCTAGCCCTTACCAAAGTGGACCTTACCGGTGAAGGTTAAGGATCATTAATCAGGCAATTTTCTCTTTAGTATGGTTAGTGTTACGGTGAGTGGATTATAGAGAATTACCAAACTTTTAAAGCTTTTACACAATTACAACAGAAAGATTTTGACCAACAGGCATTTCCTATTGATTTAAAAATGATCAAAGAAAATAAAAGATAAGAATATATGTATAAGTACATATTATTGTAGCAGCTCAAATCACCAAACAAGTGCTTATGGGAGAGTGAAGAGGTTGGCAAATCCTCTCCCCAAAATTACAACTCTAAAACTGGCTCAAATTTTCATAAACATCCATTTCAGGGTTCTAGAAATGGACTTAAGGCAAACAACTCATTGAGTAATGTTTATTCATTAAAAAGCTGCTAGAACTCTATTTAAGAACACAAGGGAGTCTTCGTTGCCTGGGGTGATTCCCATTCATTCCTCTCCTCCCCCAGGCTCAGTCAGTAAGTTAACTTTGCCAGGGCGAGGGTAGCCATGAAAAGAAGAGCTTTACTGCTGGAGGGAATGGACTTGATTTGGAGCAGAAAGTGAAAACCTATGTTTCCTTATGCTATCAATAAAGTAGCAGTATTGGTCATCAGCAGCTCTGCCAAGGCAGTCAAGAGCTCCAGTAGCCTGAAGTTGCAATTCTACTTGGGGAGGTTACTGTGACCAGAGATGATCTAGAACCTCAACAGGGAGTTCTTGGAGTAGCTGTGTTATTAATGGCTGACTTCTTACCTGAAACAGTAGAGACCAGAAGGTAGTACTACAGTGACATTCAAAATTAAAAAAAAAAAAAAAAAAAAGAAAGAAAGAAAGAAAAGAAAAAGTCAGTAAATAAATCTATGTCCAGCAAAACTATTCTTCAAAAATGAAGACAAAATAAAAACATGTCTAGATAAACAAAGACTGAGACATGTTGCTAGCAGTTCTGCCTTATAAGAATACTAAAGTCCTTCTGGATGACAGGAAATGGCACCAGATGTTAAGGAGATTCTACAGAAAGAAATGAAGACCACTAACAACCTATATACATTTTTTGTCTTCTCTTAATAAGTTTAGAAGATATAAGGTTGGAACAATTCAAAAATAGAATTTTAAAAACAATTCATTTACAGCGGTATCAGAAAGAATGAAATACTTAGGAATAAATTTAACAAAAGAAGTGCAAGTTCTATACCCTGAGAACTTCAATGAATTTCTGAGATAAAGATGATCTAAATAAATGGAAAGACATTCCATGTACATGGATTAGAAAATTCAATATTCCAAATCCTAGCAGGCTTTTTTTTTTCTGACAATTTGATCCTAAGATTTATACAGAAATGCAAAGAACCCAGAGTAGCCAAGATAATTGTGAAGGAAAAACCCAGAGAATTTACATCATTCAATTCCCAAACCTACTAAAAAGCAAGTCAAGATGATGGGTGCGGTACTAGTGTAAGGATAGAAACATATACCAATGGAACTGAAGGTTCAAAAATCCTTACATTTATGGTCCATGAATATTCAACATCAGTGCCAAGTCAA
Source organism: Canis aureus (assembly GCF_053574225.1). Taxonomy (NCBI): domain Eukaryota; kingdom Metazoa; phylum Chordata; class Mammalia; order Carnivora; family Canidae; genus Canis; species Canis aureus. Next base: position 18,085,426 of record NC_135644.1, on the reverse strand, counting down.
TAGGAGGAAAAGTCTTTTTAAACAAACGATCTGCCCCAGGAGGATACTCTCATGCAACAAAAATGATTTTATTTTTTTTAATCTTTTTTTAATTTTTAAAAATATTTTATTTATCCATTCATGAGAGACATGGGGGGGGGGGCAGGAGAGGCAGAGGCACAGGCAGAGGGAGAAGCAGGCTCCATGCAGGGAACATGACATGAGACTCGATCCTGGGTCTCCAGGATCACACCCTGGACTGAAGGCGGGGCTAAACCGCTGAGCCACCAGGGCTGTCCCAAAAATGATTTTAGACTGTTACCCCACACTGTACACAAAAATGAACTCAACATGGATCCCAGGCCTAAATTGAAGAGGCCAAAGTCTGGTCTGAAAATATGGATCTAAAGAGGAACACTCAAATTCTGCCTCATTAGCAATACCCTAGGGAAGATAAAAGCACAAGGAACAATATCTGAAGAAATCATAACACCATTTTATGAAGAACTGGGTATGGGCCCCAACTCTGAAAGACGGAAACTCTGGCAAACTGAAGGAGAGATCTTGGAACTAAACTCCTTCTCTTTAGTAGGCACATTTTCCCATTTTAAGTGAGAGACAATCTCATTCAAATGAGAGTTAAAAAGAGAGAGTTTACTAGGTTTAAATGAAAAGTTCAGGGACACCTGGGTGGCTCATCGGTTGAGCGTCTACCTTCCTTGGATCCCAGGATCGAGTCCCACATGGGGTTCCCTGCAGGGAGCCTGCTTCTCCCCACTGCCTATGTCTCTGCCTCTCTCTCTGTGTCTCTCATGAATTTTTTTTTTAATCTTAAAAAAGAAAAGTTCAAGGGTGGAGCTGGCTGTGGGGATACTTTGTCCCGTGTAGCTTATTCTCCAGGTATCTTTCCATCCATCGCTTAACACATCCCCGCATACCAGCTCTGTTTTCAGGCAGGCTGTCCCCTTGTGACTGAAGATGGATGCAGGAAGGTCCCACATCACATCCTCCCATCACAAGTCCAGTGGAAAAGAACATTCCTTAACGGTGCCAGAAAAGGTATCATTGGTTTCTGATCCCTGAAACAAGCACTGTGGCCAGGACAAAACAGTGCCCTGATTGCCCAGACCTGAGCCACCTGCCCCAGAGGATGGGAGCTCAACCCAAAGAACATGAATGGAGGATAGGGAAAGGGCAGCTTCCCAGACATAAACTGGGTAACTGTCTTCAGCTGGAGCATGAACGGGTCCTAGGAAGTAAAAACTAAAGGGGTTCATTGCAACCTTGTTCTAAGCTAATAAACGTCAATTGACTTCATGCAAAATACAACTAAGAAACACCCACCAGATCCGGAGGGAGAAAGAGACAGCAGTAAAAAGTATATTTGACAATTGAACTAAAGAAAGGAAGAAAAGAAACAGAACAATATTTTTAAAGGACATTTGTTCCTAAATCCTGTGGGGTATTTTTTCAAAGATTTTATTTATTTATTTGACAGAGAGAGAGAGAAAGAGAGCACAAGCAGAGGGAGGAGAATAGGGTCTTGGCCAAGCAGGGAGCATGACCAGGGGCTCCATCCCAGGACCCTGGGGTCAAGACCTGGGCCGAAGGCAGACACTTAACTGACTGAGCCACCCAGGGCGCTCCTAAGTGCTGTTGCTTAAGCAACCAAGCCCCAACTACAGCAGCTGCCATAGCCTAGTAGCCACAAGGGAGAAGCAGAGAGACAAAGAGTAAGGGCTGAGTCTCTACCCCGTGCACAGTTGGACTGAGACCCTGGGCACACTGACCACGATGAAGAGAGAGAAGCAAGTGCAGGCAAATCACGAGGACAGCAGATGGTGGCCAGGTCTACTTGGAAGCAGTGGGCCCTGGGGCAGCCAACCAGGGCAGCTGCACAGAGAGGAGACATGGAGCAAGGGGGCAGGGCCTCTCCTCGTGACTGATGGAGAGTCGGTATTGAGTATTCAAGCCAGGAGAAAGGAAGAAACAAGTGAAAAGAGGCGCAGCCATGAACTGACCTTCCAGCATGCAGTGATTCTCCTACTTTTGCCAGTTTTTAGCAGAGTATTCTGTGCCTTGGAGAGGGATAAGGAGGGAAGGGCCACCAGGGTGGGTGGGTGCGGGGAGGGGAGGAAGGAGAAGGGGCGGGAGATACAGATGGGCCTAGTGTGTTCAATTTGCCAACATACAGAATAACACCCAGTGCTCATCCCATCAGGTGCCCCCCTCAGTGCCCGTCACCCAGTCACCCCCACACCCCGCCCACCTCCCCTTCCACCACCCCTAGTTCGTTTCCCAGAGTTAGGAGTCTCTCATGTTCTGTCTCCCTTTCTGATATTTCCCACTCATTTTCTCTCCTTTCCCCTTTAATCCCTTTCACTATTTTTTATATTCCCCAAATGAATGAGACCATATAATGTTTGTCCTTCTCCGACTGACTTACTTCACTCAGCATCATACCCTCCAGGTCCATCCACGTCGAAGCAAATGGTGGGTATTTGTCGTTTCTGATGGCCAAGGAATATTCCAGTGTGTACATAGACCACAGCTTCTTTATCCATTCGTCTGTCGATGGACACCGAGGCTCCTTCCACAGTTTGGCTATTGTGGACACTGCTGCTACGAACATCGGGGTGCAGGTGGGGGAGCGCCAATCTTTACGGGAAGGGCAGGCTTTCTTTCCCTCCACACGTTGCGTTGGCTTTGGTTCTCCGAGCCTTTGAAGGGTCACGGCAGGCAGGACAGAGGGAGGCTCGTCTCATTTACCGGTGGGGGAAGCCCTGGGGTCCTGAGCTCGCCCTGGAGGCGCCCAGAGCAGGTTGGTGAGGGGTGAGGCTGGAGATGGAAGAGCCTTTACGGCTGGTACAGAGCCCTCGTTACATATTCTGGGGTTCAGAGCAAGCATTTCCCTGTTTGAAACCTGGTTTAGCCATTTCACACCTCTTAAGAGTGTCAGACTTTGAGAAAGTCACCAGTTCTTGCAGGACTCCTTGACACGGGTGTTCGGAGTCAGCAGGCACAGTGCTGGAGGGAGAGTAGCCGTGGGGAGACAGGGGCAGGCACCCAGGCTCGGGTGGGCCAGAGGCGGCTAAGGATGTGCACGACCGGAGAGGAAGCCTACCTGAGGCGAGGCACCTGCAAACATCCACCAGATGTTTCTCTGCCTGCTTGCCCTGCAGAGACTCGAGAAGCCCAGGCCAGGCCGCCCCACGATGGGCCTCTTCGGCATGAAGATGATTCTGGGCCACAGGCAGCCAAGACCCTCCGGGCTCAAAGGAAACCTTTGCTCCTGCCTTCACCACATAGAAGAATCAAGAGGGTGTCCTTCTCAGAAGGGTTATTAGCAGGGATGCTTCGATCTGAGTGGCCCATCGGGACGCAGGGCAAACGTCCGATTGCCAAACACCTGCTCTTAACACCCTGTGAAGTGCGTTCCTTTCCTTAAAGTCCCAGACTCCGACCCCCTTTCCCTTGGCTCAGGATGACACAGATACCTCATTTGCCTGATGGCCCTTAGAAATTCCATGTCTGTGTGGATTCCTCATACATAAGCGATTACATCTTATTTTCTCCTGTGACTCTGTCTTCTTGTCAATTTGAGTCTTAGTCCGGCTCCAAGGACTTAGAGGGGACAGGAATTCCCACCCCCTGACCGGACACAGGATCTGACCTAGGGAGAACAGACTGGGGAGGAAAACTGATTACAGGTCCTTGATTCTGGATTCAAAAAGCAAACAGATCATACTGGCCTCTGGGAGGGGATCTTGTGTTGAGATCTGGGAGCAAATTATTTTAAGGACAGGAAGGCATGGTGAAAAGAAGTCCTTGGGGAGGAAATAATTTCCAATCGCTCACACCTTTTGCCAGGCATTGATATAGTATATTTATGTATATAATCTATACACAGAATGCCTCACTTAGTTCCTGTTAAAATCCTATAAAAGAAGAGACTGTTAATAATATTTCCTACTCTACAGAAAGCCAAAGCACAGGGAGATTATGTAGCTTATCTAAGGTCCCAGAGCTAGTTAGAGATGAGCTAGGATTAGAACCCAGGAAGTCCTGGTTTCAGAGTCAAAACCTAAAACCACTGGGTCAGCCAGAGCTGAGGAGGGCTTAGGGGCTCATAACCTAGGTTCCGTAACCTGCCTTGGCACTGGCCGTGGGGTCCCAGCAACTGTCCCCTGGTGAGCACAGAGTTTGAGTACCTTGGAGCAGCTTGCCTGAGCGTGATAGACTTTTGGAGAAGCTTTGTGAGACAGGGAGGGGAGAGAAAGAAATGGTCCCAGCTCCCAAGAATAGGTTGCATTTCACACACGGCACCAGGAAATCAGACCCAAGTCTCCCTTTCAAGATCCGTTTTCCCCTCACCGAGCACACTTAAAGAGGAGAAAATGAATCCTGCCCATCGAAAAAGGGCAGGCTGTAATGAAAAACAACTTTAAAGACACTTCAGCACATAAAGTCTTTGAGCTACATCACTGACAATGGTTTACAAGTTTATTTTCAATTTGCAGTTATGCTGAGCAGACACTTTGGGAAGTGCGCTGCGGGCCGGGAGGCGGGAGGCCTGCTGCAGCATCATCTGCTCAGCGTCCATCTGCACAGAGTGGGTTGTCACAGACCATCAGGTGCGGGTGTAGCCAGACACATCATCCACCAAATGGCCAGCCAGGAGAGTTTTCAAGATTATTTTCCTCACCAGTTTTGCTAAGCATACAATTCTAAGAAAGCAGGTTTCTTGGCAAAGACGTTTTCTCCCCCTGAAGAAAAAAACTCTGCTTTGAGCAAAGAAAGCGCAGGCTTCGAGTCCACATCTGAATCCCAGCCCTGGCACTTGCTAATCGGCAGCCAGGAGCAAGGTATGCAAACGCTGCAGACTTGGCTTCTTAACTTACAAGGGCAAAGATGTCATTTATAAAGTGGGGCTGGAGGGGGAAATTAAAGGAGATGGTAGCCGTTGTCGTCTTCTTCTTCTTCTTCTTCTTTTTTTTTTTTTTTAAAGATTTTGTTTATTTATTCATGAGAGACACAGGGAGAGAGGCAGAGGGAGAAGCAGGCTCCCTGCGGGCACCTGATGTGGGACTCCATCCTGGGACCCCTGGATCGCAACCTGGGCCAAAGGCAGAGGCTCAACCAGGCACCCTGCCCTTGTCTTCTTAATGGCTACATAAAAACAAGATTTTTTGCTTCACCATTGTGTCCTCAGCACTTAGCATAGCAATGGCACTAATAGGTGCTAAATAAATAGGTATTGAGTGAATGAATGTGTGGATAACGCCGCCGTCTTTTGAAACTGACCTCTAGGGACCTGTGAGAGCTAATTTCTTCTTTATTTCTCCTAAAGGCAAAAGAGCTCTCTCAGCCTGTTCCTTTCTAAGGGGATTACTTCCTCTGACTGTTAGAATGTCTGTTATCCTAGGAATTTCTTCAAATTTGGGGTGGGGGGGTTTGGGGGGTGTTTTGTTTCCTACATCCACGTCTTCTTCATTGTCTTATTCCCTTGTTTTGTAATTAGTCATTTTCACTGAGCTTCCTAGAAAGGACAAATCGAAGCTAAATTTTTTAGTATTTTCATTTCTAAAATGTTGCTATTGTAGCTTACTATTGACGATTAATAGCATCAGTATAGAATTTGAGTCTGAAGATTTTTCCCCTTGGAATTTTTAAGGCAATTCTCTAGTATTTCCCATCACATCTAGCATTGCTGAATAAAGAAAATTTGGAAAATGTGGGTTAGTGAAAGAAAGATTAAAAGCAATGGTAATCCTACTACCCAAAGATAACCCTGTTCACACTGTGATATGTACCTTCCCAGGACACACACACAGCACACCTATGTACACACACACAAAGGCCACATTGTGTATATGGTTTCACATCATGACTTTAATTTTCTGTCATGCTATCCTCATGTCATCATATATAACAGAGTTACTTTTAAGGCCCTTTTCAACCCTAAGGATCAATGATTCTATGACTTGTTAAGAAGAGATTGTGACATATGGATGGTTTCAGTAAAAATAGCAGACAGTTTAGGAGTTGGTTTCATTGATACAAGCATGAAATAGAACTGTGGCAAAGGAAGATAAGGTTAACTGCCTGCCAAGTGCTTTTCATTTAGGGACACAGAAGGTTCTCAGTGAGTAGAAGGGAATCAAAGACATATTACAGATGAGGCTCAATAAATCATCTGAGTACAAGCTATAGTCAGGAAAAGCATGGTAGGATGGAGAAAAGGCTGAGCAGGGCCTCCTGGGAGGAGCATCACGTGCAGCCTTTAGGATGAAAGGGGGACCATATATAAGCAAAGTGCTCAAGGCCCCAAACGGGGGACGGGCAAGCAGCGCCAGCCTCAAAGGCTTGCAATTAAAGAGGACAAGCAGTGACCGAACGCATTTACCTAACGGAACACACAGTCTCCAGCGCTGTGGGAGCACATCGCGTGGGTGAGGTTCAAAAAGAAAAGGAGAGAAGTAAAGAAGAGGAAAGCAAAGGAAAATAGAGCAGGAAGCCTGGGATGGAAATGAGGTCCATGAAGACGAGGGCTCCAGCTGAGGACAGAAACCAGAAGCATCAAACAGCAAAGACACCTCTGTGGTGCCAACCTCGGGGTCGTGATGGTGGCACCGAGGCACCTTCCCATTTCCCCCTGCAATAGCAATAAAAGGTCACAATGCATTGTGGCAGCCCTGAAAACTGGAAACAAATATCAACAATCCAACACTGAAAGGTTTTTCTGCTAGACAAAGCCCAGGTGAGGGGCTTCACCATGTGAGACAGAGTGGCTGGTCTGTACGGGAGGGTGAGAGGGCAGCAGAGGGAGTGAGAGACACTATTCCCCACCCCTCTTGTCCTGCGTGGCTCCTGACCTCAAGGACGTAAGTCCTATTATGGAGAGTGAAGCAGCGCACACGTGTGTGCACGTCGATAGGATCCTTGGGGACACTTCTTTCCCCATACAGGGAGAGATGCCCTATCGTGCAATGAGAACATGGTAAACGTAGACTTGTGGTAGATGACACTGTCACATGTGATCAGGCTTCAATCGGGTAGAAACAGGAAGCTTCGTGGCATAATGCACTCTGGAGACTGTATTTGCCATGCTTCCACTTGAACTGTCAGAGAAAATTCAAGAGTAAATGTTCAGACAACTTCTAATATGAAAGGACGAGTGGTCTTCTATGAATGAGAAGAGGAGGAAGCAGTAGACGACCCTTGGTAGGTCCAGGAGAGCTGTGTTAGATCACATCTGTCAGAGTCGGCACTGGATAGTCCTTGCAAGTCAAGGTCTGCCAGAGAGTCTCCATGCTTCTAGAAGGCCAGGGAGCCAACCCTTCCCAACCTGCTGCGCTGACAGAGCGGTCTTCCATAGAATTTAAACCTAGAAGAAGTGAAAAGGTGTCATGGATTTGAAGGAGGGAAGGGAAATCTTTCATAGAAAACAAAAGAAAAAATTCGAAAGCACTTGTGGAAATTTCCTTGCTTTACTGTGCTTTGCAGATATTGCCTTGTTTTACACATTGAAGGTGTGTGGCGGCCCTGTATAGATCAAGTCAACCCTACGGCACCACTTTTCCAACAGCATTTGCTCACTTCGTATCTCTGTGTCACATTTTGGTAATTCTCACAATTTTTCAAGCTTTTCCATTATCACTGTATTTGGTATGGTGATGTGTGATCAGTGATGTTACTGCTGTATTGGTTTGGAGGCACTGCAAACCACACCCTTAGAAGACAGCCGATCTGATTGCTAGATGTTTTGTGTGTTCTGAGTGCCCCACGCACTGGGAAGTCCCCTGTCTCTCTCCCTGTCCTCAGGCTTCTCTGGTCCCTAAAACACAGCAATATTGAAATTAGGCCAGTTGATAACCCTACAGGGGCCTCTAAGTGTTCAAGTGAAAGGAAAAGTTCGGTGTCTCACATTTTAAATCAAAAGTTAGAAATGATTACGCTTGGTAAAGAAGGCGCGTTGAAAGCAGTCACAGGCCCAAAGCTAAGCCTCTTATACCGAGTTGTGAATGCAAAGGAAAAGTTCTTGAAGGAAATTAAAAGGGCTACTCCAGTGAACACATGAATGATAAGAAAGTGAAACAGCCTTATTGCTGATATGGAAGAAGTGTTAGCGGTTTGGATAGAGAAGCAAACCAGCCACCACAATCCCATAAACCAAGCCTAATCCAGAGCAAAGCCCTAACTCTCTTCAATTCTCTCAAGGCTGAGAGAGGTGGGCCACCTGCAGAAGAAAAGGTAGAAGCTAGAAGAGTTGGTTCGTGAGGTCTAAGGAAGGAAGCCAGCTCTATAACATAACTGCAATGTGAAGCAGCAAGTATTCCAGGAGATCCAGCTGAGATAATTAAAGAAACTAGCTACACCAAACAACAGATTTTCAATGTAGACAAAACAGCCTTCTGTTAGAAGATGCCATCTAGGACTTTCCATAACTAGAGAGGGAAAGCCAAGGCCTGGATTCAAAGCTTCAAAGGATATGCTGACTCTCTTGTTAGCACCTGGTGACATTACATTAAAGCCAATGCTCACTTACCAGCTGGAGAATCTGAGGCTCTTAAGAATTATGCTAAATCGACTTTGCCTGTGCTCTGCAGCTAGAATAACAAAGCCTAGATGACAGCGCATCCATTTACAACATGGTTTACTGAATATTTTAAGCCTACAATTGAGAACTACTGTTAAGAAAAGAAGACGCTTTCAAGATATTATTGCTCTGACAAGGTACTTGGTCATCCACAAGCTTTAAAGGAGAAAGACAATGAGATTAGTGTGCTTTTCATACCTATTAAGATGACATCCGTTCTACGGCCCAAGGGTCAAGGAGTTAATTCAACTATTGAGTTTTATTATTTGTAAGAAATAATAATGTGAGAAATACATTTCATAAGCTGTGGCTTCCATATATAGTGATTCCTCTGATGGATCTGGGCAAAGTAAATTAAAACCCTTCTGGGAAACTTTACCATTCTAGATGTCGTGAAGTGTATGAAGGATTCACAGGAAACAGTCAAAAATATCAACATTGACAAGAGTTTGGAAGAAGTTTATTCCAACCCCCATGGATGACTTTGACAGATTCAAGACTTCCGTGAAGGAAGTAACTGCAGATGTGGTAGTTATAGCAAGAGAACTAGAAGTATAGCCTGAGGATGGACAGGATTGCTGCAAGGTCATGATAAATCTTGAACAGATGAGGACTTGCTTCCTATGGATGAGCAAAGAGGCGATTTCTTGAGATGGAATCTACTCCTGGTGAAGATGCTGCGAAGATTGTAGAAATTGCAACAAAGGACTTAGAATATTACACAAACTTAGTTGATAAAGCAATGTCAGGGTTTGAGAGGATTGATTCTAAGTTTGAAAGAATTCTACTATGGGTAAAATGCTATCAAACAACATTACATGCTACAGAGAAATCATGAAAGGAAGATAGCCTACAATACAGTATATACATAACTTTTATACGTCCTGGGAAGCCAAAACATCTATTTGACTTGCTTTATTGCAATATTCACTTTATTGCAGTGGATGGAAGTAAATCTGCAATATGTCCTAGGTGTGCCTGTACTTCATGTTTTCTTATGTGTTTCTATGAATCAAGAGATTAGATAGAGAGAAGAAGCTCAAACACAGAATTATTTGAAACAATTAGCCTTAAAAAAGGCCATATAACGCACACGCACACACATACACACACGGACACTAAAAGTATAATAGTATATTAAAATCTACAATGAAAGTAGTAAAGAGCAGAGATGATATTAGAAAAATAGGGTTCAATTATTTGAAAGACAGAGTGTGAGGGAAGAGGATAATATGAAGTCTATGGATAAGGAATATTTCCTAGGGAGAGGTCAAGGGCTACAGAGGAATGTATAAAGGGCAGGGCTCCTGAGGATAACCAGGAGGAATGGAAGCACAACATGAGAGCAGGGAACCTTGGTGATTGAAGAAAATGGGCCTTTGTGTCAACAGGCATAGATTCAGACTGATTAGCTTGAAAAAAAAATATTCAGCTATTTTAATCTCGAGATTATCATCTATGAAATGGGGACACTCATCATTCCTACTTGATATGGTCATTTTTGGAGTTAAAGCTTTGTGCCAGACACCAAGGAAAAACTCCAAAATAGCTACATTTGTGGGGGAAAAAAAATCCCTGCATAGGCATGTCTTGATTTGTATTTAATTTCAAGAATGGTTTTTGGTTTTTTTGTATTTTCTATTTTCTGATTAGTAATGATAGTTTTGGGTTTTTTTTTTTTTTTAATTTGATGGTTGAAGGAAAAGAGGGATCCCACAATTAGGAAAATAAAAAATATGTTACTTTTAAAGTAAGAATCATTCTGATTTTGGTCCTTTCCTAATTAAAGAGATGATGATGTGCCAATATCCATGGAGTATTTTCTTTTCCATCTTTATTCAAATTTAATTCAGAAAATGAATAAATACTGAGATTTTTAGAGAAACTATTCAAGTTTGATTATTTTGTTCCCAGTTGCTGCCTCAGCCCACTCCATAATCACTATATCCCACTAGTGCTGTAACAAATGATCAGAAACTTAGCAGAATAAAACAATACAAATTTATTACATCACAGTTCTGTAGGTCAGAAGTTCTACCCAGGTCTCATTGGGCTAAAATCAAGGTGTTGGGAAATCTGCATTTCTTCAGCATTTGTCTCTTTGCCTCTTCCAGCTTCTAGAGACTCCCTGCATCCTTGGACTATGGCCTCCTGCCTCCTTCTTCAAAGCCAGCAACAGTAGGTAGAGTCTTTCTGACATTGCATTGCATCACTCCAATTTCCTCTCCTGCCTTTCTCTTCCCCCTTTGAGAGCCTTTGTGATAATGGTGAACCCACCAGATAATCCATAATAATCTCCCTATCTTAAAGTCAGCTGATTAGTAACCTTAATTCTCCTTTGCCATGTACAGTAACATATTCACAGGTTCCAGATATCAGAATGAGGATGTCTTTGCGGGGAGTGGGTGCCATTATTCTAAATACCACAGCCAGTAAACAGGCTTTATCAGTAAAAATAAACATTTTGAACACTGAGAATTGGGCTTCCAAGGCCGGGGGGGGAGGGTGGAGAGGGTTCCTTCTCCATCAGATACACAGGCTCTTCTACTAAAAAGTGGGAGATTGATTTGGGGACCATAAATGTCAATGTTACCTATTCACTGTTTTGGTTTGGTTTGTTTTCAATGAATCTGTAATACATTCTCATAGTTGAAAAAGAGAAGATTTTTTAAATATCTAGTGAAAAATAGCCCCCTTAAGGCTGATTCCCACGTCTGTCTGTTCCAAACCTCTACCCACTTATAACTCTATTGGCACATTCCTATGTATACTATATTGTTTGTACATAGACAATTACAAATGATTCTAAATTTTCTAACCCATTTTTTTAACCTCAAAGGTTCTATGATCTGTACCATATTTTCTTTATTGTGGTAAAAACATATGACATAACATTTACCATCTTAGCCAATTTCTAAGTATATAGTTTAATAGTGTTAGGTGCATTCTCATTATGGTGCAACCATTCTCCAGAACTTTTCATCTTATAAAACTGAAACTCTGGACCCATTAAACAACAACTTCTCATTTCCCCTTCCTCTAGGCCCCAGTAACTACCATTGTACTTTCTGTTTCTATGAATTTGACTACTCTAACTAAATAGAATCAGTATTTGTTTCTTTGTGACTGGCTTATTTCATTTAGCATACTGTTCCTCAAGGTTCATCCATGCTGTAGAATATGTCAGAATTTTCTTCCTTTTAAGGATGAATAATATTCTGTTGTATGTATATGCCACATTTTGTTTATCCATTTATCCCGGGATGGATACTTGGGTTGCTTCCACCTGTTAGCTATTGTGAATAGTGCTATCGTGAACATGGACATAGAATGTACCATGACATTTTCATTTTATCAGTGTTATAACTTGGAGATCTTTTCACATTATGTATGAAGAGCTTTTCATTTCTTTCTTTTTTAAAAAATAATATCATAAAATTTTATTATATTGATGGATCTCTATAGAGTTAACACATTGGTGAACATCTGTGCCCTTTCTACTTAACAGAGTTTTCAAGGTGAAAAAGTCTACCTTCAAAAATTTATTCATATTCAAGTTGTCTTTCTAAATATTTTTTTTTCAATTTTTATTTATTTATGATAGTCACAGAGAGAGAGAGAGAGAGGCAGAGACACAGGCAGAGGGAGAAGCAGGCTCCATGCACCGGGAGCCCGATGTGGGATTCGATCCTGGGTCTCCAGGATCGCGCCCTGGGCCAAAGGCAGGCGCCAAACCGCTGTGCCACCCAGGGATCCCTCAAGTTGTCTTTCTTAGAAAAAATCATCAACAATACAAGATTCCTAGGTATTTTGACTGAATTTCTCTGATAAAGTTAAAGATATATTTGAGTTGATCTAGAGATGAATACAAATATTGAACTCAGGACTGGAAAAATCCAAACAGTTAGCATTGAAAGTATTTAAACAAACGATTAAGTAAGATAATTGTTATAACTAAACACATATTTTAAAAATAAAAATTAAGATGCATTACTAAGTTAATAATGATTTGAAAATAATCTGAATGAAAGTCAGGTATTATAACACCACAATGTATTTTTTTAAAAAGATGAGGGGAAATTAAAATTTGCTAATTTCCTTAGCCTATCTAGACAAGTGTCAAAGATCTTTATTTTTTGTGTGTTTTGAGCAATTCAAGAAATAGGAATTAAAACATGTTCAACATAAAAATTATCAGCAATAGAATTTAAACTTATATGAGTGCATTATAAGTTATCAGAGAATAATGACACCTTTGCCATTGGGCAATCCTTGAAATCCTTGGGCAGAGGGAGAAGAAAAGGCAAGAATATTGAGAAATATATCAAAGTAAATGAAAATAATAAGACAAACTATAAAAGAAATTCAAATATAAGAGAAGGGAATAAGGGCACCCTCAGAACTTGAAGTTGAAACCAAGGAGTCAAAAGAAATGAGTGAGGTCAAAGGAAATCTTGGCCAAATAAATAAAAATAACTAAACTGGAAAAAATATTACAAACAGGGTAAGGAAGTTCAAAATTGCCAATGCTATTCAATACAAAGAAAATGGCAAATGTCATATTTGACCAGAGAGAGAAAAGTTTATTGAATACAAGGAAACTAGAGACAGATTTGCATCTACACCAAATGGTATATTAGGAAAAGAAGAATCTAGGGAATTTGTTCCTGGGTAAAGTTTTGGATTATCAGTCAGATACCGGAAGATCCAAGAGATCTGTATTGGAAAGAGATTGCAGAGGTATGAACTGGGAAGGGCACAAGATTGTATCTGCAAAATGCATGCACATACCCGAAAGATGTGTAAGAAGGAAGTAATTTGAAACTCGATTAGGCTTTCTGCATACAAGAAAGATAGCATAAAGATTCCACCACTTTGAGAAAAATGGGAACAAAATAACCTCCAAATTTAAATATGTAAAATAATGTGGGGGCTCTTGGGTGGCTCAGCCAGCTACAGCTATGTGTCTGTCTTCAGCTCAGGTCATGATCTCGGGATCCTGGGATGGAGCACCACGTGGGGCTCTCTGCTTAGCAGGGAGTCTGCTTATCCCTCTCCCGTCCTTCCCCCCATTTGTGTGTACATGCTGTCTCTCTCAGATAAAATCTTTCTAAATAAAAATCAATCAATCAATCAATAAATAAAATCAGTGTGTATGATACACATTTAGGAAAGGACATATTATTAGGTACCCACTTAAAGAGTCCAAAAGAGGGATGCCTGGGTGGCTCAGCAGTTGAGCACCTGCCTTCGGCCCAGGGCGTGATCCTGGAGTCCCAGGATCAAGTCCCGCATCAGGCTCTCTGCATGGAGCCTGCTTCTCTCTGCCTGCGTCTCTGCCTCTGTGTGTGTGTGTGTGTCTCTCATGAATAAATAAATATATTTTTTAAAAGAGTCCAAAATAAAGTCACATAAAAAGAAGTTGGCTAGTATAGTAGCATTGATGCAATTAATTTGCAAGGTAGGAGAGAAGCCATAAAATGTGAGTGAAAGGCATATTCTTTTTTTAATGATGCTATGAAAATAATCAAAACTAATTTATTAAAAGCTGGGAATTCAATTACAATTTATATGGAAGAGGAGCAAATTTCTTGTAATTATAATATTTCAGAACTAAAAGCAACCTCAGAGAACATTTCATGCTACTGCTGTATTAGAAAACAAATACGTAAGACAATCTTTGAGGAATAATGAAGAGGCAGAAAGCAAATCAGCCTTTTGACAACAGTGGTTGCCAACATCGAAAACCTTCCACTTTCTCAAAGGAAAAAGTGAAAACAAAGGCTTGGAGAGCTGATTTAGATATTCTTATTTGTAGATGAAGTGTATGGTATAAATAGAAAAAAATGAAGAAATTTGAGAAGAAATACAGAGGAAAATATTTTTTTAAATAGAAGGCATTCTTATTTGTAGATTTTGGCAAAAAGAGAAAAGGAAAGACAGAAGGCAAACAAAAACAAATGCTTTTACATTTCGACATCTGAGAATAAGAAGAAAGAATTATAAAGCCAAGGAAATAAAACCAAATGCTTTCAGGTGGCACAGAAGGAGAATCCACAGGTGATGTAGGAGGTCAGCAGCCACAGGTAAGTGGGCCGGGATAAGACCTGGAGGTATGAGGGACAACTGTGGCATGGACAGCTTATGCAATGAGGAATAAAAGGACTGATTAGCCAAGGCAGAGGCACAGCTGACTGAGCCTGAAATTTTGATGATCTGAGCTTCCAGTTGGTATCTTTTTAACTTTTTTTATCTAGCAATGCTCACAGGCCCAGAAATTGGAATAGAGAGAAATTGGAATGAGTTGCCAACATGCCACTGGGATTTCCCCCCAGTACAGGATTTCAAAATAACTTTTGCCACTGCTCCTTTATGCGGCCCACTTCATTAGAGCTGACAGGTGAGATTGCCAGGATGGACATCTCCCTCTCTCCTGGCTCCATACTCTGCAGTTTTGGAAACAATCAGCCTCAGAAGTCATCAGAATAGGCACCTGGTTCCTTGGAATGATGACTGGGAAGTATCCCAACCTGAAATATTTCCCACAGTCTCTGAAACCCCCATCAGAGGTTTATCATTTAGATCTGCAAGGCGGCTTTGCCTGGCTTTACACATGCTCTTCCAATGACCTAGAAAGCTCCTCTCTCCTCCCTAATCTGTCTGGCCAAGTCCTACTTGTCCTCTATAGATTGCTTCTTGTCATTCCTTAAGGAAGCCATTCTGAATACTCGTCACAGCACTATCACATCTGTAATTATATACCTGTGTACAGTGTGAATAAAATTTAAAAATTTTGCCTGATTATCAAAATGAGAACTATATATATTTGATCACTAATGAATCTTCAATATAAAGCAAAGCACTTTGTAATAAATATTGAACATGCAAATGAATGAGGGAATGAATGAAGATATAGATACCACTCAGAGAAATAACACTTTAAAGCTGTGGTTCTCAAAGTGTGGTCCCAGTATCTGCATCATCTAAGAATTTATTGAAATGCAAATTCTCAGACCTGCCTCAGACCTACAAAATGGGGCTGGAGCCCAGCCACCCGCGCTTTTACAGATTCTTCAGATGGTTTTGATACATGTTAAAGTTTAAGAACCACACCTTAGTTAAGTCTTCATCAGTTTTTTGCTTCAAGGAAGGAAACAAAGACTCAAATGCCTACAAAAATGGTGAAAGCTGCATAAATGAGTGACATAAAAGGAAAAAGTATGATGCAATAAGGAGTGGTGGAGATGTAGTAAAATAGAGTAAGAGCACATGCCCTCCCTACAGAGGTGAGCCCAAGTGACATCACCGATGTGGCACAGTAGGAGACCCCACCCTGGTTCCTCCAACTGTCACATAAAAGGGGTAAAAGTCATTTTGCCTGCATCTGCCCATCCTCTAGGCTGGCACAGCTTAGCACCAAGACAGAACTCCTCTCACTGGGAAAAGAAAAGTAGAGTGAGCAACCACTTGCCCAGCATTTGAAGCACTATAAGGAAGGACCCGCTTCGGTCTCACCCCATCTGGAGATTGGCATAGCTGAGACATCTAGAAATGTCTAGGAACAAAGAGGAAGAGCAGGAGCTACCAATGTCAACCACTTGGCGAGAGCGACCACAGCCCCAAGTGGCTGGCTTTGCCAAGGACCCCGCAGCCTTCACTGCTGCGATTCCCAACAGCACTCAGGGATGCTGTGACTCCCAGCTTTCATCACAGAGGATCCTGTCAGAGAGCTCAGCAGACTGCTCTACAGAGGATCCCAACAGCTTCTGCTGCTGAGGAAACCAACAATCAACACAGCTGCTACAGACTCCTTGCAGCTTTCACTGCTGAAGGCCCCATAGCCTTTTGTGTTTGCAGACTCTTGCTGCCTGAGTTCCTCCTTGCTCTCCACCCCAGTCAACACCACTCTGGACAGTCTAGGCACAGGATCCAGCACAGCAACCCTACCCACACTAGCCATGGCTTCTGCAACTATGTGTGTACACAAAGCCGGGTTGGGACCATGAAGCTCCTTTGGTAGCTGGAGCCAGCCCAGACTCTTGTCACTGGCCTGTACTGCCGCAGGTGCCTGCAGCTAAACAATGAAGCCTCCCACCTGCATGCCAAAACCAGCCCAACTCCCATCACTGGCCCTCACTGCCATGCATGCACACATGGTTAGTGCTTGCAGCCGCTTGAGTATACAACAGGCTAGGGCCCTGCTGCATCCATACTTGGCTTCAGTCCCTGCCACTGGCCACTGCCCTTGCTACTGTGCATGTGTCTGTTGCCACCCTGCCACCCCACAAGCACCTGAAACCGGCTCCCACAGTTCATTATATGCACCACCAGCTCTGGCTACCACCAACTGGCACCACCAACTCTGGTTCCATGGCATGAAACCTGGAGGTGCTGCTGAGGACCCCAACAGTTCTTGCATCCACTGGGAACACCCTGCAGCTCTTGCCAAGAAGGACTGTATTTGTTGATATCATGGATCCTAGCTGAGCCAGCTGAGCCAACAACCCACCATTTCCCTGCAGATCCAGACCAACCACAGGCCCCAACACTTGATACCCCACCCCAGTAGAGGGCCATAGCATGTTCCAGCATGTCCCTACTTACAAATGAAGATCTTTCCTTACCAATGTCACTTATAAAGTCTAGAAAAGGTGACGGCTGCTTCAAATGTGCCAACTCCTAAGCAAGTCTACAGAGATTACAAAGAATCAGAAAAATGTGACACCACCCAAAGGTAAACTTCCAGTAACCACAAAAAAAAAATGGAGATCTATGAATTTCCCAACCAGGAATTCAAAATAATTATTCTAAAGAAGCTCAGAGAACCACAAAGGAACATGGATAAACAATGTAACAAAATCAGAAAAACAATATAAGAACAAATGAGAAGTTCAACAAACAGAAAAAAAAAGAACCAAATAGAAATTTTGGAGCTGGAGAATACAATGAGTGAACTAAAAAAAACAAAAACAAAAAACAAACAATTGAGAGCTTTAGTAGGAAACCCAGTCAGGCAGAAGAAAGAATCAGTGAGCTCTAAAACAGGTCATTTAAGATTATCTAGTCGGGGGAGCAAAAAAGAAAAAGAATGAAAAGGAATGAAGAAACCCTGTATGACTTCCAGGACAATCAAACCAAACCATAGTCACATTATGGAAGTCTCATAAGGAGAAGAGAGACAGAGAGGGAAAGATAGCTTGTTTAACAAAACAATGACTAAGAACTTCCAAGATCTGAGAATAGATGTCAACAGCCAGGTATGTGAAGCTCAAAGGTCTCCAATCAAGTTAAACCAAAAGACTTCATCACGATACTTATAATAGCACTGTCAAAAATCAAAGACAGGGGTACCTGGGTGGCTCAGTGGTTGAATGTCTACCTTCAGCTCAGGTCATGATCCCAGTATCTTGGGATCAAGTCCCACATCGGGCTCCCCTCAGGAAACCTGCCTCTCCCTCTGCCCATATCCCTGCCTCTCTCTCTGTATGTCTCTCATGAATAAATAAATAAAACCCCTTTTTAAAAAAAAATCAAAGAATTTGAAAGTGAGAGAGGAGAAGCTTATCATATAAAAGAGAATCCCTCATAAGACTACTAGCAGATTTCTTAGCACATACCCTGCAGACCAGCAGCAGAATATAGGTTTTTTTCAACTGCACATGGAATATTCTTCAGGATAGAACACACATTAGGCCTCATTACAAAGTTAAGAAACTCAATTGAAATCATATCACATATCTTTTCCCACCACAATACTATGAAACTAGAAATCAATAACAAGAAGAAACATGGAAAAGTCACAAATATGTGGATATTGAACAATACATTTCCAAACAACCAATGGGTCAGAGAAGATATCGAAGGGGATATTTAAAAATATCTTGAGACAAACAAAAATGGAAACACAATGTACCGAAACTTAAGAGATGCAGCAAAAGCAGTTCTAAGAGAGAAGTTTATAGTGATAAATGCTTAAAATAAGAAAAAAGAAAGATCTCAAACAACCTAACATGGCACCTTTAGGAGAAAAATAAGAACAATCTAAGCCCAAAGTTAGTAAGTAGAAGGAAGGAAATAACAAAAATGAGAAATAAATGAAATAAAGATTAGAAAGACAATAGAAAATATCAATAAAACTAAGAGTTGAGTTTTGAAAAGATAAATAAAACTGACAAACCTTTAGGTAGACTAACCATAAAAAAGGAGAGAAGACTCAAATAAAATCAGAAATAAAACAGAAGACATTACAACTATACCACAGAAAAACTAAGATCATAAGTCAGTACTTAGAACAGTTCCAACATATTAGAAAACCTAAAAGAGATGGATAAATTCCTAGAAACATACCAACCAAACAGGACTGAATCATGAAGAAACACAAATTTGGACTATAAACTAATAACAAGTAAAAAGATTGAATTAGTAATCAAAATCTCCCAACAAAGAAAATTCTAGGCCAGATCATTTCATGGGGAAATCTATCAAACATTTAAAGAAGAATTAATACTAATCCTTTAGTATTTAGTATTTATTTAGTATTTAGTTTAAACTCTTCTTAAAAATTTAAGAGGAGGGAGACACTTCCAAACTCATTTTATAAGGCCAACATTACTCTGATACTAAAGCCAGACAGGGACCCTGTAAGAAAAAAAATTATAGGCCAATATCCTTGATGAACACAGAGGCAAAAATCCTTAGCAAAATACCAGCAAACTGAATTCAACAGCACAATAAAAGGATCATATACCATGATAAGTGGAATTTATTCTTAAGATGCAACGATGGTTCAATGTATGCAACTCAGTAAATATGATACACCATCTTAATAGAATAAAAGATAAAACTCATATGATTATTTTAATAAATTCAGTAAAAGCATTTAACAAAATACAACATCCTTTCATGATAAAAAAAATTCCAACGAAATGGATATAGAAGAGACCTCAAATAATGATGATATATGACAAGCCAACATCTGACACCATACTCAATGGTGAAATGTTAAAAGCTTTTCCTTCAAGATCAGGAACAAGACATGTGTACCCACTCCTATTCAACATTGTACTAGAAGTCCTAGTCAGGGCTATTAGACAACATAAAGGAATAAAATTTATCCTTCTCAAAAAGGAAGATATAGGGCAGCCCCGGTGGCACAGCGGTTTAGTGCCGCCTGCAGCCTGGGGTGTGATGCTGGAGACCTGGGATCGAGTCCCACGTCAGGCTCCCTGCAGGGAGCCTGCTTCTCCCTCTGCCTGTGTCTCTCCCTCTCTCTCCCTCTCTGAATAAATAAACAAATAAATCTTAAGATAAATAAATAAAAATCTTTAAAAAAGAAAGATATAAAACTGTCTTTTTGCAGGTGGCATGACCTTATATATAGCATTCTCTAAAGAATCTACCAAAAAAACCCTGTTAAAACATGTTAATAAATGTAACATTTATTTATAAATAATAAATGAAACTATTAATAAATGAATTCCATAAAGTTGCAAGATACAAAATCAACATGCAAAAACAGTTACATTTCGCTACAGTAGCAGTGAAATATCCAAAAAATATGTTAAGAAAACAATCCCATTTACAATAGGATCAAAAAAATAAAATAAAATACTTAGGAATAAATTTGACCAAGGAAATGAAAGATCTATACACTGAAAACTATAAAACACTGATGAAAGAAATTGAAGACGACACAAATAAATGGAAAGATAGCCCACATTCACGGAATGGAAGAACTAAGTTGTTGAAACGTCCATTCTTCCCAAAGGGATCTAAATATTCATTGCAATCCCTGTCAAAATTCCAGTGATATTTTTCACAGGAACAGAACAAACTGGGGCATCTAGATGGTTCAGCCATTGAGCACCCAACTCTTGGTTTTGGCTCAGGTCATGATCTCATGCACCTGAGATGGAGCCCCACATTGAGCCCCATGTCAGGCTCTGCACTCAAGGTGGAGTCTGCTTGATATTCTTTTCCCCTCCCTCTCTGCTCCTCCCACCACCCCTGCTCATACTCTCTCTTAATAAATAAATAAATAAATAAATAAATTAATTAATTAATTAATTAAATTTTAAAAACCAGAACAAACAATCCTAAAATCCACAAGGAACCACAAAAGACCCCAAATACCTAAAGCAATCTTGAGAAAGAACACAGCTAGAGTCATTACACTTCCTAACTTCAAATTATATTACAAAACTATAATAATCAGAACAATATAGTACTGGCATAAAAACAGCCACACATACCATTGAAACAAAATAGCCTAGAAATAAATCCAAGTGTATATGATGAATTCTCCACAAATACACCAAAGGTGTCTTCAATAAATGGTGTTGGGAAAACTGGATAGTCACATGCAAAAGAATGAAACCGGACCGTTGTCTTATACCATATGCAAAAGTCAACTCAAAATGGATTAAAGACTTAATTACCTGAAACCATAAAAATCCTAAAACAAAACATAGGGGAAAAGCTCCTTGACATTAGCCTTGCAATAGTTTTTTGGGATTGGCAGCAAAAGCACAGGCCACAAAAGCAACAATAAATAAGTGGGGGTACATCAAACTAAAAAGTTTCTGATCAGCAAAGGAAATAATGAATGAATGGAATGGAAACCTATGGAATCAGAGAAAATATTTGCAAATCATATATCTGATAAGGAGTTAGTATTCAAAACACGTAAGTAACATACAACTCAATAGCACAAAAACAATCAGGTTCAAAAATAGGCAAAGGACTTGAATATACATTTTTCCAAAATTGACTTATAAATGGTCAACCAGTTTATAAAAAGTCACTCAACATCACTAATCATTAGGCAAATACATATAAAAACCACAATGAGGTTTCATATCACACCTGTTAGGATAGCTATCATCAAAAAGTTGGAAGATAACTTGTGTTGACAAGAGTGTGGAGAAAAGGAACATGTGTGCACTCTTGGTGGAAATGTAAATTTGTGTAGCAGTTACGGAAAACATTATTGAGGTTCCCCAAAACATTAAAAATTGAATATTAAAAATTGAATCCAGCAATCCCACCTGTGGGTGTGTATCTGAGAGAAATAAAATTGCTATCTTGAAGAAATATTTGCACCCCCATTATTCAATGCAGCATTATTCCCAGAAACCAAGATACAGAAATAATCTGGGTCCCTCAACAGATAAATGAAGAAAATACGCAATGGATTATTATTTCGTCTAAAAAAAGAAGGAAATTCTGTCCTTTTCAACAATGTAGATGAACATGGAAGACAGGTTCTAGGTGAAATAAGCTGGACCTAGAAAGGCAAACACAGCATGGTCTCATTTATACATGGAATCTTAAAAAAAAAAAAAGAAAGAAACAAAGAAGAAAGAAAGAAGAAGAAAGAAAAAGATGACACTCCTAGGAACAGAGGTAGAATGTGAAAAATAGTGACATTGATCATTTCAGTTTCAAGATGAATATGTTCTAGAGACCTAATTGTGTAGCATAGTGTCTATAGATAATAACAATATATAGTATATTTGAAATTTGCTGAGAGTAGATTTCAAGCGTTCTCACTACACACACAAAAGGTATGACATTTACCAATTATTAAACATACAGGCTTCACAAAATATTTCTGCCAGACAAAATGCAGCCTGTCAGCAGTGTTTGCTTTAGGAGTTTTCCAAGGCAAAACGATGTTTGAGATTTATTGCTGGGGACCCCAAGCAAGGGCCAAAAGAGGAGACAAGAAAATAACAATCTGCCTGCTTGATATTTTTTTTCTAGGATTGACCCTGGTTCTGAAACAAAAAGAAGTATCCGGTTTTATCAGCGAGGTCAGCTTTATCTCAGACTAGTGGTGGACTTGGTATAAAAACCTAATCAATACAGCACTTGCTTTAAGAACTCGCTGGGGAATTGGATATAGAAACTTAACAGGAGGAAGGAGCATAATACACTTAGAACAAAATGATAGGCTTTGACTCTGAATATCACCTCAACCCCAAATTACTGAGAGAAGTTGAAATTAATGGTTTGAGGGATTGCATTTTGTTTTGTCTAGTTTCTTTTTTAGACAGTTCTTTTCTTTTAGTGGTGCTACAATTGCCCAAACCTTTATGGAAATAGCCGCATCTGTAGGATCATCAATAAAGAATACCACAAAACTGAAGCAAAAATCAAACCAAAAAAAAAAAAAAATGCACACTGCAAGCGCTTTCATGCCACTCCTCCCAAAATTTGAAATATAACCAAAACACCAGCAAACTTCTCTTCAGCCTCAGAAGCTGACAAATGAAGTATTTAATCAAAGAGAATTCCTGCCTGAGATGCAAAACACAAGTCTTGGGGTTTGTTTATAGAGATTGTTTCAGAGAAATGGTTTTAATTTCTTAAGAGGCTTTATAATGATAGCTTGTGTCTCCACATCAACTGGTAAAAGGACAACAAAAACTCAAAGGAATTCTCTTAAAATCCACGCATAAAAAAACTAATGGGTAAAAAATTACCCTTTGAAGGAGCTGAAAAGCAAAATTGACAGGTTTTTAGTCAAAGAAATGTTCCTGTCTCTCAAGTAGACAAAGACCAGTGAGGGGAAAACAGGGAAGAAAAAGAATATCCTGTTCTCCTAAGAACTATTCTGTGAGGAATTCTTGGAAATGAGGAGCTGCAGAAACCTATAGGGGAAATGAGGCTACAACCCTGGGCCTGATGGCAAACGGGGACCCTAGAAGGGGAATAAGCCACCCCACCCTGCTCCAGGCAATTAGACAGAAGCCTCCAGAAGACAGGACAGTGACGGAGATCCTTCAGCTGCCAGAGTCTGGAGGACTCTACTCAAGGAAAACCATATATTTTCTAGAATCTGCCAGAAAGCTGGGTGAGTGTGACAGGTAATGAGGAGACCTGCTGTATAACTGCTGCCAGGATTTGGGTGCCAAATAATTAGACTGTCGGCTTTTTTTTTTCATATTTCATTTTTCGGTAAAAAAAAAATCAAGTTTCAGACTTTACAAAAATAATGTGTATTAATGTTAAAACTTAAGAAAATATACAGACGCACACAGTAGAAAATTAAAACCAGTGACAAGGGAAGCCCGGGTGGCTCAGCAGTTTAGTGCCACCTTCTGCCCAGGGCCTGATCCTGGAGTCCCGGGATCGAGTCCCACAACGGGCTCCCTGCCTGGAGCCTGCTTCTCCCTCTGCCTGTGTCTCTGCCTCTCTCTGTGTGTCTCTCATGAATAAATAAATAATATATTTTAAAAATAAAAATAGAAAAATAAAACCAGTGACAATACTACCATGTAGGGATAATGACTGTTAATATTTTATACACATCTTCCAATACTTACATAGCTTTATTCTATTGATACACAGGTATCAAAATATGGGAGAGTATGTAGATTTGGGGATCAAACTACGCCATCTATATGGTAACTGGCTTTATCAGAATATAGTTAATAAAGCATATAAAATATCCTTGTATTTTAAATATTTTGTTAAGCCATTAAATATTTTTATTCAATCTGATCATAGTGTTTTTTACAGTATTTCATATTTTGGGGGTGAATAGCTAATTTATTACTAATAAATTAACTAATTTAATTAATTTACATATTTGGGAATGAATAATGAATTCATTGTTTTTTTTAAAAGACTGAACAAAGACATAGAGAATTCACAGAAAAAAAAATCCAAATTAAGCATATGACAAGATATTCAACCTCACTATTTTTTGCTTTTTTGTTTTTTTGTTTTTTTTTCAGAAAGAGAGCATGGTAGTGGGGGAGAGTCAAAGGGTGAGGGACAGAGAGAATCTTAAGCAAGCTCCATGCCCAGTGCCCAACCCTGGGACTTGATCTCATGTCTCTGAGATCATGACCTGAGCCAAAATCAAGAGTAGGATGCTTAACCGACTGAGCCACCCAGACGCTCCTCAACCACGCTCATAATAAAAGAACTCTAGAGCCAAAATTTCTAATGGTGTTTCTAATTCTGGTTCCACCTCTTACTGGTTGTATGACCATGTGCAATTACCTAACTTCAGTGTGTCTCAGTTTTCATATCAATAAATTGGGAATAGTATAACCTACCTCTTAGGGAAGTGATGATATTCTATATGATGATATTTGTAAAATGCTGATAATATCTGGCACATACTAAGAGCCATCTAAATGCTATAAAAATTAAATAAATGCAAACTTATGGTGATATGCCATTGTTTTGCCTATCAGATATGCAAAGGTTAAGGAATTTGATAATGCTTTGTGTCGATGAGGGTATGAGGAAATAGGCATTCTCATACAGTGCCAAACTCCATGGAAGGCAGTTTGGCCAGATGGATCAAAATTGTAGGGTCTACAACTCTTGTGAACCAGCAATCTTACCTTTAGGAATTTATTGTACCTATATACTCACCAGTGAATGAAGTAAGACAAATACAAAGTTATTCATTACAGCCGTGTTTGTAATAACAAGTGATTGGAAACAACCTATGTATTTATCAGTAGGAAATGGGTTAAATAAATCATTATGCATCCACATGAAATGCTGCCTTAAAAAAATGAAGAAGCTTCCTTTAAAAACTGGCATAAATGAAAGCCAATGTATTTTAAGTGAAAAGAGCAAGAGCAGAATAACCCATATAGTATGCTACCATTTGTTTTTGTAAAAAGGAGAAAAATTTTACCTATTTGTTGGGCACCTGGGTGGCTCAGTCAGTTTAGCGTCAGCCTTTGGCTGAAGTCATAATCCCAGGGTCCCGAGATCCTGCCACAGGTTGGGCTCCCTGCTCAGTGGGGAGTCTGCTTCTCCTTCTCCCTCTGCACCCACCTCCCCCCTTTCATGATCTCTCTCACTGTCTCTCGCTCTCTCAAGTAAATAAAATCATTTAAAAAAATAATAGCTGTGTTTGCTTAAATATTATGAAACATCTCTTGAAAGATACAAAAGGAAGTGATTAACATTGGTTACCTCTGTAGGAGGTAACTTGGTGCCTGGGGAACATGGATCTATCTATCTATCTATCTATCCATCTATCTATCTATCATCCTTGGTATCTGTAGTGGATGCTGTGATGTGCCACCAGATTCTTCTTCATAGGAGAGGCTCTCATGTCCCCAACTGCCAGCAGTGTTGAGTCCCATTCTGGAAATTGCCTCAGCTGGTCTGGACAGCCTGCTTTAATGAAACTGGTGGGGAGAGAGAGTTATAAACACCGGCCCCCTTACCTCAAGGCAGGACAAATTTGAAACAAGACCTCAGCTCCAAGACTCCTCATGGTCATGAGATTGTGTTTTCAGCTAAGCTGATGTGCTGTTCAGCTGATAACACTGCTCTCTGCATCCCTGTTCAGCTTTTTCCCCTGCGCAACCTGGTTTCCTTCATTCTCCCACTGATGTAGACAACCAGAGCTCTCCCCAGTAGATTTGCTTTCTTAAATCTCTAAGAATCTGTTTCCCTAAAACCCAACCTAGACAGTGCTCTTTTGAAATTTTTAAAATATTTTTGGGGGCATTTATATAAATGAATTTATATATAACTAAATAAAATTTAAATTTAAAAAACTGGGGAGACTCCTGGGTACCTCAATAGGTTAAACATCTGACTTTTGATCTCAGGGTAGTGAGTTCAAGTCCCACATTGAAATAAATAAATTAATTAATTAATTAAATTTTGTTCCCCCCCATATTCCTGCAGTAACTTATTCTTTGCAGTATGACAATAAAATTTCCACTTTATAATTTTCCTACAAATTTTATTAATGTCTTTTTATGTTAAGAAATTATTATTTTTTGGCAGCACATCTTTCAAATAGCAATATTTTGAATGCTATGATTCAAGGGTTGTGGTGGATACCAGGGGGTGGACTGGGAGATATAAAATTGGATTGTTGCCATCAAGCAGTTGAAAGGACATGATGTGGAACAGCAGAAAAAGAATAAGCCCTAGGGTCACGCTCCCTGGATAATATCTCTGTTTGGATTTGTGTTAGCAACATCCTTAGCCAATTAACCTCTCAGAGACTCAATTGCCTTATCTATAAAATACAGATAAAATACCTACTTCTCAAGACTGTTGTTAAAATGTGGCGACTTTATTTTTTTTTAAGATTTTATTTATTTATTCATAGAGGCACAGAGAGAGAGAGAGAGAGAGAGAGAGAGGCAGAGACACAGGCAGAGGGAGAAGCAGGCTCCATGCAAGGAGCCCAACATGGGACTCGATCCCAGGTCTCCAGGATCACACCCCGGGCTGCAGGTGGCACTAAACCGCTGTGCCACTGGTGCTGCCCCAATGTGGCGACTTTAAAACACCTAATATAGTGCCCAGACTTTAACAACTGCTCAGTGTGTTTAAATATGTATATATATATATATATTAAATATATATGTATATATATATATATAGTTGAAGAGGAAATACATATCAAATGAAAATATAGGCAGGAAATGCTAAGTACTGAATTGTTGGTATGATCATTACTATAGAATTCAGAGGAAGGAGATCATATCTAGGGGATGTGGTCATAACATATTGATTGAAGAAATGAGAACTGAAGCTAGATCCTGAAAAGTAAGTAGTCTGTGGAGAAGACCAGGGTGTTATCCCACGCACAGAGAGCAATGGTGTGGACACAAGAGTGAGCTGAAATGTTTAGGTATGGGCAAGAGCCCACCTGGACTAGAGGACAGAGAGCTGGAAAGATAAATTGTGGTCAGATTAGAGAGGGCATTAGATGCCAGGCTAATGAGTTTGGGTTTTGCTCATAGGAAGCTCCTTCAGATTTATGAGCAGGGTAATATGGTGATGGAAGTAATGTTTTAGACTGATGATATTTTGGCAGCCAGCCATATAGATTGGGGTCAGCAAGAGAGGCAAGAAGGTCAGATAGTGACTTCAGCTGTAGGCCAAGCATTAGCTAATAAGGGCCTCTACTTAGGTGCTGGCGGTAGACAGGGAGTGGAATAGCGAAGAAAGTTCTGAGAATCAGGAAAGAACTAAAGAGACTGATTTTGATTAGATCATGCTGAATGGTGACAATGAGGGAGTCTTCAGGCTTGCCATTCACATTTTAAGCTAGCTTACTGGACAAGTACCATTGAACTAAAGCAGAGATGGAGGACAGAGGAGAACAATATTCTAGCAATCTGGGGAAGATATGATTCATGTATACTAACTCATACTGAATTTGAAGTGTAAGTGAAGTAATCTAGAAAAAAAAGTTCACCATGCAGTTGGAGATGCAAGCCTGGAGCCAGGATAGACAGTGGGGCCGGAACTGTAGGAGTAAGCTCAATGGCAGATGATACAACTGAATCAGGCACGATATGAGAGACTATATATTGAGAGAGGCCACGTCTCAGTGACTGAAACTCGGGCCACGCTCATATGCATTAAGAGAAGAAAATGCAGCTGGCAAAGAAGACAGAAAGAGTGATGAGAGAGAATGGATAAGAACCACAAGAGTATGGTGCTGTAAGAGCCAAAGGAGAGGTTAATGATGAGAAGGAAGATGGGTACCAAAGATCAACCCTATCAGATACTTCAGAAAGGTCGATGAATATGAAAAATTGATAATGTCAGTGGACTCCTCTCTTTTGAGGTCATGCAATTCTTGCATATGGATCCAGAATGCTGGGAGGCCTGACTGCAGAACAAGAGAGAAAAGCAGCATGAGACAGTGGGGTAACCTGTGGGCTCTGGGACCAGATGCCCCAGATTTCAGTCCTATCTCTGCTCTAAGTTTACTGTGGGATCTTGTGGAAGCTGCTTAACTCCTTTCTGCCTCCATTTTCCCATCTTTATTTTATTTTTTAAATATTATTTATTTATTCATGAGAGACAGAGAGAGGAGAGAGGTAGAGACACAGGCAGAGGGAGAAGCAGGCTCCATGCAGGGAGCCCGATGTGGGACTCGATCCTGGGACTCCAGGATCACACCCTGGGCCAAAGGGAGGCGCTCAGCCACTGAACCACCCAGACATCCCAATTTCCCCATCTTTAAAACAGAGATAATTGTGGTAACAATAGCCACCTTATTGGGTTTTTGTGAGGCTAAAAGATAGTGTATGTAAATCGATTGATACAGTGTAGGCACTCAAATGTCATTTATCATTTCTTGTTATTAGAGTTCCTATTACTAGACACTGGGTGGCATTTGGCCAAGAGTCTTGGTAGGGAGAAGCAGAAGCAGATTAGCAGAGTGGCTTAGGAAATCTTCCCAGGCACAGGTGTGTGCCTATCTGCAGGCAGCTGAGAAAGGGAGCCAAGGCAGAAATCAAAATTGAAGATGCTTGGGGAAGGGGAACTGTAAAAGAACAGTTACTGAGGAGAAGAAGAGGAGTGTATGGGTTTATGAATTCAGGTTGGCTAATTAGTCTGGGAAAGCAAGACACCATCTGAGACCGTAAAAAAAGGAGAAGAGGATTCATACAGAGATGGAATTTTGAAAAAACCAGGAGGAAAACAAGAAAACAGACACTGAGGACTTCTTTCCCCCCCAGTAAAGGAAGCAATTAGGTCATTGGCCAAAAGGGAGAAGAGCTGAGAGGGACAGAGATCTCAAAGCATTTGCAAGGTTTCATAACAAATTCTGTTTTCTTCAAGTTTAGACCTCCTTCAGACTCTTTTTTTTTTTACCCCTTTGTGGCTCCAAGTGGAAAGTAAAGAACAAAGGAGCATTATAAGCAGTTAGGAAATATTGTAGGATTAACCTGGTGCCACCCAGCCAGCAATATTGATAAGGGAGCTGGCAGTGGAAGCCAGTGCCTTGCCTGGAAGTCAGTCCTCCTGTTGGGAGGCAAACCAACTACAGCAGAGTCCACGGATCAAAGATCCAAGTGAATCACACAAATACCTTTCATCTAATGGCTTGAACAATAAACCAACAGCCTGGAAAGCCTGACTTCTCAAGGCCTCTCCAGGGTCTTTTCAGATCTGTGGTTCTAGAAAGCTTTCCCTTTTCACCTAGAATAACATCTGATACTGGGTGGTCTTCCAGGTTTCAGATCTCTATGGAACCACAAACCACCAAACGGAAATTGCTCTCTCAATTAAAAATTCATTTTCACCAAAGGTCTTATGTAGTGGGAACAGGCCAACTAAATCTGTTGGTTTGTCCTTTGTTTCCCAAATGGTTTTTGGCCAGTTGGAAGGGAGGGTATAGTCATTCTCAAAAATGGTGCTGGTAGAGCCAAAATGCCATCCATATGTGCCTTCATCTGCCTCCTGACTTCTCTCTATGCAACAATTTCTCTTGGTGAAACAGCCTCAAATGTTAACAAAAAAGTGTGGAGGGAAGAGTTTGTCCTGCAGGACTTGCAAGCCTCTTTGATCCCAGAGGAATATGGGCATTTCGGATGCTTTAAACAAGCAGGGGGGGAAATCTGATGAAGATAAAGTGCTGTGTGCCATAGCTCGTTATTCTGAGCAGCTTTGAGGCTGCCTGGCCATTAGACTTGCTTCTGTTTTTGCCATCAATATCGCTCTGGAGATGGCTTATTTGTAAAAGGAGCAGGATCTAGGATATGCATTCATTTGTAAAAGATGCCACCACACACATTCTGCAGCTAATAACGTGTTCATGAACTTTACCTGTGACTAAATACATTTCATTTCTTACAGCTGAGCTTCCGTAATTGGTTTTTGCAGCCACAAACACATCCAGCAAGGAAAATATGAGAAGCCCAGCTCTCTCCCTGCTTTTTGAAATGGCTTTTGCTGCAGCTGGGAAAAGGCATCCCAGCTCTGAGTTGGCAGTTCCCAAGGTCAAGTCTTAGAGAGCTGGCACCTGGGGACTCAAAGGCAAGGAGGAGCAGGTGGCTTTAGAAGAGTAAATGACCCCGAAGGTAGGCAGGGGGGAGCAAATGACAGAGGAAGGGAGCTGGTGGTTAGGAGCAGGACGACTAGAGTCCCCGCAGAAATGAGCCTCACATCCACAGTTCACAGCAGCTCAGCGTGGCTTGTTTTCCTGGGTCTAATACAGTCATGGAGGTCTCTTAAAATGCTTAAGAAGCCACCAAATCAGCACAACCAATTCCAGATTAAACTACCATTGGGGGGCTGGAACATCATCACATTATGTGGGATTGGCTGTGAAAAGGAAATGTGGTTCATCCAGTGGCTTGATCAGTTAGTTTATTCCGAAAAAAAAAAAAAAAAAGAATGCTAAATATGCAGCATTTGCTTTGGCCTTGAAAGCACTGAATTATATACTTGAACAGTTTGGCTCATTGAGTCCCACGTTGCCAAGAGAAATTAGACTAGTTGATATAACTGTGATATCTACACATAAGCTTGATACTGAAATAAGCACCAGGATTCCAAAATACATCAAGGAGATATGCAGGATAATCATATTTTCCCCTTCTGGGCTACTAGTTCTGGGGACAATTATGTAAGGACATTTTTCTGAAGTCTCCCTACCCCCCTACCTTTACCCTTCCCTCTTTTACCAGCAGAGACACTCAATATCTCTGGCTTTTTCCTTTCTGCTTGGGATGACCCGTTGTGGGTCCCATCAACAACCTCATCTTCCCCAGGCTCTTTCTTCCCTGAAACTCACCTTCTTAAAAATCATCCCATCCCATACTAATAGCTATGGGCTGATGAAGAATTAATTATTTTCCCAAAGCTATTTGCATTTTTCCAACTCCTTGATTATGGTAGAACATCACATACGGAGGCAGCACCAGAAAGGGGATCTGGGGCGATAGGAGTGTTATTCTCAGGACACCTTGAACCATATTATAAAGGTGCTCTCATCATTCTCTGCCTCTTTTCACTTTCCATCCTTTTGTTTTCCTTCATCAACCATAGAGCCTGCCATGTGTCAGGCCACTCTACTCAGTGCAGAGGCCCAAAGATGGAAGAGGCACAGTTCCGGTCTTAGGCTCATAATCTGATGGAAGAAAAAATATAGACAATCAATTACAAAGCAGTTTAGTAAGTAAAGCTATGGTCAAGGTGCTATGAAAACCCCAGGAAGGGCACTCTGCCTATTGCAGGAGAAAAGGCATCGCATAGTAAGATTTGAGTTGGTATTTTCAAAAGAAGTAGAAAACTGGCCTGATTACAAAGGACATAACCTTGGATGCAGCAAATAGGAACCCACAGTCATTCCAGAAGGAAAACACATGGATGGCCCTTGGCCAGCTGTGCCAAATTTGACCCTATCAACTGATAAAACCTGGAGACTCCAGGACCCTGGCCATCAGTCAGCGCCTGACGGCGAGAGAGTAGAGGGCTTTGCCGGCTTCCTCAGACACGCAGGTAGGACTGTGAATGCGCCAAGACGTTGGCCCCGCTGACAAATTTTTCTTTGACTGATGTGTGATTAGAAGCTCCGTGGTAACCTAGAACCAGGGTCACATCTCTCTGCTCTTCAGCAGGTTATAAATGAAAGCTCTTGATTGGATTCCAAACCGATTATCCAGTGCTCCAGACTCATCACTCTAGACTTGTTTTTTATTCCGTCCTCTCCTTGGCACAATGGATCAAATCCAATTGATTTTCTTTTTCCTCCAGTTCTGTTTGCTTGGATATCAAGCGCTTTGAATATCAAGCCCTCCTTGCCTTCTCTTTTGCTCATATTCTTGGGAACTGCCATCCTCCACAACTCAGGCTTGAGCCCTTGGCACTGTATTTGAGATGATAAAATGCTACGGTGTTGGAGGTCATCAAAGACGTGACCTCCAGTTGACATGTGAGCTAAAGGTGCTTCTCCCTCCCCTGTCCTTGGAACGTGCATTCGGCTTGCCTTTCCTGTTCTCAGAGGCTGCTCCCAGGACATACCTTAGAGATAGTGACGTGGTGTTAAAAACACCTGCACGGTATGCTTGACTGATCCCAGTTAAGGTAACTTCTAAGATTTAGCAGGCGGGTGTGGAGAGCCCTTCATTTTGTGGCTTCCCAAGATAAGCCTTCTCTGTAGGTTTTCTTTGCTTATTATTTTTTTTAAGATTTTATTTATTTATTCATGAGAGACACACACACGGGGGGAAGGAGAGAGAGAGAGACAGACAGACAGACAGACAGACACAGGCAGAGGGAGAAGCAGGCTCCGTGCAGGGAGCCAGATGTGGGTCTTTAGGATCAGGCCCTGGGCTGAAGGCAGGTGCTAAACTGCTGAGCCACCTGGGCTGCCCTCTCTTTGCTTATTAAAACTGCTACCTACCAACCTGGGGTGGCCTGCCTCTTTGGTTGCTCCCTGACCTCTTGCATATGGGGGCTGGTTCCAGATTATATCCAGGGAAGCTCTCAAGAGGGCTGCTGTGTGCAAACCAACATATGGTTAAGGCTACAGGCTTTTGGAGACAGACGACCTGGTTTGAATACAAGCTTCTCAGGTCATTAGACCTATGAGCTTGGCAAGTCATTCAACATTCTGTGCCTCTGTTTCTTCATTGGTAACACGGGATGATATTAAGACCGGTCTTAAATTGTTATAGGAATTAAACAACCTAATGTATCCCAAAACAAGAAATGTGTACCTGGCACATTTATAAACGATCTATGTATGTAGGCTGTTGCTATTCTTGCTGTTGTTGGGCACATAACCTTTCTCCTATTTCATTCTAGCTTTCAGGAAAGAGTAGGTAGGATAAGTTCTAAAAACCATCCTGAAAACAAAAACAAAAACAAAACAAAACAAAAAAATAAAAGCCATCCTGGATACAGGTAAGGGCCACCCCCCAGGGTGGTGGTCCCCTTGCTCCTTCCCCAGGACTGGTCAGCAAAACGTTTTGGTGGGATTATAACGCAGACAGCCCGGAGGGAGCGACTTTTTCTTTGCCACCTGCTGACAGGTGAAACGTGGCCAGACATGCTCTCTGCTTCAGATTTCCTTGACATGGGGGAATGGGTTGCTGTAGTGCGTCATTAGGCTCTGGGGAATGAATTATGGGGTCTAGCTTTGGGCAGCCTTGGAAAAGACTTAGAGGGACACTTCATGTTTCTGCCAGGTGCAGACCAGCAGGCAGTGTTCTGAAAACAAGTCGTAATAAAGAATAGTCTGGGTGGAGAGTCGGGCTGTGCTCTGGTCCATGGTTCTCTATAACCAGTACAGTGTAGGTAACCGAGGTTCAGGCGTGAATACATTTAATGCACCCCCTTCCTCCGACCCTCCTCCCTGGACCTAATCCAGACTGCTCATTAATTCTCCTGGAATCTTATGGTAGCCTTCAGTGGGCCACCTGGCTCTCCCATTGCTAGCCTCTCTCCTCTCCAGTTCATTTTTCCCAGGACCTTCAGATTGATGTTCCTGAAGCATTGTTCTGATCACTTTCCTACCACAAAGTTCCCACTGGCTCTCTACCGCCTCATTACCTGCTGGGGCCAGCAAGTGTCCTAAGTGAACAAAGCGGGTCAAAGTAAAACAGACACATTTTGGATCTGAAAACCTGGAAATCTTTGTAAGCTCTGTAGGGAGATGCACTTTCTCCCATTTATCTTGAAAGTAGAGGGCTCTCTGAGTCTACAGTTTGTTTCCCACTTTTAGTTCACACTTGGTACGAGAAATATCACTTCACTGTTAACTCTGTTTTAAGGAAAACAATCCTGCCAGTCAAATGATTGTCTTAATAGCGTGTTGGCTTCATTGGAGATGGAAGCACAGTGGCTTAAGATAGAAGACTTGTTTGTCCTTTGCACGAAGATCTATGTGGGTAGGTGGTTAGGGTGTGTGGGATTACAGGGCTCTGTTCCATGTGGTCACACTGGGACCCTAGTCCTCCATTTTTGTCCTCATTAGTGAGTCATTGTCAATGTCTGGTCTGAGGCCTCTTAAGCAGTCTCTGAGACCCTTTCAAGAATTGACAAGATTAAAATAATTTTTTAGGAGAATATTGAGGTGGTTTTGTCTTTTTTTCATTTTGTCATGAGGCTATAGTGAAGTATTCCACAGGTTACACGACGTGTATGTAATATTACAACAAATTAAATGCAAAAGCAGACCTGAGAGTCTGTCTTCTATTGTCAAACTTTAAAGAGCTTTACAAAAATATGGAACAATGCAATACTTTTCAGAGAGTTCTTTTAACTTTATCTTTAAAAATGTTCTTTATGGTAACATGTAATGGGTTCATTGTTTGGAAATATTTTTAAAGGCTCTTTTCATTTCAAATGATAATTATTAATAGATATGACCCACATAAATAAAAGCTCCTTGGAGTCCTCCATAATTTTTAAGAATGTACAGAAGAAAGTATAAGAAAGTATAAAGTTTGAGAACCACTGCCCGAAGGATTGCCCTCCTGTGTAGGTGGAGGCTGGCTCACAACCACGTCCATGTTCGAGGAGAGGGCAGGGGTACAGGAAATGGAAGGAAAGTAGCTTTCACAAGGATGTCACCCAGAACCTGCCCTCATTGTCCATACTCAAGTGTCATCTACCAGAATTTCCTTACATGGCTGTAAGCTGCGAAGAAGAGTGGAGTGTTGAGCAGCAGCCAAGGAATGGCAACTATGGCCAGCGAGCCACCAGCATCTAGGAGAGCAGCATAGAACAGACATTGCCCGTAGCCCTCAGAAGGCCCCCACCCTGATGACCCCTTAATCTAGGACTTCCAGAACTGTGAGGAAATAGGTTTCTTCTGTTTAAGCTACCAGTTTGTGGTTTATGGCCACCCTACCAAACTAATACAGAAGGTAAAGCTGCTTAAGAATCCTACACCCCCCCAAAATAAAAAAGAATCCTATCCACTCAGCAAATGAAAATGACCAGAAGTGACAGGCTTTAGAGGAAATGGACACCTTCCATGTTTTTTTTGTTTTTTTTGTTTTTTTTTTTTTAAGTTGTGTGAAATATCTACATGGTTCAACTGGCTGCATGGATACCAAAAAGACAGCTGAACATCACTTTGCCACCGGTCATGCATATTTAGACTTAGGTGCATTGCTTTGCCTTTTCTCTGGATCCCAGTCCATACATAAATGGACTTAGAAGTCCATTTATTGGACTTGGAATTAGAAACTTCCTTAAGGTCCCATTTACATGTGCTCCATTCTCTGTCGCACATACAATGGCTGACACATGCTACTACATTAACTGCCACCTCAAAAACCTAGTATGCTAAATAGGCATACCTGAGCTTCCACAGGAAAAAAATAAACTTTCTCCATATGAAAATGTGCCTAGTAAACGGTTTCTTTCTTTTGCTACTTTAGCGCTGTCCTCTTGGAATCAATGGTAATTAACAAGGTATTTTCTTTTTTGGGGTTGAAACTTATGAAATTATAAGCCACCATAAAAACTTGCTGTGTTGATTATTTCACAGTGTATACATCTATCAAAACGTGAAGCTGCACACCTTAAGTATATACAATTTTTATTTGCCAACTATATTTCAGCGAAGCTGGAAAAGCAGAAAAAAAGTTTACCATGTAATCCGCGACAAAAAAGCAGGCCCAACATAAACTGATGAGGGTCTAGTGTTCGAGTTGGGTCCACTCAGCGGCCTGGCAGTTGAAGACTCTGGAAGAATCCGGGCTCACAGGATGTATGGCTACACATCTTAGAATTGAGGTGTTCCCTTTACTAATGCCTCAGGTGACTTAGCATTTACAGGAGGCCGGCAAGTCATTGCGACACTAGCACTAGGGGAGGAATCATCTAGTTAAGACAGCCACCCTGGCCTTGGGCAGCTTCACGGTGGGGGGGGGGGGGGGAGAAGAGCATGAGCCTGGGGGTAAACTTCCTTGAGTTCTAGGCTTGGGCCTGTCTTCCCCAGCTGTGTGGGACGTGGGCAGTGAGCCTCATCTCGCTGGGCCCAGCCCTCTTCAAACATAAACAGGTGTGACTGGAACATCCCATTCCTCAAATGTATTACTTCAGTCTGAATGTTCTCCTGAGTCTAAGCTTTCAGGTATTATAATGTATCCGTTATTTTCAAGAGTGAAGAAATGAGGGGAAAAGACAGATTTTTTTTTTTTTTTTTTTTAAAGAACTTAGTTTGACAATCACTCTGCTTTTTCCATTCCTTCTCTTCCGCACAAATCTTTGTTGGGTGCCAGCTTGTGTAGGGTAGCCCATAGTGTGCTCGAGAAAAACGTGATTGCTGACTATGCACAGAATCTATACCCTATTCAAAGTTTGCTCCAGTTCTGTGTTGGTAATTGAGGTTGTGGACGAGAAAGCAGGTGTCTGGCTTCTGTTCGTGTGGAATTCCAGCAGGACACCTTGAACAGATAAGCAGGTCAATAGTGCAGCGTGTCCAGTTTCGAATTTTCTCTTTTCCTCTTCTTTTAGTCGAATCCAAAAATCCAGAGTACTATGTTCTTTTTAGTAAAATGGAGAGGCTGGCTGGCTAGATGTTCTGTATTTCCTAATGTTCTCTATATTAGTTTCTTTTTAAGCATCAGGGATTCTTGGCACTCAGTTTGGGTGCCATTTTAAAAATAATTACTGGCTACACACTTTGTAATATAAGCAAAAATATATATATACATATTGACTAGGGTAGATACATAAACCTCAGGCAGCCCGGGTTGCGCAGCAGTTAGCGCCGCCTTCAGCCCAGGGTGCGATCCTGGAGACCCGGGACGGAGTCCCACGTCGGGCTCCCTGCATGGAGCCCGCTTCTCCCTCTGCCTGTGTCTCTGCCTCTCTCTCTCTCTCTCTCTCTCTCTCTCTCTCTCTCTCTCTGTGTGTGTGTGTGTGTGTGTGTGTGTGTGTGTCTCATGAATAAATAAATTTTTTTTAAAAAAGCCTACTTCTAAGCTACAATTGCAGGAATAAGATAGAAATGAAGTTCCCTGTTTAGGATTGTCCAAGACAAAAGGCTCAATGCACTCACTAAAAAGCAACATTTCACTATCATCCAGTTAGTTTACCATTTGATAAAGTTTAGAAATGTGCTATTTATGTGTTCACTTTTCAGAAAAACTACTATATGTGGAAATCTATATGGTTCCTTTCTGAGTTGTGGGCTTTTGTGGTTTTCATTATAGATTGGGTTTTGTGACTTTTTAGTAGTACAAAACCATTGCACAGCAGCTATACCATGTAAGTAGTATCAAGGAAAGTGTATGGAATAAAGAAATTCTTCAGGAAATAGTCCGATGAACCCAGGGCATTTTGTGGGTCAGAAAAATTAAGAGAAAACTTTACTCTTTATCTTTTTCTTTCTTTTTTTTGTTTTTTTGTTTTTTTGTTTTGCGCATGTGTTGTTTACTAGGCCTTCTAATTCAACTTTCCTTCTGTGATACCCAGTGGCATAAGTACTTACAAAGTTTACCATAAAGCTGAACATATACTTAATTTTTAAAGACCTGGCTCTTCTCCAGAAGCCCTTCCAAACTATAGCACATTAGGGCTCTTACATCCTGTCCCTGTTCAATCAAAGAGAAGCATTTATCTTAGATATTTTCCCAGTTTTCACCCAGACTATTCATTTTCACATCCCTGAAGGCATTTGGCAACAGAGAAATGTAATGTTCATTCACATTAACCCATTTTGTAAACGCTTGAGACTATGCGAAGTCGCCTAATCCCCACATCAGTGCTACCAACTAATGACAACTCATTGGGCTCTTGCTTCAGAAGAGAAAACATTTGGTTCATTTTGTGAAGGAAACTGAGACCTTGCCTCATCTGCTTTGTCTTCCTTTCTTTAAAGCTCGCAGGGATGAATGATGAAGGTGCTTTGCTAAATGAGAGTAGAAAGGCAGCTCTAGGAATGCACAAAAGAATTTCATTTCTAGATGGGGTG
The DNA here is from genome assembly GCF_053574225.1 of Canis aureus. Lineage (NCBI taxonomy): Eukaryota > Metazoa > Chordata > Mammalia > Carnivora > Canidae > Canis > Canis aureus. Next base: position 18,047,162 of record NC_135644.1, on the reverse strand, counting down.
GGGGTGGGGGGCTGGACAAACCTTCCTGATCATGAATAGTCTATCTCAGATGAAGAGTAAACATTTTTTATTAAAAAAAATCTTCTTCCTATGTTATTCATCTCAGTGAATTCAATATTTTTAATATGAACCACTTTGTCCCCCCACCAAAAATACACTACTACTTTTCTTTAATTCCTTCAGCTGTTTTCCACTTTTACTGAAAAATAATTGACCTCCCACCCTGCATAAGGCTCAAATTGTATAGCATGATGATTCACATATACCGTGCAATGATTACAGCACAGGCTTTTATGATCCTCTCCTCTAGATACAATAAAAAGAGAAGAACAGATATTTTCTTTGTGATGAGCACCCTTAGGATCTACTCTTAATTTCCCTGCGTATCATACAGCAACATTAGCTATACTCATCATGTTGTATGTTATGTCCCTAGTACTTCTTTATCTTCTACCCCGAGTTTGTAGCTTTTGACCACCTCCTTCCAATTCTCTCTCTCCACCCTTTGCCTCTGGTAGTAAGCAATCTAATCTTGTTGATGAGTTTGGTTTGGGGGGATTTTTTTGTTGGGTTTTGGTTTATGTATGTTCATCAGGGATATTGGCCTGTAATTTTCCCTTTTTTTTTTTTTTTTTTTTTTTTTGTAGCGTCTTTGTCTGGTTTTGGTATCAGGATAATGCTGACCTCCTAAAATTTGGAAGCATTTTTTCCTTTTCAATTTTTTGGAATAGGGAAGGATAGGTATTAATTCTTCTTTATTTTTTTAAGATTTTATTTATTTATTCATGAGAGACAGAGAGAGAGACAGAGACACAGGCAGAGGGAGAAGCAGGCTCCATGCAGGGAGCCCGATGTGGGACTCGATCCCGGGACTCCAGGATCACGCCCTGGGCTGAAGGCAGGCGCTAAACCACTGCACCACCTAGGCGTCCCAAAAACTCTTTTTTAAATGTTTGGTAGAATTCGCTTCTGAGGCCATCTGGCTCTGGACTTTTGCTGAGAAACTTTTGATCATTGACTCAATCCCATTAATGTCTGCTCAAATTTTCAGTTTGTTCATGATTCAGTCTAGAAGATGGTATTTTTAAACGAATTTACCTATTTCTTCTAGGTTGTCCAATTTTTTACCATCTAATTTTTCGTAATTGTCTCATAATCTCTTGTATTGGTTGTAACTTCCCATTTCTTTTCTGATTTTGAGCCCCCAACCCCTCCCTTTTTTTCTTGATGAGTCTGGCTAAAGGTTTATCTAATTTATTTCTTTCAAAGAACCAGCTTTTGATTTTATTGATCTTTTTAATTGTTGTTTTAGTCTCTATTTCATTTGTTTCTGCTCTGATCTTTATTATTTCCTTCACAGTACTAACTTTGGACTTTGTTCTGCTTTTTCTGGTTCCTTTAGGGATACCTTTAGATTGCCTGAGATTTTTCTTATTTCTTGAAGCAGGCCTATATCACTAGAAACTAGAACTACTTTTGCTGTATCCTATATATTTTGGAAAGTTAGTTTCCATTTTCACTTGTCCCAAGGTATTTTTAAAAATTTTCTCTTTGATTTCTTCATTGACCATTCGTTGTTTAGCAGCATGCTGTTTGGCTTCCACATGTTTTGGCGGGGGGGGGGGGGGGGGGGGGTGAGGTGGGGGGAGCTGTTTTCCAGGTTGTTGTTGTTGTTTTTTCTTGTAATTGATTTCTAGTTTCATACAGGTGGGGTTGGAAAAGATGCTTGATAGGGGTTCATTCTCCTTGAATTTATTAAAACATATTTTATGACCTACCATGTGAACTGTTCTGGAGAATGTTCTATGTGCATTTGTAAAGAATGTGCATTGTGCTGTTTTCAGATGGAATGTTCTATATATATCTTAATGATCCCCTAGTCTAATGTGTTATTTAAGGTCCCAATTTCTTGTTGGTTTTCTATATAGATGATCTATCTATATGCATTGATATAAGTAAAGTATTATAATTTCCTGCTATTAGTACTATAAATTTCTCCTTTTGTGTCTGTTAATATTTGCTTTAAGTATTTAGCTGCTCTTAAGGGGTGCATAGATATTTACAGTTGTTATAGCCTCTTCTTGGATTGATCCCTTTATCATTATATAATTCCTTCTTTGTGTCTTGTTACAGTGTTGTTTTAAAATACATTTTGTTACATGATGGGATGAGCATGGGGTGTTATACTATAGGTTGGCAAATTGAAATTAAATAAAACATTTTTAAAAATAAAAATAAATTTTGTTTAATGTTACTACCCCAGCTTTTCTTTCCATTTGCATAAGATATATTTTTCCATCTCTTCACTTTCAGTCTGTAGGTCTCTTTAGATCTAAAGTGAGTCTCTTATATGCAGCAAATATGTCTAGTCCATCTACATTTATTTAGGTATATACTTACTGTGATTTTGTTAATTGTTTTCTACTGTTTATAGCTCTTCTCTGTTCCTTTCTCTTCTTGATCTCCACCCTTGTGAAATGATGACTTCCTTTGGTGTTATGTTTAAATTCTTTCCTCTTTTTTGTTTTATGCATATATTGTAGACATTTGGTTTGTGGTTGCTATGCAGTTCATATTTAACATCCTATGTATATAGTAGACTATTTTATGTTGATGCTTAAGTTCAAATACATTCTAAAAGCACTATATTTTTACTTCTGCCATCCTACATTTTATATATATATATTTTACATTTTATATTTTTGACATCATATTTTACATTTCTTTATTTTATGTCCCTTTTAATTGATTATTGTAGAGTTAGTTGATTTTTTACTACTTTTGTAATTTAACCTTTATACTAGCTCTATAAATGGTTGATCAGCTACCTTTACCATAACTTTTACAAGTGAAATTTTTTCTTTCATAATTATTTTTCTCATAATGACTATTTTTTGCTTAAAGAAATCCTTTTAGCATTTCTTATGAGACTGGTTTAGTGATGAACTCCTTTAACTTCCACTTGTCTGGGAAACTATCTTTTCTTCAATTCTGAATGTTAATTTTGCTAGGTATAGTTCTGGGTTTTATGTTTTTCCTTTCAGCATTTTGAATATATCATGCCACACTCTCTAGGCCTGCAGTTTCTGCTGAAGAATCCTCTGATACCCTTATGAGTGTTCCCTTGTATGTGACTATTTGCTTTTCTCTTGCTACTCTTAATATTCTGTCTTTTTATCTTTAATTTTTGACATTTTACTTATTCTCCTGGTATGGACCTCATGGAATTCTTGTTTGTAGTTCTGTGTTCTTCCTGGACCTGGGTGTCTGTTTCCTTCCCCAGGTTAGATAAGTTTTCAGCTATTATTTCTTCAAATATGCTTCTTGTTCCTTTCTCTCTCTTTTCTCCTTTTGGGACCTTTATGTTACTAATGCTTATATGCTTAATTTTTTCCCAAAGACCCCTTTAAATTTTTTAAAATTATTATTATTTTTGCTTCTCAGCTTGGGTAATTTTCATGACCCTGTATCCAGACTGCTGACCCATTCTTCTGTATTTTCTAATCTATTGTTGATTCTTTCTGATGTATTTTTCATTTCAGTTACTGTATTCTTCTGCTCTGATTAGTTCTTTTTCATATTTTCTATTTGTTTATTGAGGATCTCACTACATTTATCCATTCTTCAGTGATCATCTTTATGACCATTACTTTGAACTTCTTATCAGGTAAATTGTTTATTCCTACTTCATTGAGTTTTTTACTGAGGTTTTGTCTTATTCTTTTGTTTGGTACATATTCCTTTCTCTTTTCATTGTGTCTGAATCTCTATATTTGTTTCTATGTATTAGGTATATCAGCTACATCTCCCAATCTTGAAGGAGTAGTCTTATACAGATTGTGTCCCATAGCACAGAAACACAATATCCCCTGGTCAAGGGACCAGGAACTCCAGGGATGTATGAGATGTGGACTGTGTGCACCATCCTGTTGTGACTGGGCCATGACTACTGCAGGTATGCTGGTGGGTGGGACAGCCCCCAGCCTAGCTGGCTCTTTGCCCAACCATGACTATTGTGGGTACATTGGTGTGTGAAGCTGGCCCCTGGTACAGCTGGCTAAGAGGCCCAGCTGGCTCTGCTGCAGGTGCACTGGTGGGCAAGGATAGTCATGAGTGTGGTTGGCTGTCACTATTCTAGGTGTGCTAGTGGACAAAGCTGGCATAACCCTCAGGCAGGAGCTTCTATGGCAGGACCTTAATCCAGACCAAGGCCATCTGCCAGGTACAGGAGGGTGGGAGCTGCTTTGGATAGGTGCCTGCTGGGGCAGATGTGTTAGACTGGATAGTCCACAGGGGAATGCCAGAGAGGGGCAAGTGGTGGTAGCAAGGTAGATGGAGGGTGTTAGAAATGGTGCCCCCCCCCCCAGTGCCAGGCCAGCAAGTAGAAGAAGTGTTTAAAAAATGGAAGCCAGCAGAATCTCCATTCCCAGAGAAATTTCCTACAGATCTCTGCCCCTCTGGCACATTCTGTCAAATTATCCAATATATCTCTTTCATGTATGGGTTAGATGCATTCCAAACTGATGTCTCTGTGTTGGATCTCTGAAGGAGTGAATTTGTCAGGCTCCTCAAGAGTGGAGTCTCTGTCTCCTATAGGCCTTCAGCTCTCCTGGAGGTAAGCACTACTAGTTTTCAAAGCGAGATGTTATGGGGCTTATCTTCCTGATGTAGGTCCCCAAAGCTGGTGTGCCTTATGTGGGGCTTGAAATCATCACTCCTTAGAAGGGACCTCCACACCTGAGATATCTCTCCCATTCATGAGTCACCACATGGGTAGTATGAGTCCTGAAAGATGGAATCTTTACCCCCTTACTCTTTTCATATGGATTTTTCTATATATCTGTAGCTGTGGAAGAGTTATTCTGCTAGTCTTTAGGTCATTCTTCGAATTGCTCTGTGTATAATTGTGGCCTTGGTATGTTCACACAAGGACGTGAGCTCAGGATCTTCCTATTCTGCCACCTTGATCCTACCTCCCTTTGCCCATTTTCTAATTTATTATTATTTTTTGTAATCTAGTGTATGAGTTCTTTATGTGTTTTGGATATTAACCCTTTATCAGATATGATTTGCAAATATGTTTTCCCATTCTGTATGTTGTCTTTTTACTTTGTTTTTGCTGTACAGAGCTTTGTAGTTTGATGTAGTCCCACTTTAATAATTTTCTATTTTTCTGGTTGGGCTTTAGGGGTGATTTTCAAAAAATTACTTTAAAAACCCAGGGAGCTCTTTCCTTTTGTTTTCTTCTAGGAATTTCATGACTTTGGTCTTATGTTTAACTTTTTAACCCAGTTGTGGATAATTTTTGTGAGCAGTAAGTCAAGTTTCATTATTTTATATGTGAATGTCCAATTTTCTCAGTACCATTTATTAAAGAGATTGTCTTCTCCATTGAGTATTCTTGGCTCCTTTGTCATATATTAGTTGACCTATATGCTAGGGTTTATTTCTGGGTTCTCAATTCTGTTCCATGGGCCTTTCTGTTTTGGGTCGTTTGTTTGTTTTGCTAATACTATACTGATTTAATTCCTATAGCTTTACAGTATAGCATGAAAAAAGAATTATGATGCCTCTTGCTTTGTTCTTCTCTCTCAGAATTTCTTTAGCTTTTCAGAATCTTTTCCTAAAATTCCATATAAACTTTAGGTGTATTTTTTCAATTTCTGTAAAAATGCCATTTAAATCTTGATGAGTGTTGCATTGATTCTGTAGATGGCTTTGGGTGTGTCTTAATAATACTCTTATTTGTAAACCTACGTTTCCAGTTATTTGTATCATCTTCAATTTCTTTCATCAATATCTTGTGGTTTTCAAAGTAGAGATCTTTCACTTCCTTGGTTAAAATTATTCCTAAGCATCTTACTGTTTTTATGCTATTGTAAATGGAATTGATTTCTTTATTTCCTTTTCAGAAAATTTTTAAAAGATTTTATTTATTTGAGAGAGTGCGCGCGCGCAAGCAGGGTCAGCAGCAGAGGGAGTGGGACAAGCAGACTCCTCACAGGGCAGGGAGTCCCATACAGGGCTCGATCCCAGGACCCTGGGATCGTGACCTGAGCTGAAGGCAGCCACTTAAATGACTGAGATACCCAGGTACCCCTCTTTTCAGAAAATTTATTGTTACAGAAACACTCTTGACTTTTGTATTTTAATTTTGTATCCTGCAATATTACTGATTTTATTGATTAGTTCTAACAGTTTTTTGGTTGAGTCTTGAGGATTTTCTACATATAAAATCATGTCATCAGCACACAAAAACAATTTTACTACTTCCTTTTCAATTTTGATGCTTTTTTTAATCCTTTCCCTGTCGTGCAAGCTAGGACTTACAATACAGTGTTGAATAGGAGTGGTGAGAGAAGTCACCCTTCTCTTATTCCTGATCTAAGAGAAAATGCTTTCAAACTGGCATCAATGAGTGTGACGTTAGCTACAGGCTTGTCATATGTGACCATTATTATGTTGAGATGTTCCTTCTATGCTTAATTTGTTAAGTGTTTTATCACGAATGGATGTTGAATTTTGTCAAATGTTTTTTCTGCATCTATTGAGATGATTATATGGTTCTTTCATTCTATTAATATGATGAATCACATTGATTTTTGCATATTGCATATGTTGAACCATTCCTGCATCTCAGGGATAAATTCCACTTAATCATGGTAAATGGTCCTTTAAATATGCTGCCAAATTTGGCTTCCTAGTATTTTGGGGGGAATTTTTGCATCTATATTCATCAATGATATTGGCCTCTAATTTTCTTTTGTAGTAGTATCCTTATCTGGGTTTGGTATCAGGATCATGCTGGCTTTGTAAAGTGGATTGAGGACTCTTCCCTTCTCTAAGATTTTTTGAAAGAGTTTGAGAAGGATGGTGTTAGTTTTTTCATTAAATATTTGGGGAAATGTACTAGTGAAGCCATCTACTCTGGGCTTCTCTTTGCTGGGAGATTTTTTTAAAAGTAGGGTCCATGCCCCATGTGAAGCGCAATGTGGGGCTTGAACTCATGAACCTGAGATTAATACCTGAGCTGAGATCAGGTGTTGGACACTTAACCAACTGAGCTACCCAAGTGCCCCTGCTGGGAGATTTTTTATATTATTTAGTCTTATTACTAGTAAGTGATGTCTTCAAATTTTCTATTTCTTCCTGTTCTAATCTTAATAGGTTATGTATTTTCCATTTTTACTAGGTTGTCCAGTTTGTAGGCATGAAATTGTGCATAGTACCCTCTTATGATCCTTATTTCTGTGGTGTCTGTTATTTCATCCCTTTTTCATTTATAATTTTATTGATTTGTTTCCTCTATTTTTTTTCTATGGTTAGTCTAAGTGTGTGTCAATTTTATATTTGTTTCCAAAGAACCAGCCCTTAGTTTGGTCAATCTTTTATTACATTTCTTTATTTCATTTATTTCTACTCTAACTTTTATTTTTTCCTCTTATGCTAACTTTGGGCTTAGTTATTTTTCTTATTCCTTAAGATGGAGAAGGAGGTTATTTGGAATCATTCTCATCCTATTCTCTTTCCCTTGTTTTCTCACACACCTCAAATGATGTTACAGATAGTCATTTGGGTTCCAGGAAGGATAGGAGGAAAATGATATCATTAAGCTTCTGCTGCCATATAGATTATGAATAACTTTAATGGCCAAAAACTTTTAAGCCTGAGCTCTTCAATGAACCACTGCTCATGCCAACCCTACACAGCATCTCCTCATTATCCCAAAGTTGTTTGGTTCAGGTCTTTGAATGGGTCTGAAATCTCTGGACACCAAGGGATGAAAACAGCTTGACCATCAACAATCCAACAATCATAAAATAGCTATAAAGTGATGTTTGTGTGTGTTGTAATACTGGCATTATTCATGGTGGCCAATAAATCATGGAACTGTCACAGTGTTGGGCGGTGAAATCTGGATAGTTCATCAGATTGACTGGCCTGTAGAGACTTGCAAAGGGAAACATAGAACCATTCTTTCTAGATGAAGCAAATCTGATAAGCGCTTTCAGTTTCCTGGCAAAAGTCACGTTGAGAGATCTGGGAAACCAAAAGCCCATCCCTGTTCCCATTTACTCCTTTAAACAAGTTTCTGATGGGCATTTTGGGAATTAGGTTATACTTGGCCAACAGATGTAATCAATTTAATGAGGCAGTTATTGATCTAAACAAGCTTTTTTGGAGGGATTTTGAAAAGATCATTACAGAACTAAGCATTACTATGTAAATGTGGCATTGCCATTCCCATACCTCAGGCTGAGCCATATTATGGTGCTGTAAGCCACCCTACTCTGACTCTAACCCAGGATTTCCACACTCCCTAGTGTGGTCTATGTTCCAAAATGTCCTAGCTTCCTCTACCCTCTCTGTGTGTCATCAGGAAGCTGTTCTCCATTAGAGATTGAAAGGGAGTGATGAACTCAAATCAATTCACAATAATGCATTAGTAACTGAGTTCTTAGCACCACTACTATAGTATTCGCATTTTAAAAGAAGACATCACTTAAGTCAAACTCATAATTGGTGAGATTTCAGGCTGAGTAAAAAAGAAAAATAAAGTTTCAGAAGGCAGGTCTCTTGGTCAGATTTTTCTGAACTATTGCTGCTGTTTCATAGCTTTTTACATGTTTTTCCTTAAGAAATCATTTATTCTTCAACTGGTATTTACTAAGACACTAAAATATTGTGATTACTATGCTGGGAGTTTAGATATATCCGTAAACAAAACAAAGATCTCTAACCCTGGGGAACAGAATGAGAGACTACATACCAGACATAAGTATATTTTATAAAGTGTTAGAAAGTTGATACCGGCTTTGGGAAAAGAAAAAAGTAGCAGAGTAAGGGAAATTAGGAGTGGTGGGTAGATGGGTTGATTTGCAAATTCGTTTTTAAAATTAAAGTATAATTGACATAATATCTCCTTATCCTAGTAATTAGATATTTTTAAAAAGATTTTATTTATTTATTCATGAGAGACAGAGGGAGAGAGGGGGAGAGGGGGAGAGGGGGAGAGGGAGAGGGGCAGAGACACAGGCAGAGGGAGAAGCAGGCTCCATGCAGGGAGCCCAATGTGGAACTCAATCCTGGGTCTCCAGGATCACATCCTGGATTGAAGGCGGTGCTAAACTGCTGAGCCACCAGGGCTGCCCAGTAATTAGATATTTTTATACATTATAAAATAATCTCCACAGTAGGTCTAGTTACTATCATCATACGAAGTTATATTGTTATTGACTATATTCCTTAAGCTGTCTATTACAACCCCATAATTACTTATTTTATAAATGGAAGTTTGTACCTCTTAATCACCTTTATTTATCTTGCCCAACCTCAACTTCCATATGGTTTTCCATACTGGCTACACTAATTTATATTCCCACCAAGATATAAGCATTCCCTCTCTCCCACAACCTCACTCAAACTTGGTATTTTTGTTGTTTTGATACTAGCCATTCTCACAGAAATGAGGAAATATCTCGTTGTGGTTTTGATTTGCATTTTCCTGATGATTAGTGATGTCGAGCATCTTTTCATGTGCCTCTTGGCCTTTGTATGTCTTTTTTTGAAAAAAGTCGATTTGGGGTGACTTGGTAGCTCAGTCAGTTAAGCATCTGCCTTTGGCTCAGGTCATGATCCCAGGGTCTTGGGATTGATGCTTCACATCAGGCTCTCTGCTCAGTGGGGAGTTTCTCCCTCTTCCTCTGCCTGCTACTCCCTCTGCTTGTGCTCTCTGTCAAATAAACAAAATCTTTTATAAAAAGTCTATTTAAGGGATGCCTGGGTGGCTCAGTGGTTAAGCATCTGCCTTCCGCTCAGGGTGTGATCCTGGAGTCCTGGGATTGAGCTCCACATTGGGCTCCTGGCATGGACCCTGCTTCTCCCTCTGCCTGTGTCTCTGCCTCTCTCTGTCTCTGTCTCTCATGAATAAATAAATAAAATCTAAAAAAAAAAAAAGTCTAAGTTTTCTGCCCATTTTTAAAAAATTGGGTTGTTTGTGTTTTAGCTCTTGAGTTGCATGTGTTCTCTTTGTAATTTGGATATTACCCCTTATTTTGGTAGGATTTGCAAATATCTTCTCTCAATTCAATAGGTTGCATTTTTGTTTTGTTGATGGTTTCCTTTGCTGTGCAAAAGCTTTTTAGACTGATATAATTCATTTGTTTGTTTTAACTTTTATTGCCCTTGCCTGAGGGGACTGGTTAAAAAAAAAATCCTGCTAAGACTAATGTCAAATAGCTTACTGCCTATGTTTTCATCTAGGAGTTTAATCGCTTGTCTTACATTCAGAGCCTTTAATCCATTTTGGATTTATTTGTGTATATGGTGTAAGATAATGGTCCAGTTTTATTCTGTTGCATATAATTGTCCAGTTTTCCCAGCACTATTGGTTGAAAAGACTGTTTTCATCATTGTATATTCTTGCCTCCTTTGTTATAGATTAATTGACCAAATAAGTGTGAGTTTATTTCCAGTTTCCATCCATCTATGTGGCTGTTTTTGTACCAGTACCATACTGTTCTTTTTATTACTATAGCTTTGTAATATAGTTTTGAAATCAGGGAATGTGATACCCCAGCTCTTTCCTTTTTTTTCAAGATTCCTATGGCTATTCAGAGTCTTTTGTGGCTCCATACAAACTTAAAAATTATTTGTTCCAGTTTTGTGTAAAAAAAAAAAAAAAAAAAAAAAAAAAAAAAAAAAACATTGGTGTTTTGACAGAGATTGCATTGAATTTGTAGGTTGTTTTGGGTAGTGTGGATTTTGAGTGTGGATTTTGTGATATTAATTCAATCCATGAGAATGTAATATTTTTCCATTTATTTGTCTTCTAGATTTCAAAGTGTAGATCTTTCATTTCCTTACATATTTTATTCTTTTTGATATAATTATAAATGGAATTGTTTTAATTTCTTTCTAATCGTTCATTATTAGTTTATAGAAATGCAACTTATTTCTGTATGTAAATTTTGTATCTTGCAACTATACAGAATTCATTTATGCTAACAGCATTTTGGTGGAGTCCTTAGGGATTTTTATGTGTAGGATCATGTCCTGTGTAAACAGGAAGTGTTTTACTTCTTCCTTTCCAATTTGGATGTCTTTTCTTGTTTAATTGGTCTGGCTAGGACTTCTAATATTGTTTTGAATAAAAGTCACAAAAGTAGGCACTGTTCCTTTGTACAGTTTTGTTCTTGATCTTAGAGGAAAAGTTTGCAGCTTTTCACCACTGAGTCTGATGTTAGCTGTGAGTTTGTCATAGTGGACTTTATTATGTTAATAGTGTTGCACTGACCCGATGAGTTTATGTCATAAAAGGATGTTGAATTTTTTCATATACTTTTTCTGCATCTATTGAGATGATCATGAGTTTTTAACCTTCATTGTGTTAATGTGGTGAATCTTGATTGATTTGCTGATGTCAGACTGTCCTTGCATCCATGAGATAAATCCCAGTTGATCATCCTTTTATGTGCTGTGAATCCAGTTTGCTGATATTGCTAAAGATTTTTGCCTTTATGTTTATCAGAGATATTGGCCTGTAGTTTTGTTTTTATTTTTTTGTTTTGTTTTGTTTTTTGTTGTTGTTGTGTGGTGTGCCCCTGTCTGAGTTTAGCATCTGTATAGTGTTCACTGTATAAAAATGAGTTCAGAAGCATTCCTTCCTCTTCAATTTTTTGGAGTATAGCTGACCCTTGAACAACATGGGTTTAACCTGCACTAATCCACTTACATGTGGATTTTTGCTTTTAACACATGTTTTACATTATGATTGAACAGATAGAAATTGCTGAATAACTAGACCTATTAAGGAAGAAAGATGTGGGGAAGGTTGGAACAGCAGGGTACTCACAGGTGTGCAAAGCTTGGTTAATTGAGATCTTGAACTGAAAGATGCAAGGAAACTGGCTCTGAGGAGGATTTTTGCCGAAGTGTCAGGGCCAGTCGCTGGTCAAGGACCACAGAATGAGAAACTTGCCCCCAAGGTGAGAGGTTCAAGACAACACTGGGGTCAAGACAACACCAGGCAGGAGCCTGAGCCACAGAGCGGACAGGGACAGGGGTGCTGTCAGTGGTGCTGAAAGTCCTCTCCGCAGGGAGCTAATACTGCTGGGGAACTAGCTGCTCACCGCTCGCCAGCATTTCCATAAGCAAAAACTGTTAGAGCCACAGAAAGGAGGGCAGGTGGAATCAGTGACCCAGAGAGATGGACAAAGGCATTCTTCCTTCCCCTGTTCTCTGCCTTTCCCCCAGACTTTGCTTGCAAGGAAGTCTGCCTCATTCCTCTGGATAGAGAAGTAAGGAGTGGAGGTCACTCCAGGATCCAGCTTTCCTAACCATGTGGGGATAAGGGTGTGTGGGGTGCTTCCTTGCACTGTATTGTACAGTAAATGTATTTTCTCTTCCTTAAGATTTTAATATTCTCTTTTCTCTAGTACTGTAAGAATATAATAGATAATACATATAACATACAAAATACATGTTGACTTTATGGTATCAGTAAGGCTTCCAGTCAACAGTAGACTATTAGTAGTTAAGTTTTTAGAGTGTCAAAAGATAAGGGCTTTGTGCCCCTTACCCTCACATTATTAAGAGTCCATTGTCCATTGTAATTTGAGCATAGGGAGTAACTCTTCTTTAAATGTTTGGTGGAATTCACCTCCGAAGACTTCCATTTCCTCTGGGCTATCCAATTTGTTGAGAGGTTATTGCTCTTGGTAATCTTTAATGATTCTCGGTATTTCTGTGGTATCAGTTGTAAGATTTCTTTCATTATGATTCTATTTATTTGGGCCTTTGCTCTGCATTTTTAAAAAAGATTTTATTTATTTATGAGAAACACACACAGAAAGAGAAGCAGAGACACAGGCAGAGGGAGAAGCAGGCTCCACGCAGGGAGCCTGATGTGGGACTCGATCCCAGGACTCCAGGATCACGCCCTGGACTGAAGGCAGCGCTAAACTGCTGAGCCACCCAGGCTGCCCTTGCTCTTTGTTTATGAACCCACCACCTAAAGATTTTTCAATTTCATTTATCTTTACTAAGAGTTGGTCTTTTCTATTGTTGTTTAGTCTCTATTATATTAATTTCCAATCGGATCTGTATGATTTCCTTCTTTCTTTTAACTTTGGGCTTTGATTGCTCTTCTTCTAGTTCCTTTAGGTGTAAAGTTAGATTGTTTACTTGGGATTTTTCATGATTCTTTAATTAGATCTATCTAATTATACACTTTCCTCTTATACATTGCTTTTCCTATGTCCCATTGATTTTTGGGAGTTTGTGCTTTAATTTTCTTTTTTAAAAATAACACATACATGCTTATTTGGGGGCTCCAGTAAACTTATTAGTGCCAAGTATATTTCTTTTTTCATAAATTACATTTATTATGTGTTAAACTGTGCATAGATCATATCTCCATTTAATTCTCAGAAACTTTTTTGAAATTTTGCTATGCAGAGCTCCTTATCATTCCATCAACTGCATAAATATTTCTCTATCTGAAAAACTTTAATATTTTATTTAATATTTATTTATTTGAAAGAGAGAGTATGTGTGCACATAGGGAGAGGGAAAAGCAGATTCCCTGCTGAGCAGGGAGCCCAATGCAGGGGTGGATCGTAGGATCCCGAGACCATGACTTGAACCAAAGGCAGCCACTTAACCAACTGAGCCACCCAAGTGCCCCTATCTGAAGAAATTCTAAATATATTCTGAATTAATTAAAATTTGACTTCATGCTTCTTTTGTCAAAATATTTGCATTGGTTGTAAGTAATGCAAGTGCAAGTTTTCTCCTTATTTTGTTATTTTATTTCATTTCTTCATGATAAATGTGCTGTTTAATTCCAATCCCCTATTCTATGCATCCTTCAACGCACATCCCCCTTCTACCCCAGTAACCATCCATTTGCTCTCTGTAGTTAAGAGTCTGTTTTTGTGGTTGTGTCTCTTTTCTTTTGCTCATTTATTTTGTTTCTTAAATTCCACATATGAGTGAGATGATACAGTGTTTATTTCTCTGACTTATTTCCCTTAGCATTATGTCCTCTAACTCTATCCATGTTGCAAATGGCAAGATTTTATTCTTTTTTATGGGTGGATAATGTTCCATTGTACATATGTATATCACATATTCTTTGTGTTTTCATTTTTATTTGTCTTAAGATATTTTTAATTCTCTTTTATTTCTTCATTGACCCATTGGTTGTTTAGAAATATATGTGTAGTTTCCACATGTTCATGTTTTTCTATGTTTTTTAAAAAATTGGTTTCTAGTTTCATATTGTTTGGTTGGAAAAGCTGCTTGATAGGATTTCAGTCTTTCTGGATTTATAGAGACTTGCTTTACAGTCTAACATATGATCTACCCTGGAGAACATTCCATGGACAGCAGAAAGTGTATTCTGTGTTTAAAAAGAAAACTAAAGCTAGAGATGTCACAATTCCAGACTTCAAGCTGTATTACAAAGCTGTAATGATCAAGACAGTATGGCACTGGCCAAAAACACAAAGGTCAATGGAACAGAATAGAGAACCCAGAAATAGACCCTCAACTCTATGGTCAACTAATATTTGACAAAGTAGGAAAGAAGATCCAACGGAAAAAAGACAGCCTCTTCAACAAATGGTGTTGGGAAAAATTGAATAGCCACATGCAGAAGAATGAAACTGGATCACTTTCTTACACCATACACAAAAATAAACTCAAAATGGATAAAAGACCTAACTCTGCAACAGGAATCCAGCAAAATGCTAGAAGAGATCATAGGCAGCAACCTCTTAGACCTCAGCCATAGCAACTTCTTGCTAGACATGACTCCAAAAACCAGGAAAACAAAAGCAAAAGAATGACTGGGACATCATTAGGATAAAAAGCTTTTGCACAGCAAAGGAAACCGCAACAGAACTGAAAGACAATGTATGGGAGAAAATATTCACAACTGCCCTATCAGATTCCCGTAACTTGTTCATTCCATAACTGGAAGCCTGTACCTCCCACTCCTTTTCATCCATGTTTCCTGTCCCCCTATACCCCTCCCCTCTGGCAACCATAAGTTCTCTGTATTTATGGGTTTCTGCTTTTCATTAGTTTGGTTTTTTTAGATTGCGCATTTAAGTGAAATCATATTTGTCTTTCTCTGTCTGACTTATTTAACTTAATACCCTTTAGGTCCATCCCATATTGTTGTAAATGGTGAGATCTCATTCTTTTTTATGGCCAAGTAATAGTTCAGTGTGTGTGTGTGTGTGTGTGTGTGTGTGTATCACATTTTCTTTATTCACTCATCTATCAGTGAACACTGTTTGCTTCCATTCCTTGGCTATTGCAAATAATGCTGCAATAAACATAGGAATGCAAATATCTTTCTGAATTAGTGTTTCATTTGGGGTGGGGGATAAATACCCAGTCATGGAATGACTGGATCATATGGTATTTCTTTTTTTAAAAGATTTTATTTATTTATTCATAGAGACAGAGACAAAGAGAGGCAGAGACACAGGCAGAGGTTAGGAGAAGCAGGCATCATACAGAGAGCCCGACGTGGGACTCGATCCAGGGTCTCCAGGATCACGCCCTGGGATGCAAGCAGCGCTAAACCGCTGCGCCATCGGGGCTGCCCTCATATGGTATTTCTATTTTTAATTTTTTTTAGAAACTTCCGTTCTATTTTCCACAGTGGCTGCATCAACTTACATCCCTTCATTGGTTCTTTCTTTCAACTCTTTGTTGAAGTTCTCAACTGTGCTTCTCCATTCTTCTCCTGAGTTTGATAAACATTTTTATGATTCTTACTTTGAACTCTTTACCAGATAAATTACTTATTTCCATTAGGGTTTTCTTTTTCCCCCTGGGGTTTTATCTTGTTCTTTTTTCTCTTGGAACATATTCCTCTGTCTACTCAGTTTGTTTGACTTTGTGTGTGTGTGGTTTTTTTTTCTTTTCTATAAATTAGGCAGAAAAGCCAGCTCTCCCAATCTTGAAGGAGTGGCCTTGTGTAGTAGTGTATCCTGTGTAGACTGCATGTGATTGACAGCTTTTGCAGGCTGACTGGAGTAACAGGAGTATAGGTCATGGAGTTTCCAGGACTTGTTGTGTCACAGCCAATTTGTCAGGATAGCTGTGGCTGGAGTATGTGTGGGCCAGTGGTTCTGGTGTGCATTGCACCAGAACCACCTTAATGGGACAACTTGGAGTAGGGTGTACATCAGCTGGGGTGTCCCGGTATGTGTTGTGCCAGGGACTCCTTGATGGATGGCTGTAGCACAGGCCAGGGTGCACTGCTTCAGGGCAACACTGGCAGGGTGGCTGGAGCAGGTGTAGAGATCCCAGTGTGCCATACCTTGGCTACTATGGCTAGGAAGCTGGGTCAGTGAAGAACAGGGGTTCTTGGGCCATGCTGTGCCACATCAGAGTTATCTTGGGAGGATAGCTGGGACTGAAGCAGGTATGGGCTGGAGTTGTCCCAGTGTGCATTGCCCTGGAGCCACTGGCAGGACAACTGGAGTTGCATTAGGTGTGGGCCAGGAGTTATTGGGGCATGCCATGCTTGGCAAAATGGTTGGGTTGGATGGAGCTGATGTGGGCTAGAGGCCTGGGACTTGCTGGAGTGGCCCTAGCAGGCTAACTGAAGTGCTTGGACTCTGCTCCCATCTGCACTATCAAGATGGAGGGGGAATGTTAAAAAAAAAAAAAAAAAAAAAAAAAAAAGGTGCTGACTGGCACCACTCATCCTAGTTAGATTTCCAGAAGTTTCCCACCCATTTGGTGGATGTTCTAGGGTTAATACATGGATTTTCTTTATAGTCCAGTTGCCTTTCAAACCACTAGGTTTTATTTTTAATATATTTTTGAAAATAATATTGTTCCGACATACTTACCTAACCTAAACATTTGTATTTTAGCTTTGCCTCTTAGAAAAAATTGATAATTAAAGTAAATGGCTCTTAAATTATAGGCTCCTCTTCTATCCCTTTCATTTGCTGATAACTTATCTGTTGAGGAATTCAGGCCATGTGACATACAAAGTTTCATGCAGTCTGGATTTTTCTGATTTCATATTCCTGGTGTGGCTCCATGTATTTTCATGTCCTTGATATTTCCTGAAATTGTCAGCTAGATCCAAGGGCTTGATCAAACTCCTATTTGATCTCTTTGGCAAGACTGTAGGCAGCTTTATGTTTTCTCAAAGGAAACATAATATCTGTTGTCTCTCTTTTTGAGATGTCAGCAGCCATTGATACACATGCCCTAGATCCACTAATTTATTTGAAGTTGCAATTTTTTCTTTTATTTATTGGAATAGGTTTATAAAGAGACCCTTCCTCTACTGGCTATCCAGTAGTACAGTTCATATAAGAGATGCACAATAAGGGATCCCTGGGTGGCTCAGCGGTTTCGCGCCTGCCTTTGGCCCAGGGCACGATCCTGGAGTCCTGGGATCGAGTCCCGTGTGGGGCTCCCAGCATGGAGCCTGCTTCTCCCTCTCCCTGTGTCTCTGCCTCTCTCTCTCTCTCTCATAAATAAATAAAAATAAATTTAAAAAAAGATGCACAATAAATGCTTGATTTTATTTTTCCTTCATTTTCTAGTTTTGAAAACAAATAGCTGATTCCCTATTATTCTTTGAAACTAATTTCTTTTTTAAAAAATTGTAGTGAACTTTTGGATTTCAAAATGTTACAAGTTTTTTTATTCTTCAAGTAGACTGGTTTATTTTACTTTTATTGAAGTAAGTTGGCATACAATAGTATACTAGTTTCAGGAGTACAACACCGTGATCAACAATTCTAAATACTACACAGTGCTCACCTACATAAGTGCAGTTACCATCTATTCACCATAAAAAGTTACTAAAATATTTATTACATTATATTGTACATTTCATCTCTGTGACTTCTTTATTTTGTAACTGGAAGTTTGTACCTCTTATCTCCTTCACCTGTTTCATCTAAACTCTCACCACCCTTCCACCTGGAAATCACCATTTTCTTCTTGCATTTATGAGACTGTTTCTGGTTTGTTTTGTTTTTTTTTAATTTTTTATTGGTGTTCAATTTACTAACATACAGAATAACCCCCAGTGCCCGTCACCCATTCACTCCCACCCCCCGCCCTCCTCCCCTTCTACCACCCCTAGTTCGTTTCCCAGAGTTAGCAGTCTTTACGTTCTGTCTCCCTTTTTGATATTTCCCACACATTTCTTCTCCCTTCCCTTCTATTCCCTTTCACTATTATTTATATTCCCCAAATGAATGAGAACATATGTTTGTCCTTCTCCGACTGACTTACTTCACTGAGCATAATACCCTCCAGTTCCATCCACGTTGAAGCAAATGATACAGTTGCAGTGAAACGCCGGGACACCTGCACCCCAATGTTTATAGCAGCAATGGCCACGATAGCCAAACTGTGGAAGGAGCCTCGGTGTCCAACGAAAGATGAATGGATAAAGAAGATGTGGTTTATGTATACAATGGAATATTACTCAGCTATTAGAAATGACAAATACCCACCATTTGCTTCAACGTGGATGTTTTGTTTTTTTTTTTTTAGATTCCACATATAGCTGAAATCATATGGCATTTGTCTTTCTTAGTCTGACTTATTTTACCTAGCATGATAACTCTCTAGGTCCATCTATATGGCTGCAAATGGCAAGATGTTATTTTTTATGGCCGATTAATAGTCCTGTGTGTATCATACCTTCTTGATTCATCTATTGATGAACTCTTAGGTTGACTTGAAATCTTGGCTGTTGTAAATAATGCTGCAATAAACATAGGCTCCATATATCTTTTTGAATTAGTGGGGTTTTAAATTTTATTTAAATTCGATTTGCCAGCATATAGTATAACACCCAGTGCTCCTCTCATCATGTGCCCTCCTTAATGCCTGTCACCTAGTTACCATATCCGCCCCCCATCTCCCCTTCTACAACCCTTTGTTTCCCAGAGTTAGGAGTCTATCATGGTTTATCTCCTCTCTAATTTTTTGCCATTCAGTTTCTCCCTTTCCCTTATGGTCCCTTTCACTATTTCTTATATTCCACATATGAATGAAACCATATGATAATTGTCTTTCTCTGTTTGACTTATTTCACTCAGCATAATACCCTCCAGTTCCATCCACGTCAATGTAAATGGTAGGTATTCATCCTTTATGATGGTTGAGTAATATTCCATTGTATATATAGACCACATCTTCTTTTTTCAATCATCTGTTGAAGGACATCGTGGCTCCTTCCACAGTTTGGCTATTGTGGACATTGCTGCGCTGAACATTGGGGTGCAGGTGTCCCATTGTTTCACTACATCTGTATCTTTGGGGTAAATACCCAGTAGTGCAATTGCTGGGTTGTAGGGTAGTTCTATTTTTAACTTCTTGAGGAACCTCCACACTGTTTTCCAGAGTGGCTGCACAAGTTCACATTCCCACCAACAGTGCAAGAGGGTTTCCCCTTCTCTACATCCTCGCCAACATTTGTTGTTTCCTGTCTTGTTAATTTTCTCCATTCTCACTGGTGTAAAGTGATCTCTCATTGTGGTTTTGATTTGTATTTCCCTGATGCCAAGCGACGCGGAGCATTTTCTTATGTGCTTGTTGGCCATGTGTATGTCTTCTTTGGAGAAATGTCTGTTCATGTTTTCTGCCCATTTCCTGACTGGATTATTTGTTTCTAGGATATTGAATTTGACAAGTTCTTTATAGATCTTGGATACTAGCCCTCTATATGATATGTCACTTGCAAATATCTTCTCCCATTCAGTAGGTTGTTTAAGTTTTGTTGACTGTTTCCTTTGCTGTGCAGAAGCTTTTTATCTAGATGAAGTGCCAATAGTTAATTTTTGCTTTTGTTTTCCTTGACTTCATAGATGGGTCTTGCAAGAAGTTGCTGTGGCCTAGTTCAAAAAGGGTGTTGCCTGTGTTCTCCCCTAGGATTTTGATGGATTCTTGTCTCACATTTAAACCTTTCAACCATTCGGAGTTTTTTTTTTTTTGTGTGTGTGTGTGTGTGTGTGTATGATGTAAGAGAATAGTCCAGTTTCATTTTTCTGCATGTGGCTGTCCAATTTTCCCAACACCATTTATTGAAGAGATTATCTTTTTTCCATTGGATCTTCTTTCGTGCTTTGTTGAAGATGAGTTGACCATAGAGTTGAGGGTCCATTTCTGGTTTCTCTGTTCTGTTCCATTGATCCATGTGTCTGTTTTTGTGCCAGTACCATGTTGTCTTGATCACAGCTTTGTAATACAACTTGAAGTCAGCATTGTGATGCCCCCAGCTTTGGTTTTCTTTTTCAACTTTCCTCTGGTTATTTGAGGACTTCTCTGGTTCCATACACATCTTAGGATTATTTGTTCCAACTCTGTGAAGAAAGTCCATGGTATTTTGATAGGGATTGCATTGAATGTGTAAATTACTCTGGGAAGCATAGACATTTTCACAATATTTATTCTTCTAATCCTCTTTTTGAATTAGTGCTTTTGTTTCCTTCAAGTAAATACTAAGATGTGGAAATATTTGTTCCTTTGGTATTTCTATTTTTAATTTGTTCAAGAAGCTCCATACTGTTTTTTTATATCTACTGTACCAATTTATATTGCCACCAATATTGTACAAGGGTTCCCTTTTGTCTTTATCAATGCTAACACATGTTATTTTTTGTCTTTTTGATACTAACCATTCTGACTGCTGCAAAGTAATATCGTGGTTTTGATTTGCATTTCACTGATTAGTGATGTTGAGTACCTTTTTATGTATCTATTGGTCATCCGTATGTCTTCTTTGGAAAAATGTCTATTCAGTTCTCTGCCCATTTTTAAATTTGAGTGTTTGGTGTTGAGTTGTAAGAGTTTTTAATATATTTTGGATATTTACCATTTTTTGGATATATCATTTGCAAACATTTTCTTCCACTCGTAGGTTGCCTTTGTGTTTTGTTGGTTTCCCTCATTATGCAAAAAAGCTTCTTGGTTTCATGTAGTTCCAGTAGTTATTTGCCTGTTTGTCCAGCTTTTGCTGCCCTTGCCTGAGGAGACTGACCTGGAAAACTTTTGCCGGGCAAAGGTCCAGGAGTTTGCTGGTTATGTTTTTTTAAAAGGAGTTTTATGATCTGGGGTCTTACATTTAGTTCTTTAATCCATTTGGAGTTTATTTTTGTGTATGATGTAAGAAAGTGGTCCAGTTTCATTCTTTTGCATGTAGCTATCCCAGCACCATTTGTTGAAGAGACTATCTATGCCCCATTGTATACTCTTGTCTTTTTATTGTAAATTGATCAAATAAGTGTGGGTTTATTTCTACGTTCTCTCTTCTATTCCATTGATCTACATGTCTATTTTTTTGTGCCAGTACCATACTATTTTGATTACTATAACTTTGTGTGTAGTTTGAAGTTTGGGATTGTGTCACTTCCTACTTTGTTCTTCTTAAGATTGCTTCTGCCATTTGGGGTCTTTTGTGGTTCTATACAAACTTTATGATAATTTGTTCTCGTTTTGTGAAAAATATCATTGGTATTTTGATAGAGATTCCATTGAATCTGTAGATTGCTTCGGATAGTATGGTCATTAACACTATTAATGGTTCCAATCCATGAGCATAATATATCTTTCCATTTATTTGCGTCATCTTCAGTTTCTTTCATCAGTATTTTATAGTTTTCACAGTATAGTTCTTTCAGCATCTTGGTTCAGTTTGGTCCTAGATATTATTTTTGATGCATTCGTAAATGGGATTTTCTTAAGTTCTCTCCTAGTTTGTTATTAATATATAGAAACATAATAGGTTTCTGTATATTAATTTTGGATCCTGTATCCTGGGATTTATCCTTAATATAGTTATTTTGATGGAATAACTAAGATTTTGATGGGATTTTAGGGTTTTCTACATACAGTATCATGTCATCTGGAAATAGTGAAGTTTTACTTTTTCCTTACCAATTTAGGTGGGTTTTGTCTCTTACTTGTCTGATTTCTGTGGGCAGGACTTCCAGTGCTGGAAAAGTCTGGCAAGATTGGACATCCTTGTTCATTTTTAGTTTTAGAGAAAAGCCAGGAAATTTTTTTATCATTGGGTATGTGTTAGTTGTGTGTTTGTCATATATGGCCTTTCTTATGTTTTGATATATATCCTTTAAACCCACTGTGTTGACTGTTATTTTCATAAATAGATGTTATACTTCATCAAGTGCTTTTGCTGCATATCTTGTGATGCTCATATGATATTTATCTTTCAATTTGTTAATGTGATGTATTATGTTGACAGATTTGTGGATGTTGTTCCACCCTTGATTCCCTGGGGAAAAAAATCCCACTTGATTGTGGTGAATGATTCTTTTAAGGTATTTTTGAATTTGTTTGCAAATATTTTGTTGAGGATTGTTGCATTTAATAGTATTCATCTGGAATATTAATATGTATTTGCTTTCTTTGTGATGTCCTTGTGTGATTTTAGTATTAGGGTAATTGGGTAGTTCCAAATTTCATAAAATTTGGAAGATTTCCTTCCTCTTCTACGTTTTGGAACAGTTTGATAAGTATATGTATTAGCTCTTTATATATTTGATTAATATACCTGTGAAGCCATCTGGTCCTGGACTTTTTGCTGGGAGTTTTTTTTTAAGATCTTATTTATTTATTCATGAGAGACAGAAAGAGAGAGAGAGGCAGAGACATAGGCAGAGGGAGAAGCAGGTTCCCTGGGGGGAGCCTGATGAGGGACTTAATCCCAGGACCCTGGAATCATGCCCTGAGCTGAAGGCAGATGCTCAATCGTTGAGCCACCCAGGTGTCCCATGCTGGGAGGTTTTTGATGAATGACTTAGTGTTGTTACTAATAATTAGTCTGTTCAGATTTTCTATTCTCGATTCAGTTTGGAAGATTGTATGTTTCTAGGAATTTATCCATTTCTGATAAATTGTCTGGCATATAATTTTTCTTAGTAATCTCTTATAATTCTTTGCATTTTTGTGGTGTCAGTAGTAACTTCTCCCCTTTCATTTCTGATTTTGAGTCCTTTCTCCTTTTTCCTTGATGAGTCTGACTAAACGTTTAACAATTTTATTTTCACACAAGATCTTAGAGACTATAAAGTAGAAAAGATCAATGAAACTATTTTATTTCCATTCTACTCTTTATTATGTCTTTCTCCTATCCACTTTGGGTTTTATTTATTCTTTTTATCTAATTCCTTTAGGAGTAAGATTAGGTTGTTTGAGAGTTTTCTTGTTTCTTGAGGTCAGCCTGTATTGTTAATAAATTTCTCTTATAGAACTGTTCTTACTGCATCCCAAAGATTTTGAACTATTTTTTCCATTTTTATTTGTCTTGAGGTCTTTTTTATTTCCTCTTTGATTTCTTTATTGACCCATTGGTATTTGGTAGCAAGTTATTTAACTTTTCTGTTTGTTTTTTCCAGTTTCCTTCTTGTAATTGATTTCTAGTTTTATACTGGTGTGACCAGAAAAGATGCTTGAAATTATTTCAATCTTCTTAAATGTACTGAGACTTGTTTCGTGGCCTAATGTGATCTGTCTTGGAGAATATTCCTTGTACGCTTGAAAAGAATGTGGGTTCTGCTGTTTTGAGATGGAATGTTCAATATATATTTGTTAAACCTGTGTGGTCTAATGTGTCATTTAAAGCCACTCTTTCCTCATTGATTTTCTGTCTGGATGATGTATCCATTGATGTAAGCGGTGTGTTAAAATTCCCTACTATTATTGCATCACTGTCAATGTCCCCCTATATGTCTGTTAATATTTACTCTATATAATTAAGTGCTTCCATGTTAGGTACATAATACAAATATTGTTATATCCTTTTGTTGGATTGGTTCCTTTATCGTTATGTAATGTCCTTCTTTATGTCTTGTTACGGCCTTTGTTTTATTTATTTTTTTAAAAAGATTTTATTTATTCATGAGAGACACAGAAGGAAAGAGAGGCAGAAACACAGGCAGAGGGAGAAGCAGGCTCCATGCAGGGAGCCCAATGTGGGACTCGATCCCCGGTCTCCAGGATCACACCCCTGGCCGAAGGCGGCACTAAACTGCTGAGCCACCGGGGCTCCCCCATGGTCTTTGTTTTAAAGTCTATTTTGTTTAATGCTACCCCAGTGGGTTTTTTGCTTCCATTTTTGTGAAATGTCTTTTTTTTCCATCTCTTTCGTTTACGCCAATGTGTCTTTAGGTCTGAAGTGACTCCCTTGTAAATAGCATGAAAATGGTTTTGGTTTTTGTTTATTCATGCAGTCACCCTGTGTCTTTAACTGGAGCATTTAGACCATTTAGATTTAAAGTAATTATTGACAGGTATGTTCTTTTTTTTTTTAATTTTTTTTTTCATTTATTTATGATAGTCACACAGAGAGAGAGAGAGAGAGGCAGAGACATAGGCAGAGGGAGAAGCAGGCTCCATGCACCGGGAGCCTGATGTGGGATTCGATCCCGGGTCTCCAGGATCGCGCCCTGGGCCAAAGGCAGGCACCAAACCGCTGCGCCACCCAGGGATCCCTGACAGGTATGTTCTTATTGCCATTGTGACTTGTTTTCTAGTTCTCTGTTCCTTTTTGTCTCTTGCTCTCTTGCCCTTGTGATTGGTGACTTTCTTTAGTGTTATACTTGGATTTTTTTTTCTTTTTTCTGTATCTAGTATAGGTTTTGTTTTGTGGTCACCATGATGTTCCTAGGTAAAATTCTATGTATATAGCAGTCTATATTAAGTTGATGGTTACTTAAGTTCAAATGTATTCTAAAGGAATTACATTTTTAGGGGATCCCTGGGTGGCTCAGCAGTTTAGCACCTGCCTTTGGCTCAGGGCATGATCCTGGAGTCCTGGGATCGAGTCCTGAATCAGGCTCTCTGCATGGAGCCTGCTTCTCCCTCTGCCTGTGTCTCTGCCTCTCTCTCTCTCTGTTTCTTATGAATAAATAAATAAAATCTTTAAAAAATAATAAATTAAAAAAATAATAAATTAAAAAAATAATTACATTTTTATTCTTCCCTCTCCACATTTAATGTTTATGGTTTCCTATTTTACATGTTTTCATTTGGCGTATCCTTTAACTAAATTTTTAATTTATTTTTACTACTTTTGGCTTTTAATGTTCATACTAGCTTTGTAAGTGATTGACCTACTACCTTTACTCTGTTTGCTTTTAGAGCTGAAATATTTTTCTTCCATAATTTTCCTTACTTCTTGTTACGGCCTTTCGTTTTCTGCTTAAAGAAGTCACTTAAATTTTATGAGGCTAGTTTAATGGTGATGAACTCCTATAACTTCTGCTTGTCTGGGAAACTCTATCTCTTTCAATCCTGAGTGATAACCTTACCAGGGAGAGTATTCTTTGTTGTAGGTTTTTTCTGCAGCAGTTTGATTATATTCTACTCTTCTGGCCTGCAAAGTTTCTGTTCAAAAATCTGCTGATAGGGTTTATAGGGTTTCCTTTGTATGTAACTATTTGCTTTTCAAGATTCTAACCTTATCTTTAATTTCTGATACTTTATTATGTGTCTTGGTGTGGATCTTCTTGGGTTTGGGGTTCTCTGTGATTTCTTGTCCTGGATGTCTGTTTTCTTGTCCAGGTTGGGAAAGTTTTCAGGCGTTATTTCTTCAAATAAGTTTTCTGCCCCTTTCTTTCTTTTCTCCTTCTGGAAGAAATAATAGAATGTTAGTACATTTGTTGTCCTAGTGGTCCCTTAATCTATCCTTATTTTTTTTTTCTATCCTTATTTTTAAAATTGTTTCTTTTTGCTGTTCAGCTTGGTTGCTTTTCACTATCCTCTTTCCAGACCACTGACTCTTTTCTTCTAATCTGCTATTTATGCCCTATAGTGTATTTTTCATTTCACTTATTGTATTCTTCATCTTTGGTTCTTTTTTTATATTTCCTATCTTTTTTTTCAAGTTCTCCCTGAGTTCATCCATTTTTCTCAAGTCTGGTGAGAATCTTGATGACCATTGCTTTAAATTCTTTTAAGGTGATTGCTTAGCTCTGTTTCATTTAATTTTTTTCTGGGATTTTCTCTTGTTTGATTTGGAACATATGGCTCTGTATTTTCATGTTGTCAGATTCTCTCTATTTGTTTCTATGTATTGGGTAGGTAAGCTACTATTCCTAGTCTTGAAAGCAGTGGTCTTACAAAGAAGGTGTCCTGTGGGACCCAGTAGCATAATCCCTCTTGATCATCAGATTCAGGTGGTCTAAGGGTGCTTCCTGTGTGAGTTGCATGCCCTCCCTTTTTAAGATTTATTCATGAGACACACAGAGAGAGGCAGACCCAGGGAGAGGGAGAAGCAGGCTCCCTGCAGGGAGTCTGATGTGGAATTTGATCCCTGAGCCAAAGGCAGATGCTCAACCACTGAGCCATCCAGGCACCTTTGCAATGGGCCCTTTTGTTATGACTGGGACAGGTATGCTGCAGTGCACTGGTGGGTGGGGCTATATGACCAGTTGTGACTACTAAAGGCATACTAGTGGTGGAGCTTGCACCTCAGTGTGGCCTACTGAGATGCAAAGCTGTAGCTGCTGGGGGTATGCTGATGGGTAGGCATGGCCATCAACGCTTGCTGCCTGCAATGACTGATCACGGCTTCCTTGGGTGTAGTGGTTGGTAGTGCCGGCCCCCAGAGCAGTTGGCTGAGAGGCCTGGCTCTTAGTTCCTTTGGGCTTGCTGGTGGGTCAGAGAAGTTAGCTCCCAGTGCAGCTATCTCAGCTATAGCTGAGAGGTCCTGCTGTAGCTACTGCAGGGGTGCTGCTGGGTGAGGCTGGCTCCCCTTCTCCCAAGAACTGGAGTCACTTTGGAAGCTTGCCAACCCCACTGGGGCTGCCTGACCGATGTGGCAGGTGGTATTTGCTTTGAGGTGATGCCACTCACATCTGAGTCTGCCCACCAGGTGTGGCAAGACAGGCACTTCTTTGGGGGTCTGTAGGGCAGGTTGAGAAGTGCTAGCTTGGTTGACAAAGGGCAGGAAAATAGCCTGCCCTTTGTCAGTCAGGCTAGCACCTGCCAGCACTTCCATTCTCAGATAAAACCAACTTCTGCTCTTTCAGAACATGCCCTAATGTTAGTCAATAGATCTCCCTCATGTAGAACTTAAGTGCTTTTCAAACTGCTTCCTCTGTGTTTGGTCTCAGTATGAGTGATATAGGGCACTGGTGCTTTAAGAGCAGAGTCTCGCTTCCTGTAGCTCTCTGGCTCTCCCAGAGTTAAGCCACATTGATTTTCAAAGCCAGATGTTAATGGGCACCTGGGCAGATGAGACTCTCCTTACCGAAGGAGGACTCCACATCAGGGGCCGGGTTCCTGTTTTTGGCACATCTCCACCTCTCCTACTCTTTTCTATCTGGTCCCTCGTGTGTGTGTGTGTGTGTGTGTGTGTGTGTGTGTGTGTGTGTGTGTGTGTGATACATCGCTCAGTGTTTATCATAAGTGTACTCCTCACATATTTCACCCATCTTTCCACCTACCCCCTCTCTCATAACCATAAGCTTGTTCTCTATATTTGTCTATTCTTTTTTCCTTGTGCACTTGTTTTCTTAAATCCCACATACGAGTGAAATCATACAGTATTTCTTTCTCTGACCGCCTTATTTCATTTTGTGTTATGCTCTAGATCTATCCATGTTGTTGCAAATGACAAGATTTCATTATTTTTATGAGTAATATTTACTAAGTAATATTTCATTATATATATATGCGTGCACACACACACACAGATACCACATCTTCTTTATTATTCGCTAATCAATGTGTATTTGGGCTGCTTCCATATCTTGGCTATTGTAAATAATGCTGTTATAAACATAGGGGTACGTATATCTTCAAATGAGTGTTTTCATTTTCTTTGGGTAAATACCCAGTAGAATCATTGGCTCATAAGGTAATTCTATCTTTTTTTTTTTTTTTTTTTTTTTTGACAAACCTCCAGACTGTCTTCCACAGTGACTACAGTGGTTTCCATTCCCATCAACAGTGTTTGAGGGCTCCCTGCCAACACTTGTGGTTTCTTGGTTTTTTATTTTGGCCATTCTGACAGGTATGAGGTGATATCTCTTTGTGGTTGTGATTTGCATTTCTCTGATGAATGATGTCGAGAACTTTTTCATATGTCTGTTGGCTATCTGTATGTCATCTTTGGAGAAAGGTTTGTTCATATCTTAACCATTTTTAAATTGGATTGTTTGGGGATTTTTTGGGTGTTGTATAAATTCTTTATAAATTTTTACTAACCCTTTATTGGATTTGTCCATTGCAAAGGTCTTCTCCCATCTAATAAACTGCTTTGTTGATTGTTCCCTTTTCTGTATAGAAACTATTAATTTTGATGTAACCTCAATGGTTTATTTTTGCTTTTTCTTCCCTCACCTGAGGAAACATTTAGAAAAATGTTGTCACTGCTGAGGTCAAAAAAATTACTCCTGTGCTCTCTTCTAGGATCTTTATGGTTTCAGGTCTCACATTTAGGTATTTAATCCATTTTGAGTTCATTGTTTTTGTATGGTGTAAGAAGTCCAATTTTATCCTTTTGCATTGTAGCTGTCCAGTTTTCCCCACACTGTTCATTGAAGAGACTTTTCCCATTGCATATCCTTGCTTCCTTTGTTAAAGATAATTTGACCATATAATCATACTTATTTGATTATATGGTCAATTAAATATTTTTTATTTGTAAATAACCTCTCTATTCTCCATTGATCTATTTTTGTGCTATTATCATACTATTTTGATTATTACAGCTTTGTACTACAACTTGAAGTCTGGAATTGTGAAACCTCCAGTTTTGTTCTTTTTTCTTAAGCTTTCTTTGACTATTTGGGGTCTTTTATGGTTCCATACAAACTTTAGGATTTTTTTTGTTCTAGTTCTGTGAAAAATGCTGCTGGTATTTTGACATATATTGCATTAAATCTGTAGATTGTTTTGGGTAGTATGGTCATCTTAACTATATTTGTTCTCCTAACCCATGACCGTGAAATGTCTTTACATTTATTTGTGTCATCTTCAATTTCTTTCATTAATGTTTTATAGTTTTCAGAATACCAGTCTTCTACCCCTTTGGTTAAGTTTATTCCTTTTTTTAAATAATAAATTTATTTTTTATTGGTGTTCAATTTGCCAACATACAGAAGAACACCCAGTGCTCATCCCGTCAAGTGCCCACCTCAGTGCCCGCCACCCAGTCACCCCCACCCCCCACACTCTTCCCCTTCCACCACCCCTAGTTCATTTCCCAGAGGTTAAGTTTATTCCTAGGTATTTTATTTTGGTGCAGTTGTAA
Source organism: Canis aureus (assembly GCF_053574225.1). Classification (NCBI taxonomy): domain Eukaryota; kingdom Metazoa; phylum Chordata; class Mammalia; order Carnivora; family Canidae; genus Canis; species Canis aureus. The sequence goes on along the minus strand of NC_135644.1, from coordinate 18,017,875 downwards.
ATAAGATTGTTTTCATAATTTCTTTTTCTGCTACTCTATTAGTATATAGAAATGCAATGGATTTCTATATATTGGTTTTTGTATCCTGTAACTTTACTGAATTCACTTATCTGTTCTAGTAATATTTTGGTGGAGTCTTTAGGGTTTTCTAAATAGAGCATCATAGTGGGATGCCTGAGTGGCTCAGTGGTTGAGCATCTGCCTATGACTCAGGGTGTGATCCTGGGGTGCCAGGATTGAGTTCCTTATTGGGCTCCCTGCAGGAGGCTGCTTCTCCCTCTGCCTGTGTCTCTGTGTCTCTCATGAATAAATAAAGTAAAATCTTTTTTAAAAATTTAAAAATATAACATCATAGCATCTGCAAATATTTAAAGTTTTACTTCTTCCTTGCCAATTTGGATGCCTTTTATTTCTTTTTGTTGCCTGATTACTGTGGCTAGGACTCCCAGTACTATGTTATAGAACTGGTAAGAGTGGCCATTCTGAAAAAGTGGACAACTGAAAAAGGTTTCAGTTTTTCATCATTGAGTATGATTTTATCTGTGGGTTTTTCACATATAGCCTTTATTATATTGAGATATGTTCCCTCTAAACCTATTTTTTCAGGGTGTTTGTCATGAATATATGTTGTACTTTGTCAAAAGCTTTTCCTGCATCTATTGAAATGATTATATGGTTTATCCTTTCATTGATGTGATGAACCACACTGATTGATTTGCAAAAACTGAATCACTGTTGCATCCCAGAAATAATTCAACTTGATTGTGGTGAATGATTTTTTTTTTTTTTTAAGGCTTTGGTTTGGTTTACTATTTTGTTGAGGATTTTTGCATTTATGTTCATCAAAGATAGTGGCCTGTAGTTCTCTCTCTCTCTCTCTTTTTTTTCTTTGTAGTCTTTATCTGGTTTTGGTACCAGGGTAATGCTGTCCTCAGAGAATGAATTTGGAAGCTTTCCTTCTGCTTCGATTGTTTAGAATAGTCTGAGAAAAATGGGTATTAACTCTTTTTTATATAAGGGAAGGGAGAAGAAATGTGTGGGAAATATCAGAAAGGGAGACAGAACATAAAGACTCCTAACTCTGGGAAACGAACTAGGGGTGGTGGAAGGGGAGGAGGGCGGGGGGTGGGGGTGAATGGGTGACGGGCACTGAGGGGGACACTTGCGGGATGAGCACTGGGTGTTATTCTGTATGTTGGTAAATTGAACACCAATAAACAAATTAATTTATTTAAAAAAATGCTCGGTAGAATTCACCTGTGAAGCCATTTGGTCCTGGACTTTTACTGGGAGTTTTTAAAATTACTAATTCAATTTCCTTGCTGGAAATTGGTCCATTCAAATGTTCTATTTCTTCCTGCTTCAGTTTTGGTAGGTTATATTTTCTAGGGATGAACCCACTTCTAGGTTGTCTAATTTGTTGGCATGTAATTTTTCAGAATACTCTTTTATAATTCTTTGTATTTCTCTGGTGTCAGTTATTTCTTCTCTTTCATTTCTGATTTTGAGTCCTCTCACTCTAGGAGTTCAGCTAAAGGTGTATTAGTTTTGTTGATCTTTTCAAAGAACGAATTCGTTGTTTCATTGATCTTATCTATTTTTTTAGTTTCTATGTCGTTTATTTCTGCTCTAATCTTTACTATGTCCTTCCTCCACTGGTTTTGGTTTCTCTTGATTTTTTTTTTTTTTCTAGCTCCTTTCAGTATAAGGCCAGGTTGTTTGAATTTTTTTTTTACTTCTTGAGGTAGGGCTTATAAACATCCCTCTTAGAACCACTTTTGCTACATCTCAAAGATTTTGGAACTTTGTATTTTCATTTTCATTTGTCTCCATGTGTTTTTGGATTTCCTTTTTTGATTTCTTGGTTGACTCATTAATTAGGGAATCAGCCAAGGAGAACTGGCAGAAGCCTGTCTGCAAAGAAATAACTAAAGCAGTGCGTGCTGGTTAAAAGAGCAACAAGGAAGTTGGGTGTGGTTGAAGTTGAGTACAGGAAAAGAAGAGATCATGGAGGTGCTGGGGAACCAGACAACTTAGAGACCAGACCCTCAGCACTCTAACTCTAGTCCCAGGACAGCAAGTAGGTCTTGGTAGACGGTAGCATTGGGAAAGGAGAAAGAACTCAATCTGTACATAAGATTTCTTTCTTTTTTTTTTCTGGAGACCAGGGACTGTTTGTATTTTCTTAAGACCAATACAAGGTATTATAAGGTTCCATATTCACATAAGAAGCTATAAAAATTATTAAACTACACCTCTATCCTCTTGTTTTGAGCTAGGTGGAGAAAATGTGCTCTTTTAAGAATGTATTTGAAGACAAAGTCCTCATCGTTGAGTGCCTCTTTCTCCTTCCTCATTGTGAATGGGCTTTGGTCAGAGGGCTCGATTGAGGTTGACTTTCCAAATACAGCCACCTCATAGACATCAATTGCAAACTCAAGGACAAAGAATGAATATGGAGCCTTACCTGTCTTCTGCAGAGAACACAGGAGTAGATAAGCTTCCCTGGATCAGTCATTGTCAGAAAAATAATCATTTTTCTGCAGCTAAGGGTTTCAAGGTGATTTGATGAAACATTGTTTACATATCAAATACCTCCTGTGTACTCAATATGGTTATACCTGACCTATTGTCTCTCTGGATGGTATCTTTGGGGTCATCTGCATTGAATATATTCTAAGATTAAAATCTTCAGAAGCACAAACATTGGTCTCACTCAAAAAACTGTTCTCCTATTTGTATGATATTTCTTTTTTAATAGTAAGGGAATTTCTTTCTATGCATAGTACAAAAAAAAACACAAGGCTAGGAGTTAGGAAGCCTATGTCCTAAGAAAGATTGCCAGGAGATTAGAACAACTGACCTCTGAAATCCTGTGATTTTAAAAAACATGTTCAATAAGTCTAAATTTGAGGGAATTGTATAATTATAGCATTCAATTATTGCACAAGTTCTCTAAGTCTTACAAATATGGCTGTTAATAGAATAGTCACAGGGCTCTTATTTCCATGGTTCAGCTTTCTAAGTGTCTAATTGATTTGGTTGTCTAGATTGCTGTGCTGTAAAATATTCTGAAGCTCAGTGACCAATCGCTAAGTCTCCTTGCAATAATGGAGCAGACTTTGATGATACTCTTTTTAAGAGGCAACACCAGCCTACTTCCTGAAATGTACAGGGTTTACCAGATAGAGGCCAGCATTATATCAGTGCTTAACATACAAGTCTCCTATCTTCCTGATGGAGGGCAAAGAGCTATACAAAATGAGAACAGAAAGGATTTAGAGGCAAAGACGAATTTTATGGAAGTGAGCATTGTCCAGGTGATACTTCAACAAGGTAAGGTTCAACTACTGAACCTTATTCTATGCCATGCTGGTACTGAGAAGTGGAAGAAATAATTGACTGATCCCCAAGGTGACTCTAGTGATGGACATGTCAACCCTTTCTCTTTTAACCCACACTGAAGCATCATTCTGTTTCACGGTTCTCAACTGATCTTTTCAGCAATTTGCTACTTCAAGTCTACTTATCTGTCACTTTTAAATTCATCTTACACAGCTGACTGTACTGTTATCACAGTCTTCGTTATACTAATGCATTTAGTAGTTGTGTGGGTTTGAAAGGCTGCCAACACAGAAACAGCTGAAAATGCTACTACCCTGCCAGACTGTCCTTTTCTTGATCATCCTGTGACTACCATTTGCAATTTTTATGTCTGGCTTCTTTGCTGGTCTGATTGCAGTCATTGGTTTTTAACAATGTATGTCTCCTAATGGATATTTTTTTCTTGCCAGTTATATTTTACTTTCCAACACATGTTGAATAAGAGTCTGTACCAGACATTACCAAGTTTCCTTTACAACTACTCCTGTAAAAAGCTTATATCCTATTGGCTGGTTAGAAGGCAATAAAAAAAAAAAACAGTATAATATAGGGAAAATGCAGATTTAACTGGGAGACGATTGGCATAGCAGGCAGATACACGTGGATTCAAATTCCAGTACTGCCTTTTACTAGCTGTTGATCTTGGATAAGTTTTTGAACTCTGAACTTCATTTCCTTTATCTGTATTTTGAACACAGGCATCCCTGCTTTGCATAGTTGTAATAAGACTCAGAGGTAATACATATGAAAAGCACTTAAAATAAGTTAGTTACTCTGTTTACTATTTTTAATAATGTCAACTATTGGGATCCCTGGGTGGCGCAGCGGTTTAGCGCCTGCCTTTGGCCCAGGGCGCAATCCTGGAGACCCGGGATCGAATCCCACGTCGGGCTCCCGGTGCATGGAGCCTGCTTCTCCCTCTGCCTATGTCTCTGCCTCTCTCTCTCTCTATGTGACTATCATAAATAAATAAAAATTAAAAAAAATAATGTCAACTATTTTTAATAGTTTTAATTATTAACTATTTACAAAACAGAAATGCTAGAAATGATAGGAATATGTAATTTCTGAGTCAACAGGGACGCTGTGCCTGCTTTTACCCACCTATGGCAGTGTGAATGGGTAGGATGGTTGGTCAGGTGTCTCCCTCCTTGCCTCTCCTTTCCTGGACACACTTCCTGCCTCTCCAATAGGAGCTCTATGGGAAAAGAGCGAGCTTGGTGGAATGGCTCCTGTTGAAGTACTGTGTGGTTAGGGTGTAGCCCCAGAAATATTTTAAATATTTTAAGGTGTACAACCTGGTGTACAACCAATATACATATAGATTGTGCAATAATCACTACCATCAAGCTAATGAACATATCCATCTTTTTAACTTCAAGTAGGTTGGTCCTGACTCTCCCTGTACAACTCTTTGCTAGAACAAAGGATCCTAATTAACTGATTAGAATTTCTAAAACCCAATTCACCAACAGCTCAACTGTTACAGCTGAATGGATGGACCAGTACAGCCAAGTAGCAACCGCTTTATTCATTCCTCCTCTCAATTAGGCCCCTAGAATGTTCACATTGGAAGCAAGTTAATGATCAACTAATTAATCCCCCTCAATGTAAAAATGGGTCACAGAGTGAAATACAACCTGGGTGAGGTCACACAGACAGCAACGAAGCCTGAGCAGAAGCTATTTTGGTTTTATATTTTATTACTAAGGAATGTAATTGGTTTATTTTTGTTGTTGTTTGGATTCCTTTATTTTGTTAAAGGCACTTAAAGGAATCCGACTGAAACCATCCCTTCTCAAACAACTCTTTCATTCTTTGATCTTGGAAAAATTACTTACTTTCCTGGATTTGGAAGCCACATCACAAAAGACTGACGAACACAGAAGTTGTAATACAAATCACAAAATGAAAAGCAAGTGTAACATTTGTCACTCAGTGGCGGAGTTACCAGGAATAAGGGGCAGGGCCCCTTGCAAGACTCAGTACCTAACTTGTCAGGAATAACTTTGTGCCCAGTTTCCTACTCCAAACTGTATTAATTTCAGGCCCCACAAAATCTGGATTTGCCCTGAGAGGGGCAGCTCTCTCGGGTAACGTGGAAATGCTCTGGCTGGCCTACCTTGGAGAAGTTACTTCATATCTCTGTACCACTATTTCCTCATCTATAACCTGCAGATAATGAAACCAATTTCCCAGAGGCGTTGAGAGGCTTCAACAAAGTGAGGTAGGAAGTCTTTGGTTGAGCACCTGGTCCAGAGAAAACGTGTGGTAACATGTGTCCTATATCATATAGGGAGGTCGTCTATGATTGTGAGTGTGGGCTTTAGAACGAGGTTTACCTTCATTCAAGTTCCTGCCTCATGGTTGACACTTACTGTGCTACCTTGGGCACCTTCGGCCTTCCAAGGCTTAGTTCTCTCATGTTTAACGTGGGGCGTTAAAACCCAACCAACAGAGCTGTTTAAGATTAAATGAGTTGATGAAAAGTGCTTAGCAAAGTGACTGCTTTTGGCTGCAAGGCCAATAAAAAAAACATTCAAAAGGGCTTAAAGCAGTGGCTTTCAAAGTTACTGGCTACAACCCACAGTAAGGATTAGATCTTACCTTGTTACTCCGTGTACGTATAAACATCACCACAGATCTGTGTGAGTCAGACTGGATAACACAGGTGGCCACACTTCATACAGTGTTCTAGAGCACAGGAAAATAGCGCTGGATCTGGATTCAGGCTTTCCTGATAACATGCATGAACAGTGCTGGCATTTCAGTGTGCCTCTTCTTCCTCCCTTTGTTCTGATGCTCTTGTTTCCTTTTTCAGAATCCCACAGAGTTTGGAGAAAGGAGAAAAAAGACTGAGGTGTGTGGAAAATCTGAGTGTGTGCATCCTTACCCTGATCACTGTTCATTTTGAACTTTGTGACTTAAAACATGTAAGTGGTGCCAGAATTGTTCGGTAGCAAATTGCTCATCAGGGTGAAGCGTGGCCCAGAGTACTGTCTAGACCGTTTTGTAAAGAAGCACTCTAGCCTCCACCTCCTCCCAGATTATGTGCTTGCTATTTTACTGAATATTTCTATGTAGACAATAGGCCAGCTTCCTCTGTGACAAATTACAAGTCTTGGCTTCTCAAGCCAGTTTTCTACAGGAGGGATAAACACACTGTAGGAATGATTGTTCCATTACTGCCCTTTATCATTCTGTAGCAAATTCAAATAACAATAGCAGAAGATTGTAACTTTTAATAACATTCCCTGCCCTTTGATGAGTTATGAGCTAAATTATATGGGCTCAATAAACTTCAGCTAATGATGTTTTGTATGCTATAACTCATGTAGGAGCAATTTTTATGTATCTCTTAGCTTTTTCACCTGGGGATGCTCGATTAAAAACCACATCCGCTGGTTTGGCACACGATGCACAGTGGCTGATAATCTAATTGTGTGAATTTTTCTTCGCTGTTCTTAGATTCCCAACCTCCCTGGCTAGGTTTGGTAGGCAATGTACAAGACAGCAGCTAAAAGGACATCGCTGTCCTCTGACCGTGCATTTTTTCCCATTGCAAAATGTCACCGAGTCAACCCCTGGGACATTTTGCAAACAGATATTTTTGACTATTTATTATGCCTTGTCTTTTTCAGTGGAGTGCAGCCTCCACTCCCTTTTTTGTGGTGGTTTGGGTGTTAACTGATATACTGAGGACGTCAGCCACTTCATCACTTTCAACATGTGTTCTCACTGTCTGCACCAAAATGTTATTATTCCTGAGAGTGCACAGCCCAAGCCCAAACTCCAGGCAGACTGCATCAGCTTAAAGATTATACTCACAGGCACCTGGGTGGCTCAGTGGTTAAGCATCTGCCTTTAGCTCAGGTCATGGTCCTGGGATGGAATCTCATCTCAGGCTCCCCACAGGAACCTGCTTCTCCCTCTACCTGTCTCTGCCTCTCTCTGTGTGTCTCTCATGTACAAATCTTAAAAAACAAAACAAAAATCCACTCGCTTATAATCAAACTCATGACATTCAAATTTTTAGCTCATGCAGCTACACAATGGAAATTATCACTACGAAGCGACTTGTTTATGGCTGTTAGGCTTAGTAATAAGCCTCTTGAATCTTAGAACCCTGGAAAGCATTGCTGTGGTTCTAGGCTGGAACATTCTGGCCCCGAGGGGGAATGTTCTAGTATCACCCACCATGGCACACCTTCCCCTTTAATATCCTGGTGAGAGTCAGAGTTGTTAGCTAGGATTGCCTAACATATTTGACAATAAATATGTGCCTCAGAAAAACCGAGGTGTATCTGAGTTCCCTTTAAGTGGAATCTTTATAAAGCCATGTTTGGATGAGCTAGAAGCATGTTCTCGGCTATTAGGGAATCGAGAACAATTTTCTCTTAAATTGATCATATGATTTTACTATCACAATGTAAATGGGCTTCACTAAGCAAAAGCTTCTTACCAAATATACGTCCAAGAAAAAAAGACAACCTAAGATCATTTACTGTCAAATGCAAATCCTAATTTTTGGCAGAAATCCTCCAATGTGAATGGGCTCATATTCACCATTCTGTAATTTAACTTGGAGGGTTCACCCAGGAGGTATACTGCTTAAAACTAAATAGACCATGGGTGAATTATGGAAATGTGTGATTGAAAAATACTAGTGTGAAATTTTTACATGCTACGATCATTGTACATAGGACTATTTTTTTTTTTAAGGGAATTCTTGGGTCTTCCACTAAGGACTACCACCTCACCCTGCTCAGACATGAAGATGAGGTGGCCATCCACCACGTGTACCACTAGCACATGATATGGAACACAGAGGGAACTTTACAAGGATGCTTTTTTTTTTTTTTTTTGTAGAAAAGTAAAATTTCACCACATACAATTTATAGGTGTCTCTAAAAGTTGTTTAATTTTAAGTAGGCTCCATGCCCAGCATGGGGCTTAAACTCATGACCCTGAGATCAAGACCTGACCTGAGATCAAGACCTGACCTGAGATCAAGATTTGGATGCTTAGCTAACTGAGCCACCCAGGCACAAATACAGAAAACCATTTTGTTCACATAAGGACAATATATTGTTTACCACTATAGAAGCACACTGGATGCAGAACAGTTTTTTAATGTATTTAGATACAGAGATTTTACTTACAGGTTGTGAATCCACCCATTGGTCAAGGCATATGAATCTGTCCAAATAGATAATACCAAATATATGTTCAGTGAAGTTTAGGTTCTTGCCAGTGGACAGAATCGCAACACTGCATTGCTGCATGTCCTCTTTAATCAAAAGCTTGGCTTAAGAGAAACAGTGGTGGAGGATGGCCTAAAGGATATATAGTGCACTCCTGCCTTTCACCTGTCCCATTACCCTAACTGCTTGGCCCAGGCTCTCAGCTCCTTGCTGACAGACACTTCCTATCCTATAACCTACTTCTGGGCATCTGCTGGAAGTACTAGAAAATCTATGGGTTCAAAACTTACTATGTGTGTATGGTAGGATTGTTTTGAGAGTTTTGAAGTTTCTGAATTCAATTTCCTAGAGAAATTTCATTTCAGGCTTTAGTACTAGGAAAAAATGTATCCCTCCTAACCTTAAAAAGAAACCTGTTACGAAGTGGGCTGTATCCGGTCGGACACCTCTTTGCTACCAGTGGGTTAGATGCTCTGATCCAAGCTTTGTGCTCTTCCAGCAGTTCTGCAAGGACCTCGTGTGTGGTCTCTGAATGGACTTGACCCTCATGTCCATACCTGTAACCAGTTCTTCTGGTCCCTTCAGCCTAATTTCATTTTAAAATAATTTGAGGGGCTTGATATATATTCATATAATATCAGTAAAGATGAAGGTCTTGTCCCCAAGTTGTACAGTGTAAATAAAAGACAAAACCACTAAAAGAATCGGCTCTGGATGTCAGAACCAGAGCCCTGGAAAAGCCTCTGGGCTCAAAGGAAGGGGTTGTAAGGAATTATTTTTCTCTTGTTCCCTGCAGCCGTATAGTTTTAATTCAAACAGTCAGTCTCCATGGAGTGTGAATATTTGTCAAACCAGATTCTCTGACTGAATGGGAGGCCTTGTTCCCTTTAGGGCACTTTTCACTGTTAGTTCTTAGGAGGCCTGAAAGTGCTAACTAGCACCACAGTCATGCGGGTAACACCTGGAGGAGGAAGGAAACAAGGTGACACAGTGGCTTTGTGCAATACACGTTTATTTTCCTTTTTACCTTTGCAGTCATCTTTGAGTAATCGTTGTGTAAACAATAGAATGGAATGAAATTACATTAAATTGTATGCAAATGGCTCTAGAACACCTTAACAATTATGACAAGGCAATTATAAATAACTTTTTCTTTCCTTAGTAATATATATTTGCTTTTTAAAGTACATTAAAGAGCTGCCATATCTAGGGTTAGCTAGGAAAGAGCAATGGTACCATCCTGGGAGCCCACCTCCCCTGAAAGTTTAGACTCCAATTTTGAAAATCCTAAGGGTTACTATTCCATAATATATAGTCAAGCAGAGGGCTACTTGGGTTGAAAGTATTTATTCTTGAAACTTAACAGCATTTTAGTCATTGCACAAAACCCTTTCTATTTTTCACTCCATCTGGGTATTCGTCGGAATTTCAAGTAAAATCTTCAAGTGTATCACCTTTGGAACAACAAATCCTGTCCCTTAAGGGAGAAGTCAAATCAGAGGTGGGTACATAATTAGCAGTCTAATAGAAGGGCAACATTTTCTATAGCATTCTATACGTTCCAATGAAGCAAAACTTACATATGCCACTTGATGTAGAGGAAATTTTAGATCTGAGACTATTCCAGAATAAAGCAGCCTCAGGCACATTCTTAATATGAAAGTTTGCAAGGCACCTCCCTCTCCCAAGAGACAATCAGATTGTGGATTGGTTTTTAGGCAAACAAACCAAAAGAATAAGCATCCTAGTTCCTAATTCAGTCATTTCAAAAATCAAAAGTTATAAATACTCCAAAGATAGACCTGAAATTTTTTGTTTAAATAACAAGAGATTAACTGCAAGAAGCATATAATCAAAAACTTTTCTTCTTATAGCTAAGGTGTGTAATGCATAAATATATGAAAAATAAAATTCACAGTCAGTTTTAAAACTAGAATTCAAGTTTGGCTAATAAATCTTAATTTTATAAGTATATTAATTTCTAAATACAACATAAAAGAGGCAGTATTGTCAGATGTACAATTAAAGTAGAACAGAAAGAACAATGAAAGAAGAAGAAATAGGCTTCTGATAGAAAAAATTCCTTTTGTTGCCAATAAATAGGACCACCTGAGTGTATTTCAGATTCTTTTCACTTAAGGGATATCCGAATTGATTGCTAAGAATATTAAATAGCTTTTGGAAAAATTAGCAACAGTCGTGCAGCTGTGGCATTTGCTTGTTCTCATACTGTGGATTGCTAGAGAATAAAGCAGAACTCGGAGTGTTGTTAAGTTTTAAAAAAATTCTTTTTTTATCCCATTTCATTGAAGCCAGACTCTTCACAATCTTCTGATTTTGTGGGAACTGGGAGTGAGGGGGTGGGAGGCAGGGTGGGGGAGGAAGATTGAGGGGCATGTTGTGAAGTGGGGGGCATGACAAATCAGGGAGATGTCAAGGAACATACATCAGCTGACACTCAACTGAGCAAACCCGATCAGCTTCACTTCATCAGGAATCTCCGACCCATCACAGCCTGAAGCCTGAAAAGAAGGGGGGACAAAAAAAGATACCTTCAGGGCCAGTAGATTCAAGCAAAGGCACAGTCTTGTACCGCGCCAGTGTCCCATCTCTTCCAGGAGAAGGAATCACCCTCTTGAATGACTACTGGAATACATATCTGGTCATCATGCTATCAAGTGCAAAAAATTTCCTGTTAAAACACCGGAGGCTCCAGGCTTGACTGCCAAGAAAGTGATTTTAAATCTACTTTAAACTGATTAAGAAGCACTAATTTGAAAATATCTAGGAATAAATTTAGCCAAAAAGGTGAAAGACCTGTATTCTGAAAACAAGAAGACATGAATGAAAGAAGCTGAGGCACAAATGGATATACCATGCTCATGGACTGGAGGAGTTAGTTACTACAATATCCATATTACTCAGTACAATCCCTGTCAAAAGACCAACAGTATTTTTCACAGAATTAGAACAAATAATCATAGTTTGGCTCCAAACAGCAGTCTTGAAAAAGAAGGACATAGCAGATTTCAAGATGACTAAGAGCTATAGTAATCAAAATGGTATGGTACTGGCACAACAACAGACCCATCAATCAATGGAACATGACAGCTCAGAAACAAGTCCATACTTATATGGTCAGTTAATCTACAACAAAGAGGGAAGAGTAAACAATGAGGAAAAGATGGTATCTTCAATAAATGGTGCTTGGAAAACTGGACAGCTACATGCAAAGAATGAAACTAGGCAACTTTCTTATAACATACAAAAATAAACTCAAAGTGAATTGAAGGCCAAAACCACAAAAATCCTAGGAAAAAACACAGGCGGTAATCTCTTAGGTCCAGGAAACTCTGTAAGGCTGATGTCTGTCTCCTCAGGTAAGGGAAACAAAAGCAAAGATAAACTACTGGCACTACACCAGAATGAAAAGGCAACCTATTGCATGGAAGAAGATACTTCCAAACCCTCTACCTGATAAGGGGTTAGTAATCCAAAATGACTCCAACTCAGTAACAGCAAAACCCCCCACACATAACCCAATAAAAAAATGAGCAGAGGACCTGAACAGACATTTTTCCAAAGACGACATACAGACGGCCAACATATGCATGAAAAGATGTTCAATGCCACTAATTATTAGGGAAATGTAAATAAAAAACAAGGTATCACCTCACACCTGTCAGAATGGCTAATATCAAAAGACAAGAAATAATAGATATGGTGCACTGCTGGGTGGGAATCCAAGTTGGTATACCCACTGTGGGAAAGAGGATGGAGGGTTCTCAAAAAACTAAAAATAGAAATAGCATATGATCCAGTAGTTCTACTACTAGGTATTTACCCAAGGCAAATGAAAACACTAATTTGAAAGGATATGTGCACTCCTATGTTTATTGCAGTATTTATAGTAGCCAAGATATCTATCAAACCAACCTAAGTGTCCACTACAGATAAATGGATAAAGATGATGTGGAATATATATACAATGGAATTATTACTCATCCACAAAAAGGAGTAAGATCTTGCCATCTGCAACAAGGATGGACCTAAAGGATATTATGCTAAATAAGAAAAGTTAGCCAAAAAAAGACAAATAACATATGACTTCATTTCTATGTGGAATCTAAAACACAAAATAAATAAGAATGTTTGTTTGTTTTCTGTACTTAAGAGTGTTTCAAACAAACAACTGGTGGTTGCCAGAAAGGAAGGGGCAGGGGGAATCGGTAAAATAGGTGAAAGGAATTAAGATGTACAAATTTTCAGTTAAAAAAAACTGTAAGCAATTTAGACAAGTCACTGAGGGTGATATGGTTATTACCAAAAAGTGTCCTTTATAAAGCTGGCAAGAAAAAAAGTGGCTTCGAAGTAGAAGAGCTCATGATAGATAACTTGTTTTTCCGTAATAGAATTTTGATTATTTTAGGGCATTTATTGCCTAACTTACAGTGTGTCAAATACTTTGATATTTCTTCAAAATTAAAAAGAACTAGAAACAAGTCATTGCTCATCAAAACTCTCATTTGTCCTCATTCAAAAGTTATTTTTTTCCCCTCCCTCTCTTTTCCACATACGCAGGCAGGCACTCACATGGGACCCAGATCGTCATCACAGGCTGTCTCTTCAGAGTGCATAAATCAGAACAGATATTGGGTAAGTACAAGTGGGGAGAGAAAAGTTTGATAAGTGACTGGGAATGGGCAATTAATCAGCAAAGGACCATACAAATCTTTTCTTGGCCTAATTCCTGCTAAATTATTGTCAAAACGATTAGTTTCCCATGTTTTTGTTTTTTGTTTTTTTTTAAAAAGCCCTTTGCTCCAAAAACCAGTACATAAACTTGGTCTTTGTCAACCCCAATGCTTTTCTTTACAATAAGCAGCTAATTAGAACATACTACTTGAGTATCTTTATAAAGTAATGGTGTCTGTACTTATGCTTATATAAGAAAATCAATAGACACAATGTAAGTAATTAACAGGCAAATGACAAACACCGTAGGAGCACTGATGGTTCCTGGCAGCGCCAAGGAGGGACTAGCCAATGTGAACCACATCAGGAATTTGGCAATGGAGATGGTAGGAGGTTGAAAGGACTAGAAATAAAATATCCACTAGGGGTTAAGCCAATGAGAGCTAAAAGAAAAATTTGAAATCCTTCTTGTGAAGAGTAATGGAAGTGAGGATTTACAATGTGAGTGGGTGATCAAACAGTGGTTACTGTGGGTATATCACACAGGGAATCCATCTCTCACCCTCTGTGCCATTGCCTCCTGCAGCTACACTGGAACATTCGGTTTCCTGGCAGAGGCACAGGCCGTCTGGCTTTCATTCAGGCTCTTCTTCCCTCACTACCCAGCTGACTCTATCTTAACCAAGGCTGAGTCCTTGTCTTGCTCGCTGTGGCCTGCAAAATACTCAGGGCAATATGCAAAGGATTCTGGATTCTAGAGCAAAGGGACCAGAGACCCGTAAAAGCAGACATTCTCAAACTTCTTGGTCTCAGGTACCCTTTTGACTCTTAAAAATTATCAAGGACTTCAAAAGCTTATGCTTTTTGAAAAAAGCCAATCACCATGATCAAATGGGATTTATTCCCGGGATGCAAGTGTGGTTCAATATTCATAAATCAATTTGTCTGATCACATCAATAAGAGAAAGGATAAGAACCATAGGATCATTTCAATGGACACAGAAAAAGTATTTGACAAAGTACAACATCCCTTTATGATAAAAGCCCTCGACAAAGTAGTTTTAGAGGAAAAGCATGCCTAACATAATAAAGGCCATCTATGAAAACCCCACAGCTAACATCCTTAATGGAGAAAAAAACAGAGCTTTTCCCCTAAGGTCAGGAACAAGACAAGGATGCCCAGTCTCACCAGTTTTATTCAACGTAATACTGGAAGTCCTAGCCACAGTAATCAGACAACAAAAAAATAAGAGGCATCCAAATTGATGAAGAAAAACTTTCACTATTTGCAGATGATATGACTCTATATAGAGAAAATCCAAAAGACTCCACCAAAAACTGCTAGAACTGATAAATTCAGTAAAGTTGCAGGAAACAACATGTACAGAAATCTGTGGCATTTCTATACACCAAAAATGAAGCAGCATAAAGAGAAACTGACAAAATCCCACTCATAATTGCACTAAAGATACCTAAGAATAAAATACTGATGAAAGAAATTGAAGACAACACAAAGAAAGGCAAAGATATGCTCTACTTACAGGTTGGAAGTACAGATACTGTTAAAATGTCTATACCCAAAGCAATCTACACATTTAATGCAATTCCTATCAAAATACCACCAGCATTTTTCACAGAACTCGAACAAAAAATCCTTAAGTTGGTGTGGAGCTACAAATGACCCTGAACAGCCAAAGCAATCTTAAAAAAGCAAAGCTAGAGGCATCATAATTCTGGACTTCAAGTTAAATTACAAAGCTGCAGTGATCAAAACAGTATGAAACTGGCACAAAAATAGACATGTAGGGGCACCTGTGTGGCTCAGTCAGTTAAGCATCTGACTCTTGGTTTCAGCTCAGGTCATGATCTCACAGTCCTAGGATCAAGCCCCACACTGGGATCTACACTTAGTATGGAGTCTGCTTGTCTCTCGTGCTCTCTCTCTCTCAAATAAAATCTTTTAAAATAGACCTGTAGATAAATGGAACAGAATAGAAAACACAGAAATAAACCCACAAACATATGATCAATTTATCATCAACAAAACAGGAAAGAATATTCAATGGGAAAAAGTCTCAACAAAAGGTGTTGAGAAAACTGGACAGCCACGTGCAAAGAAGAAAATGGGCCACTTTCTTATGCCATACACAAAAATTCAAAATGGATTAAATACTTAAATGTGAGATCTCAAACCATAAATATCCTAGAAGAGAACACAGGCAGTAACCTCTTTGGCATCTGCCATAGCAACTTTTCCTAAATTTGTCTCCTGAAAAATAAAAGCAAAAGTAAACTATTGGGACTTCATCAAGATAAGAAGCTTCTGCACAGCAAAGGAAACAAAAGTAAAAGGCAACTTACTAAATGGGGATATTTGCAGATAATATATCCAATAAAGGGTTAGTATCTAGAACATATTTTTAAAAAGTATAAAACTCAACATGCAAAAACCAAATAATCCAAATAAAAAATGGGCAGAAGACATGAAAAGACATTTCTGCAAAGCCCTACAGATGGCCAACACGCACATGAAAAGATATGCATCATCACTTACCATCAGGGAAATGCAAATCAAAACTACAATAGGCTATTTCCTCATATCTGTCAGAATGGCTAAAATCAACACCACAAGAAATAACATATGTTGGTGAGGATGTAGAGAAAGGGAAGTGCTTGTGCACTGTTGACGGGAATGCGAACTTGTGCAGCCACTGTGAAAAACAGTATGGGGGCTCCCTACAATTCAGTAATCACACTACTAGGTATTTACCCGAAATATATAAAAGTACTAATTCCAAAGGATACATATACCCTCTAATGTTTATAGCACCATTATTCACAACAGTCAAGATATGGAAGCAGCCCAAGTATCTACTGATAGATGAAGATATCGTATGTATATTCGATGGAGTATTATTCAGCCCTAAAAAAAAGAACGAAATCTTGCCATTTGCAACAACATGGATGGAGCTAGAGTAAAATGAGTCAAAGACAAGAAACAAAAAGATAAGAAAACAAATCTGGGGGAGAAAAAAAAGACAAATCAAGAAACGGACTCCTAATTATAGAGAACAAAGTGATGATTACCAGAGAAGAGGTGGGTGGGGGGAAGGGTGATGGGAATTAAGAAGTGCACTTGTTGTGATGAGCACCATGTGATGTACAGAATTGTTGAATCACTATACTGTACACCTGAAACCGATATAACACTATTAACTGCTTAAATTAAAATAAAAATGGAAAAGCTTATTTTTTTGCAGGTTATATTTATTGTGTTGACTATTTAAAAAATTAAAACAAATTTAAATATTTTAAATATGATTTTAATATTAAAGTATTGAAATAATTAAAAACATGCTTATGTAAGTTATACGATACTGAATGAGAAATTAAAACTGAGAAATTTCTAAATTATTCATTTACTAATTCATTAAATCTAATAATAAACTCATTACATGCTACCATAAATAAAATCTTACCAAAAAATAATCACAGTTTACCAAAACAAAAATTTGAGAAGAGTGGCACTGCTTTATGTTTTGCAAATCTCTTTAATGTCTTGCTTAAGAGAAGATGGCTAGATTTTCCTATTGCTTTCGCATTCAAAATATTATGCTGTTTTTCTTGGAGTATATAAAGAAAATCCAGCCTCATATAAATACATAGTTGAAAAAGGGAATAAATAGTATTTTAAAAGTCTTTCCAGTAATTGTAGATATTGTTTGTTACCATACCAAGATTTGCCAACTGGAGTCTCTTAAAAGTTAGTTGCATTGTGGAACCTGACACCACAGTATTGGACTTTCATACTCTGTTATATTGGAACCATTGGTCTATCTTGCATTTTGAAGTGATCTTTTACCCAAATATAATTTTTCAGCATCACTGAATTATGCAGATCCTCTATTGACACAGTTTGTTATATAATCTCAGTGTTTCAATATTCTGTGTCAACCAATCATATTCATTCCTATCACACATGACTAATCTCATCAGAAAAAGTAAGTAGTGGTATGTTGTCAAGCTTACAGTGGCAGATGCAAGTTTTCTAAATCCTTTTTCTGCTCGGGTGCTGCAATTTATTACTGATGACAAATATTGTCAGTTGTTTTCCTTGAAGTGTCAGGCTTACTTGGTTCATTTTGAAAACATACCTGCCAAATCCTTAGTCTGAATAACCAGTTTGTCAGTTATTCTTCCAAGTAAAAATGGTGTTCCATGGGGGGAAAAGTGGCTAGTTCAGGCTATAAGTTAATCTCACAAGAGCTTTTCCTGGAGACAATCACTGTACTTCAGTATATAAGCATACCTTGCTTTATTGCACCTTATTGCTTTTCCTGGATTTTTTTTTTTTCCAAACTGAAGGTTTGTGGCAATCCTGTACCAAGTAAGTCTATTGGTGTCATTTTCCCAACAGCGTTGGCTCGCTTCATGTCTGTGTAACATTTTAGTAATTCTCACAATTTTTAAAAGTTTTTCATTGTATTCGTTATGGTAATATGACATCAGTGATCTCCGATGTTACTTTTGCAATTCTTTTGGGGCCCACAAACCATGCCCAAATATGATGGTGAACTTAAACCCATAAATGTGTTCTAACTGTTCCACTCACTGGCTATACCCCTGTCTCATCTCCTTCGTCTCAAGCCTCCTGTTTCCCTGAGACTCAACAATATTGAAATTAGGCCAATTAATGACCCTACAATGGCCTCTAAGTGTTCAAGTGATAGGAAGAGTTGCGGGTCTCTCACTTTAAATCAAAAGCTAGAGATGATTAAACTTAGTGAGGCAGGTTGAAAGTCACGGCAGGCCAAAAGCTAGGCCTCTAGCACCAGTCAGGCCAAACTGTGAATGTAAAAGAGAAGTTCTTGAAGGAAACGAACAGGGCTACTCCAGTGTACACATGATTGATGAGAAAGCAAAACAGTCTTATTGCTGATACGGAGAAAGTTTTAGTGGTCTGGAGAGAGGATCGAACCAGCCACCACATTCCTATAAGTCAAAGCCTAATCCAGAGCAAGGCCCTAACTCTCTTCAATTCTCTGAAGGCTGAGAGAAGTGAGGAGGCTACAGATGACAAGTTGGAAGCTGGTGGAGGTTGGTTCCTGAGGCTTAAGGAGAGAAGCTAAGGGAATTACAGAAGGTGCCTACCCTAAACAACAGATTTTCAATGTAGACAAAACAACCTTCTATTATAAGATGTTGCCCAGGACTTTCATAGAGAAGTCAGTGCCTGTGTTCAAAGCTTTAAAGGGGACAGGCTGACTCTTGTTAGGGGTAAATGCAGCTGGTGACTGAGTTGAAGCCAATGCTCATTTACCATTCCAAAATTCCTAGGGCCCTTAGGAATTATGCTAGATCTATTTATAGAATCTGTGGTCTATAAATGGAATAATAGATAGCACCTTTGCTTACAAAATGATTTACTGAATATTTGAAGCCCATTGTTGAGAACTACTGCTCAGAAAAGATTCCCTTCAGAATATTACTGCTCATTGACAATGTACTCCTCAAGAGATCTGATGGAGATGGGACAATGAGATTGATGTGATTTTCATGCCTGCTAACACAGCATCCATTCTACAGCTCATGGGTCAAGGAGTAATTTCAACTTTCAAGTCCTATTATTTAAGAAATACATTTTATGAGGCTCTAGCTGCCACAGACAGTGATTTCTCTGATGGATCCAGGCAAAGAAATTTGAAAACCTTTTGGAAAAATTCACCTTTCTAGATGCCATTAAGAACATGAGGGATTCTTGGAAAGAGGTCGAAATGTCTTACATGAACAGGAGTTTGGAAGAAATTGCTTCCAGCCCTCCTGGATGACTTTCGGGGGTTCAACACTTCAGTGGAGGAAGTAACTGCAGATGTGGTGGAAACAGCAAGAGAACTAGAATTAGAAGGAGAACCTGAGGATGAGACTGAATAAAACTTGAACAGATGAGGAGTTGGCTTTTTAATTGAGATAGAACCTACTTCTGGTAAGGATGTTATGAAGACTGCCATGATGACGACAAAGGATTTAGTATATTCCACTCCAAGCCTGGGTGTGCTTTGGAACCACTGGAAATTTGAAAATCTACAGAAGTTGTGATGGAATTGGTCTGAGATGTGGCCAGGGTACTGGGATTTTTGAGCTCCCCAGGGTGACTCAAAGGTTAGAGTTTGAGAACCACTGTGCTACCTGCATGCTTCCCAAAGTGTGAAGCACCAAGTAAGCTTCCTATCAAGCAGTGGCTCTCAGATTCCGATTCCAGCGCCCCACCTCCCAGAGATTCTGATTCTGTAGGCTAACATTTCTATCAGTTTCCAGATGAAGCTGATACCATCAGTATGATGATACCATGGTCTCAGACTGGAGCAGGAGACCCAGAGCTGCTACCTGGATCTTCTCAAACTGATAGGTTCCCTTAAGGTTTCTGTCTTAGCCTCCCTCTCCTTTCAGTGGGGGGGGGAGAGGGGGTGTGAAGTAGTTTTAATCTCATTTTAGTCTCTGCTTTACCTGGACTTCAGGACATGTTGCCTCAGTTATGCAGCCTCCAACTATGCCTAAGACGAAAGCCTCTAAAAATAAGGCCCGTTAGTCATGAATTGCCAAAATGCTTACGAAATTGCTATATGTAATGCATGTTATTTAACTTCAGTAGCTAAAATCTGTAATGCTCATGTAAATGTGTACCAACTGGATGTTAATTAGACGCACTTACAATCTGTATTCTATCTCTAAGGGCGAATTATCTTATTTCGTATTTTTCCTAATGCAATTTCAAAAACTTCGCATCGAAAACAGCAAGACTCAATTACTTTATAAAAACTGCAAGGTAGCAAATTAAAAAAAAAAAAAAAGCCTTACACATTTAAGAAGACTTGTCTCAAGGCAATGCTTACAACAATCGACAATAAACGGTACTGAGATGTTGAAGTCAAAGCATGTTACATTTGAGCTGAAATGCCCTTTATGCTTGAACCACTTTGTTAGAAGTGCTATCTATAAAAAAAGGTTTCTGGTCGCCCTGCCTCTGGCCAGGCCAACAATGGAAATCATACTTCACTTATTATAGGTCAAACGAAGTTAAAGATCTCATTGGCAGGGGAAAAATGTAAATGCACTTCTTGATATAACCAAGATCCTTGGCTCCCTGGGCCACTGTTTGTCTTATATAAGCAGATCTATAGGGACGCGTACCTTTCAAACTTGAGCCCAGTGTTTCGAATAGCGGTGGGAAAGTGGAGAGGCTGGAGACTGAGCTATCTACAGACAGCATGTTTCTTAGCCGTGGCTAAATACTGGAAGCACCAGGGGACACTTAAAATGCCCAAAGCCCAGGTGGTCCCACGAGCAATTACATGAGGATATCTGGTATAGGACCCAGACAGCAGTAATTTTGTAAAGTGCCTCAACCATCCCCTGGAGTAAACCACTCTTCTGTGAGAAAAGAACCACTGTACCAAGATACAATTGTGTTCTTCAGACAGTTTTCAGGCCCGTGCCATTCTCCTTTAGGAAGCAAAGCAAACTCTGAGATAAAAATGATAAACAGCTGAGAGATAAAAGGACCAGGAGAAGCAGTAGTTTGTCAGGAAAAAATGCTTCTGAAATACTTTCTTTTATTCTTCAAGAAAATAGCCAAACTCAAGAACAAAGGCAAATGCATTTAAATCTCTGTGGTTCAACCAGGATGTCGGTGTTCTAAAGAAGATTAGGCCAAGAAGCAGTTCAAATGAGCTCTATCAAGTGGATCTCAAGCTGGCTGGCAACAGATAACAACAAAGAAACCCCCTCAGGTTTAACGAGGGCTAGAAAGAGAGTGAAGTTACGGAAACAGGAGGTCACTCTTGAGTCTGGCTTTAATATCTTTAGCTATCTTTTGGGAAAAGGCCATTAATTTCCTTCTTCTGGGAATGCCACATTACTACATTCTCAAGCTATCAGAGGCACGGTGGACTTGCATGGGTTCTCCTCAGGACTCCTGTGCCAGATGGGCCAATACTATTCAGTCTGCTTAAAGTACAGGAGAGAATCCATCTCAACCACTGTCCACGGATCCAGTCATCCAAAAGGAAGAATCCACAAGGAAACAGAAAACCATAAAACCACAGAGCTACAGGGCCCTGCCTCTCAGAATGAACGGTTACTGTGAATATGGGCTGTGATGCTAGACCGGAGTTGAATTTGTAGCATCTACAGTGTAGGATCCTGGGCAAGTTAGCCCCACAGAGTCTTGGATTCCCAGGACATAAAATAAACCTAATGACATCACCATCTTGTGGGATCCTAAGGATTAAATTAACTGAGATGAAGTGTGTAAAGCCCCTTGTGCACTGTCTAGCAAATAGTGGATGCCTGGGAAAGTAATCCTTGTTATTTCTGCAGGCAAGGCCAAGGAATTTTAAGGGACTGTAAAAAGAGGGCATGAGGCACAAGTCACCATCCTAATTATTTTACAGGGAGTAAAATAAATGTCAAGGAAAAAAAAATGATGGCTGGAGCTTTTCTAAACGAGGTTTATTTTAATTATCAAGCCCCTGCTGTGTGCCAGCCACCGTGCTAGGCATTGGGAGTCCAAGACAGAAGCCTCTGACCCCTGAAGCCTCTAGACTCCTTAGAGATGTGAATTTGTGGTGGGGAGAACAGAGGACGTCACAGAAGGCTTCCTGGAGAAAGTGAAAGGTAAGCAGAAAGTTGGAACATGCCTAGGTGTTGAGGAGCCAAAGCAGCAGCCTGGAGAAGCTGGAAGGATATTTCAGGAAGAGAGTGGAAGCAGTTACAAAGGGCCAGCAGACAGAAGTGGGAGGAGACGGACAATGAGAGCGGAGAGAATGAGGCGAGATATAGAAGGGTAATAAAGCAGGAGCCCGAAAGGGAGATCTGGTCAGGGGGCTGAGTTTTAGGAGAGGGCCATGGAGAACCACTCAAGTATCCGGAGCATTCCGCAACATAGAAGTAGTAAGTACTCTGGCTACAGCCACAGTGTGGTGAATGGAGCAGGGCACTGGTAAACTGAGGCAGGAAGATCGGGGTGGGAAGATGAGAGGATCCCACTAGAAATGGGGCTGGAGAGAAGAGGACAGAGTCAAGCGAGAGAATCCGCAGAAGGAATAAACTGGTTCGAGCAGGAGATGGGAGTCTGACCTTATCCCTACTGTTTAGAGAGGACACAGTAGGTGTTTCTGTAAGACCTTGAGTAATAGGAAGGGGCCAGGGTTGCCATTCCTGTTTCACAGGCAGCAAGTTTGGCGTGTGTGGGGATAAGCCAGCAGGAAAGCTTTAACCTCTTATCCCTGTTCGCATTAGGCCAATCTTCTGGAGGTGGTGTGTTATTATAATTTCTTTCTTAGGGTATAAAAAATGAGTAAAGAAATATTAACAGGCTTGAAATCCTGACACAGGGTACCATCTTCTCATCAATATATTCTCATACAAATGAAATATGTTTACAAAGATGTAGGTGAATTGGAAACATAATAGAAGTGACAGACAAGACCTAAAGCAGAAGCCGAACCTTTCAATTTGTTAATTTATCATTCTCTGCCTGCGCAAAATGTTCTTTTTGTTCTTGAAAACAAAACAAATTTCTTCAGGTAAATTCTTTCTGTGAGAATCTTTGTGCTTGTCTTCCGTCACACAGCCTAGTCATCTGACATTAGATGTGAGGCAAGACCCAGAGAGAGAGTTGATTAGCCAAGGGCTGTCGTTTACTGTAACTAATCATTTCACATCTTTGGCCACGCACATTTTCCATTAAATTCTCACAAGAACTAAAAACGACAGATCACCAATATATATTGTACACAGCAAAGTGTTAGTCATCTGTATCTTAAACTGCTTGCAGCATTCCGACTGGCTCTTGATAAGATTGATAATTTTAAAATGAGTCACTTAAAGCACTGTTCGCTAAAACTTTCAGAATAGTCCCTTTTGACGGTTTGGCCTGCCTTCCATTTCCAGCCGTGGTCACCCTATCTCTTGGCTTCATAATGAGGCCGGAAGGCTCAGTATCTGTATCTCTGAGGCCTCTCTAGTTCTTAAAATTAAAGTCGACTAGTGCAGAAAAACTGCTGGAACACCTCTTCTCTACGAGAATCTATTACTGTGATTTGAAATGTGGAGTTAAAATGTTATGTCTTTGTTCACTAGCCTTTAGTGAGTAGTTCCACAATCGCTTCCAATTACCTAAACCATTTCTACAACAATCAGCCTCAATTTTTAAAAGTTAGAACCACCTGGCTTTCATTCTAGGAAAGCTTTATTAAGAGTGTTGGTTGGAATTAAGTTTAATTTTGTCTATATGGTCAGGGTGCCATACAAACTGGAAGCAAAATGGTACAGGCTCCAAGATTTCTCAGATGGCTGCTCTTCAAGATGTACTGGGAAATGAGCTACGCTCATGGAAGAGGAAATTCCCGGTCATGGTCAGAAAACATTCCCAAAGGTTAAACCGGCCAATGACAAATGCAAAAAACGGATCCCCAAAGAAAGCGACAAACAGCAACAGAATTACAGAGCAGGGTATTAAACTGTTATCACTCCTTGCCAGTAGAGCATGGCGAAATATTTACCTTCTTTCCAGAACTTTCAACTTACCAACTTAAACGTCAATGTTTTTAAAGCTTTGGGATCATCTACAATCTTCTGTAAATTAGCAGCCACTGAAAAATACAAACGTGGAGAAAAAGCGTCCAAATCATGTACAGTAACACTGGATTTTCACATCAATGATTTGGAAAATCTGACTAATCATGCAATAAGCTGCAAAATTATTTCTTTCACAGACATTACAAAGTCCATATAAACAACCAAATTAGTCTCATACATTTTTCTACAATTTATATCTTCAGTGCATCTGAATTAATCACTATACATTGGGCCCCCTTTCAGAAAATAAAATGGGAAATTGCTTTCTAATGGAAAGGAGAAGGGACAGCACCCCGTTTTTGTTTTTTTTTTTACCCCTTGGTTTTTCTCAACACCCGTTACTATGAAATTTATTTGCCAGCAGAGGGCAGCACAAAATAGAGGCGAGGTATTGCAAACGGTGGTTTTTCTGAGTATGTTTGAACCCCTCTCCTAATAAATCCACTCAATTCTCTGCACCCATTTTTAACAAAGCACCAAACACAGCGGATAACCCCTACGGCTCGGGCATGTGTGTTAATGCTTTCAGAGTGCGATGATCCGTCAAACCAGGGGAGTGCCACCTTGAACAATACCCAAGGTGGCTGAACAGGGTCAAGCACTAGAGGCTGTCAGTTTGGAGCTCAATTGTGAAGATATGTTTCGGTATTAGCAGGATTCATCAGAGACCCGTCCCATTTTCCATGGTGTCATGATATACTGGATTCTCTCGCAGAGAAGTCTGTTTTCCCTGCTCACTTCTCTGGTTTAGGCTACAGAATTATCAGAAGGCGATGGTGACAGAAGTCTAGTCTCACTCTTTCCACAACCAAATCTAAAGCGTAAAGTCTCGAAAGCCAAGTAAGCGCTGCTGGTTAGGGGAAAAAGAGAAGACTATGGAAGTAAAGTTCTGTTTATCATTTTTATTTTTCACGTGGAAAGTTATCTGCTTATGTTAGTAAATTGAACACCAATAAAAAATGAATTAAAAAAAAAGTTATCTGCTGCTTCAGTAACTAGGTATCTGAGAAGTCATGTGACTATTTTAAGACTTAAAAAATTAAGATAATATTTTGAGAAAGGTGTTTCAGAAAGCAAGAAAGTAGAAAGAAATCTGCGTATCTCATGTTTCTCTGAGGTTGACTAAAAACCACCTTAGAGACATGAATTTTCTGCAGATCAGTTTATTTCATTGAAACCATCAGCTGCAGAGGAAGAAAAAAAATGAAAATTATGTACTCAATATGGCCTATTTCTCTTTATAAACCATAATTACAGGCATCATTTTATCTTTATTCATTGCCCTTGATACTTCCATTCTGAGTGATCTGCAAAGTTTTGTTTATGGTAACCTCCCCCATCCCATGCCCCATCATCATCTCTTCCTTTTGCACACACGTCAGGTATATCCTGGGGCACATCCACCTCCATATCGTTATCATCGCCGAGCACCTCAGCCGCCTCGGCAGTTTCCTGAGCATATTCCCCATCCTAAAAATCATCAGGTAACCCACACAAGAAACACTGGCTCTTGGGAGTGAGAAGCTCGGCCATGAAATTCTGTCCACCGGGGCCAGGAATGATGATGTCAGGGCACTCTGACTGGATGCAAATTGCAGCAAGTGCACACAGTCACTATTTTCTTAAAATATAGAAGTGTTGTAATAGTTCCCCTGATGTGGGCTGATTTCATGAGTGGCCATAAAGTTTTCATAGGAATTTCAGTCCTTTCATTAGAGGCTCTCAGTTATTGTGGATGATTTACTGCCCTGTTCTGGGTCATCTATTTCCAGTCTGCTCTGTAACGTTCCGCCAAAAGCTGAGCTCTGTCCTTCACTACTTCACAGCCTGCTCTCTGGTGTGCACACATATGTCCTAGGGCTGATCTCCAAGGGACATGGCTCGGCAAGTTGCAGACTTGGGAGGGCAAAGCTGAAATGCTAGCATCTCAAACAATCATCCCGGAAACCACACTCCTCAATTGTGAGCCCTACACCTCAGGGATATTAGAAATTCAAATTCTGTCTTCAACTCAAAGCAAAAATAGCAAAACTGGCCACTTACCTGATTACTTATCCCAGCTGCTAGGCTTATTTTCAATTTCGTTGATTCTAATTTGTTGTAAAGTGCTATAAAATACCTTCATTTAACTGACATCACATAAAATTCAAGGTGATGTTAATTTATCTTCCACTAGCAATGCTCATTAAAAAGATGGGTGTCAACGGTTTTCTCCCTTCTCCTGACTGTGCAGCTGGATTTCAAAAATAAAAGTGTTCCTTACCTGGGACGTGAGCTGAGAAGGAAGGGTTGGATAGGGCTGGTTAACTTTAGAGCTTCTCAAGTATGTGCTCGTAACACTGAACTTCATGCTTTAAGGTGTTATAGGTTTCCCCCACTTATGGCACTTCTAAACCCTACTCAGTGGCCATCGACTTATTTCCAAACCTTCCTGGCTTTCCCAAATAGAACTCATTCTCCTAGTTTCTGATGTAGACTTTTTCTTCTTTGAGCTGGTCCCTTCTGGCCTCCCCAGGCCACTCTCTTCAGTCACAAGTGCTCTCTCTGGTTCTTGAGCACACAGGAAACGGTAAACACGTACCGAGGTACCAGGGGTTGTGACCTTCTTGCTCTACGGCTGTGGCTACATGATACCTTTGTGTGAACCATCTATTTCTCGGCGACTTTTGTGTCTCTGTGTTACACTTAGGCTTGAATCCGTGTCGGTTCTATGTGCTCTTTTTGGATAACACTGACCTAAGGTATGGTAGGTATTGTGCTTTATGAAACTGTGATAGTATCATTAACAACCACATGAAAAAGTTGCTGATGCTCAGTACCTCCCTGAATCCAAACAGAGAAGGAAGTAAGATCGTCCTGGGCATAATCTATTAGAGGCAAGGGCAGCAGAGCCGACATTTCTTTGGCAAACTAAGTCAGGTATTCTCCAGACACTGTTTTCTCCGTAATATTCTCCACATTTGGACAGTCAGAAAAGGAACAGGTACATAATGATTATTTGGAGTCTGTTTTGGCATTAGAAGTGATTAGTGGAAAGATACACTTTTCTCCCTAGATACCAACATATTTCACAACAATCTCATATAGCACTGATGTTTTTGGGGACTGTAAGTGAATTTATCTAATTTGAGCTATTCCCAAACAAAAGCTGTGAAGAAAAGCACCCTAGTGAACACCAAATCCAACGCATTCCCCCAGAGAGGAAATGCTGAGAGAAGACAAAAGCACAGACTTGGGTTGCCTGCTAAAGTGATGTCACAATACTGTTTGATCTAAAGACACATCCTGAACATTTGCTGCAGAAAAGGCCACATAAGATTGCAAAGCAAGAAAGGGACACATGTACCAAAAGAGAATCCAAGCTTCTAAGCAAGGAAGAGAGGAAATGATAGGAGGGTGAGTCTCCTTATGGGTACTGTGGTAATGCTAATGCAAAATTATAGTTAATTATGATATTTGGAACAAAATACAAGAGCTTTGCTCTATTATGTTCCCTAAATCTCCAGGCTCTCACCTTCAGGAGAAGAGTGTAGCACAGTGTGTAAGTGCGTGAATTCTCCAGTCAGAGTGCCTGGGTTAAAATCCTGCTTCCCACTTAGCCAACTTCACAGGGCCACATGGCTCTAACTCTAGCCTATTTGTGCTTCAGTCCACGTACCTGTAAAATGTGGATATTAACAGTGCCTCCCTGATTGAGTTCTCTTGGGGACTGAGTTAACACATCTACGGAGTTCAGACTGGTGCTTGATGTGCTGCAAGTATGTAACAAATGTTGGCTTGGTATCTCTACCCTGGACAATGGCATATCATCACTGCTTTCCCTCCCTTCAGTGTTACTTAACTCATGAACCCTCTTACACTCACCAGAGTTACTTGCAGAATCTAAGTCATATGCTGGGATGTGTTACTTCCTTAGATAATACCATGTAACCATTCATATCAACTTAAGGATTAAGGTTTTTTTTTTTTTTTTAAGATTTTATTTATTCATGAGAGACAGAGAGAGTGACAGAGACCTAGGCAGAGGGAGAGAAGCAGGCTCCTTGCAGGGAGCCCGATGTAGGACTCTATCCCGGACCCTGGGATCACGCCCTGAACCAAAGGCAGAGGCTCAACCACTGAGCCACCGAGGTGTCCCAAGATTAAGTTTTTAATGTGGTCTATGATACCCCTTCATAGTCTGGCCCAACGTATGTTTCCAGGTCCTTTTCTGCCAAGTCCTACCCGAGATTTTCCCAGGAAGGGCTCTATAACCACTCCCCTCCTCAAGATATCTACCATGACTCTTTATCATTATGTGCTGAAACAACTAATTACAGAGCTCATTTCCCCACTCAATTCAAATTCTTTGATAACCCAGACAAAATATTATTCACCTCTGCAAAAGGTTTATCTTTGAAATATACCCACATCTACAGCGACCAATGACATCTTACCACTTTTACTGCTACTACCCAAGTACAGCTGCCACTATCTCTTGTCTAGACTCATGCAATAGCTTACTGTCTCCCTGCTTCCATCCTTGTCCCTCAATGGCTCAGCCTCCACCCAGCAGTCAGAGGAGCCTCCTCAAACAGGTTTGCTTTTACTCTATTTGAAATTGTTTACTTTTCTTCATATCTACTACTTCCATCCCATTTCATCTATAAGGAACCAGCAAAATTGGCTACTTGTCATGGTTTTTCAAGAGATGAGAGTCTAGGTCACTTTGCAGATAAACCATCCAGACTAGCATAGGTCATAGCCCCAACAAAGGGAATCTACAATGGTAAGTAGAAGATAGACATGATGAGCATCAACTGGCCTCAAAACCACCCTCAGCAATGAGGACTAAGTCATACTATTAACCTTCCCACTTAGAACTTTCCCTAGGAAAAGAAATCAACCATTGCTAGAGGAACTACTCCCAGGTGGATCCAAGCAGTCCAAGGGGTGGACTATTGTGGATACTTTGGTGTGCAGCCCAGACTTTAGGAATGAGGCAAATGTTTTCCCATCTGCTGGGATTATTGTTGACTGAAGACTCTTAGCTTTGTCTGTCACTGGGAAATCCCCTTGGAAACCTGATGCCTTCGAAGGCATTTCTACTAGCAAATTTGTAAGACAGTGCAAATGAAAGAGAAACACAAAAGGATGTGAAATAGGATACCAAGTATCTGAAATGCAGAGGGGAGAGGATTAAAGAATGAGTTCAAAATTAAGTGGCCATCAGCTTAATGTAGACTGCCATACACAGAAGATGTTATATATAAACTGGTAACCACAAATCAAAAAAGTTTCAGATATGCAAAAAATAAAGAGAAAGGAATCCAAATATACCTCTAAAACCAGCAAACCATGAAAGAAAGAAAAAAGGATAAAAAAACTAAACACCACAAAACAAGTAACAAAATGGCAATAAATATGGCTTAAATGCTCCAATCGAATGACAGAGTGGATAAATAAACAAGACTCATCTACATGTTGCCTATAAGAGACTGATTTCAGACCTAATAACATGTGCCTATTAAAAGCAAGGGGACAGAGAAACATTTATTATGCAAATGGATGTCAAATAAAGCCAGAGTAGCAATATCAATATTGGACAAAATAGACTTTAAAACAAAATCTCTAAAAATTAGAGACAAAGGAGGACACTATATAATAGTAAGGGAGATAATCCAACAAGAAGATATCACAATTGTAAATATTTATGCACCCAACATGGGAGTACCCAAATACATAAAACACTTAATAACAAACATAAAGGAACTGATCGATAGTAATACAATAATAGTAGGGAACTTTAACGCCCCACTTACATTAATGGACAGATCATCCAAACAGAAAATAAGGCAACAATGGCTTGAATGATACACTGGACCAGCTGGAGTTAACAGATATATTCAGAACATTCCATCCTAAAACAGAAGAATACACACTCTTTTCAAGCGCACAGAACATTCTCCAGAATGGATCACATTAGGCTACAAAACAAGTCTCAACAAATTCACAAAGATCAAAGTCATACCATGTATCTTTTCTGATCACAATGCTATAAAACTGGAAATCAACTGCAAGAAACAAACTGGAAAGACCACAAATACATGAAGGTTAAATAACATGCTACTAAACAATGAATGAGTCAACCAAGAAATCAAAGAAGAAATCAAAAAGTACATGGAAACAAATGAAAATGAAAACAAAATGGTCTAAAGCCTTTGGGATGCAGCAAAAACAGTTCTCTGAGGGAAATTTATAGTCGTAGATGCCTACCTTGAGAAGAAAAACTGAATAACAGCCTAACCTTATACCTAATGGAGCTAGCAAAAGAACAAAACCTAAAACTAGAAGAAGGAAATAATAAAGATTAAAGCAGAAATAAATTATATAGAAATGAAAAAAAACCACAATAGAACAGTTCAATGAAACCAGAAGCTGTTTTTTGAAAAGATCAACAAGACTGGGGAAAAAAAAGACTGATAAGCCACTAGCCAGAGAGAGAGAGAGAGAGAGAGAGAAAGGGAGGGGAAGGGAGGGGAGAACAGGACTCAAACAAAACCAATGAAAGAAGAGAGATAACAACTAACACCAAAGAAATACAAACAATTGTAAGAGAATATTATGAAAAACTATATGCCAACTAATGGGACAACCTAGAAGACATGGATAAATTCCTAGAAACATATAAACTACCACAACTGAAGCAGGAAAAAATAAAAACTTGAACAGACTGATTACCAGCAGGGAGAGAGACTTAATCAGTAATTGAAAAACTCCCAACAAACCAAAGTTCAGGACCACATGGCTTCAAATGCAAATCTACCAAACATTTAAAAAAGACTTAATACCTATTCTTCTCACACTATTCCAAAAAATAGAAGGAAAGCTTCCAAATTCATTCTATGAGGCCAGTATTACTCTGATACCAACCAGATAAAGACACCACAAAAAAAGAGAACTACAGGTCAATGCAAAAAATCCTCAACAAAATACTAGCAAACCAAATCCAATAACACATTAACAAAATCATTCACCATGATCAAATGGAATTTATTCCCAGGATGCAAAGGTGGCTCAATATTCACAAATCAAATAACAAGATACATCACCATCAATAAGAGAAAGGAAGAAGACCATATGATCATTTCAATAGACACAGAGAAAATATTTGCCAAAGTACAATATCCATTCATGATAAAAGCCCTCAACAAAGCAGGGCAATATAATAAGACCATGTATGAAAGACACACAGTGAAATTCATGCTCGATGGGGAAAAACTGAGAGCACTCTCGCTAAGGTCAAGAACAAGACAAAAGATGTCCACTCTCACTACTTATTCAACATAGACAGAAAAAGCATTTGACAAAGCACATCTGTTCTGTTGGTGGGAATGCAAACTTGTGCAGCCACTGTGGAAAAACTGTATGGAGATTTCTCAAAAAGATAAAAACAGAACTACCCAATGATCCAGTAATCACCCTACTGGGTATTTACCCAAAGAATACAAAATACACTAATTCAAAGGAATACATGCACCTCAATGTTTATAGCAGCATTATCTACAGTGTTTGTTGCTTGATGAATGGATAAAGATGATGTAGTACAGGGGCACCTGGGTGGCTCAATTGGATAAGTATCTGACTCTTGGTTTTAGCTCGGGTCATGATCTCAGAGTTGTGGGATCAAGCCCCACACCAGGCCCTGCACTCAATGCAGAGTCTGCTGGAGATTATCTCCTCTCCCTTCCCTCTGCTCCTCCCTCTGCTTGCTCTTTCTAAAATAAATAAAATCCTTTAAAAAATATGTGGTAAATATATGCAATGGATTATTACTAAGCCATAAAAAGCATGAAATCTTGCCATTTGCAACAACATGGATGGAGCTAGAGAGTATAATGCTAAGAGGAATAAGTATGAGAAAGGCAAATACTTTATGATTTCACTCATCTGTGGAATTTAAGAAACAACAACAAAAATAAGCAAAGGAAAAGAGAGAAAAACCAAGAAACAAGCTCTTAAGTATAGAGAACTGATGGGACCAGAGGGGAAGTCGGGGGGAGTGAAACAGATGATGGGGATTAAGGAATATACTTGTGATGAGTAGCAGGTGATGTACAGAATTGTTTAATCATTATTTTGTATACTGTATGTTAACTATAATAGAATTAAAATAATAAAACAGTAGCCTTACTGACATGTTAAAAAGAGTACAAATTATCAATAAAATATTTTAGGAAAAGGGGGGATGAGTACATTATTTGCCATTTCTCTGCATTAGATTTGTGGATAGTGAGAAAAAGCACTGGAAGAGATTTTAGGAATGTTACAGTTATCATAAGCAACCAGCCTTTGAGACAAAAATATCAAAAAGACTGGAGTATTAGCATTACTTATATTGGAAAAAGATTATGAGAAATAAAAGAAATAAATACACTTGCCATTCTCCTTAAGGTTTGGGTAAATCCCAGTTTTTTACTATTACCTTGGCATAATGGGAAAGCCGGAAACAGTTCGGAATAGCTAAACTGGCAGGTATTGAATCTGTCCCTTAAAATATAATTGTAAAATTACTGTTGGTCCTGAATTTCCTTTATTGTGTTTAAGGTGGAGTTTTATGAACTGGACCACAGTGTAGTAATGGAAGTGTCCAATAATCATTATGTTATTATTGCTCATTTTGAAAGCAATAGAATGGTATAATCAATGAAATTGTAGCTTCATTTAGCTGGTGGAGATGATATACCAGTATGTTTATGGCTTACCTCCTCTTCAGAATGAGGATGAAAACAGTAAAAAACTAAAAATAGTGTTATGAAGAATGACTAAACTTTAAAGTCTGGGCTTGCTACACGTATCCAAAATTCACCTGAGATGATAGTAAGAATGTGTTTGCTTCGGAAAATCAAAGAGGATTACTGTTTTGGGAGACACAGCTGTTAAAATGTGCTTGGATTCTTCAAAAAACAGGTGCCTTAACCTGGGCGTTTAGTTTTGAAACCCTCTATATTGTAGGTAAAAGTTTGTGTGCAAATTTCTTGGGGGAGGGTGTTTGGCTTTTACCAGATACTCACTGGGATCATGCCCTGGATATCCTTAAACTGCTATCCCGAATGGTTACTAACATCCTCCCATTCTAACACAAGCAACTTAGGGGTGGGGCCTTTTGTTTATTTTTGGAACAGCCTTACTGAAGTACAAGCGACATATAATAGGTGGTACGTAGTTAAAGTGTGTCATTTGATAAGTTCTGATACACATATACACCAATGAAACCACTACAAATAAGATAATGAACATATCCAAAATACACAAACATTTCATCAAATCCTATGTAATTCCCTCCACCTCCCTGACACTCTGTTGCTCTTTCCACTCTATCCTGGAAACCACGGATCTGTTTACTGTCACTATAATTTGCTTTTTTTTTTTTTTTTTTATAATTTGCATTTCTAAAAGTTCATAGGGATGGAGCCTTATAGGGCATACTTATGAGTCTGGCTTCTTTCTTACACCATAATTATTTTGAAATTCATCCATGTTCTACCATGTATCAGTAATTCATTCCTTCTGATTTTTTAGCAGTAGTCCATCGTATGGATATACCACAGTTTGTTTACATATTCATCTCTTGATGGACATTTGGGTTGTTTCCAAATTTTGCCGTTATGAATAAAGCTTATCAGCATTCTTGTTTAAGTCTTTGTGTAGACACACATTGTCTTTTCACTTGGGTAGGTGCCTAGGAGTAGGATGGTTGGCTCATGCAGATTTGTGTGTAATTTTTAAAGAAATTACTGAAATGTTTTCTAGGGCAACTGTACCATTTTCACATTCCTACCAGCAGTGTGAAGGAGTTCCAGTTTCTTATCACACCTGCCAACACTTGATTGTAATTTTAACTTGGATTTCCCTGATAGAGCATCCTTCCATGTGCATGTTTCGTGTAGTCTCTTAAGGTCACTTTCTAACAATTAAGAGTTTCCATAAATGCACGTGTGGTTTATCTCTGTTAAGTAGAAGGCTTTTTTTCTAAAAAGAACCAGAAACCTTTGTTAAGGAACTATAGGTGTTTCTTCATCCAAGAGGTAAACTTTTCAGATCTTCTAGC
Organism: Canis aureus; assembly: GCF_053574225.1. Lineage (NCBI taxonomy): Eukaryota > Metazoa > Chordata > Mammalia > Carnivora > Canidae > Canis > Canis aureus. The sequence goes on along the minus strand of NC_135644.1, from coordinate 17,983,864 downwards.
TCATCTAGTAAATGATAAAAACACAAATATAAAGATCTCAGAGCTCAAGCAGCATCAGTCTACATCTTGGAAAATCTCCAAGAGCTTCCTATAGAGTTCAAAAACCTCAACCCTACTACAGATTTTTAAATGTGTAGGTCACAAGTTTGAGCAGAATTAAAGAAGAGAAGGAAATCATCATACCATGGAGGGCAAAAGAAATAAGACACAGGAAATCCACCCGATTTTGATTTCTAGAAGTAAAAAAAGAAAAGCATGTCCAAGTCTTCCCTGTTTACAGAAATAAGTCTTACTTAATTGATGTTTAGATTCCAAGAGAAGAGTCTCATACCCAAGAGCACATTCTGGAAGTATTAATAAGACTATATGTATATAAGGCATGAAAGCAAGATATACTCCAGGATTTTAATGTCAATCTCACAAATACTGTTAAAAGACGACTTATTTGTACCAAATACTGCAAAGTAAGACAACAGGGAAGCTGCTCTCCACTGTCCTCTATGCATAAGACTAAGGACACTTTGTGTCTTCCTCAGTGCTTATAGTCACTTGATTGAAAACAAAAGCACAGAAATAAGCTTTAAGTTGCCTCTATGACCTTGTCAAATCATATGAATTCTAGAAAAGTTCTAATCAGTCAGAGGAAATACACCAAAGGGAAATGAAATAATTCATAGAATCAACTTATTGTCACTTTTCCTTTATCTTGATTTATTTTATAATAAGGCTTTTCAGTAGCCACATACTAATTTAAGGACACAGAGCCTGAGATTTAACCTAGTGGCTTCTGGACTGGGAAAAGCTTTGGAAAAGTTAAAATCAATGAGATAGTAAACACATCGATAAAAGGAATGCTATTTAAATTATGGGCCAATGCAGCCAACTGAGGCAGAGCCATCTGGTGTAAGCACAAAGCTTGAAGAAACCCGAAGGACTCCCAGCACGTGGCAGTCACCTTTCAAACACAAACATTTCTCACACACGTATGTGGCCATCCTACACGGAGGAGAGCTCGCGTTCCTCATACATTAATGTGGCACTGCCCCAGAGGAGAACACCTATTTTATCTTCATTCCTGGAATTATTTTCTTCTTTGTGGTATATTCCAAAGCATTTGAAGAGTTTAGTAGCCAGTGAAAGGTATAGACCAAGGCAGAACAATTCGTTTTTTTTTTTGTTTTGTTTTGTTTTTTAAGATTTTGTTTATTTGAGAGAGAGAAAGCACAAGCAGAGGGGAGAAGTAGAAGGAGGAGAACCAGGATCCCTGCTGAGCAGGGATCATGACCTGAACCAAATGCAGATGCTTAACCTACTGAATCTCTCAGGTGCCCCAGTTCACCTCTTTAATCACATGAAATCAAACTGATTCAAGGGTTGACTGGGACTTCACTCTAGATCAGGATATAGCCTAAACAATAAAGGACCTAAAATCTAATGCTATTTATAGTACATAATATAAACCTTGGAAAATCACTTTCCCTGTGCCTTAGACCAATGAAACTTAAAGTAGTCAGCTGCCAAAATGTTTACAGGTCCATGTAAGGTATGGAGTGTGCACTACATGGCAATCAATCATTGCTTCCTTCATTGAGAGAGTCTTGTTACTTCCGCTCCCCCCTCAACCCAACCCTCAAAAGTTAGCTGAACTTCATGATGTACTTAATAATGTTGGTTGCTATTGTGGCACAAGCCAGTACATGAATCACAGTAAACAGGACTACTTTGGACTATTCCATGAATAATACTAACCTGCCCCCTCCCTTCCTCCACCATTCTTGATAGATTGGTTTGGATCAAGTCTAAGAAAACTGGCTGTTTTATATAGTATCTCCAACAACAGGTAAGATACTTAAATGGAACTTTTTGCAGAAACTTCACAATCAATGATAGATAGAATAAAAGATGGAGAGAGAATAGGAATGTGGAAAAAACGCTTATGAAATAAATTTAAACACTTCATAAAGCAGCTTCTTGTCACAGTGTCATATTCAATTTAACATTTGTTCTTTATTCTTAATTTTTAACAATTTATTGTTAATTGTTGCATGAAAATAAGCTGGCATGAGTTTGGCAGACTTTTACTTTGTACCTACAGCTTTGATTTTATCTAGTAAATGTGAGACATTAATTGCACTGAACAAAGGTCTCATTTTTACACACGATTAAATCTGAAAGATCATCTCCATAATCTTTTCCCTTACCCCCTGACCAATTCCCCTTTCCCCATGCAAGGTAACTGCACCCATCTTTGAAGGAGAGCATGCAGAGCTTGATAACACAAACGGAGTGGCCGAGGGAAGCTAACTGCTCTGATTGGGGTGCTAGTAGGAGTAATAGTCAATGCTGATGCTCCTGCTAGAAATCTGAGGTACTGGCTAGTTGTGCTAAGGTCCACTGGGCAGTGTGCACAACTGAAAGCACAGTTGGCAGAGTCACTGTGAAATTAGAGTTTAGGGACCCACGTGCAGATATTAAAGGTTAACATGCAACAGAGAGATGATAGTTTGAACATGATGCCTATTATACTGGTTCTCAGATTTGGTGTATGGGGTCGGTCTACAACTATTTTTCTTATTTAGTTATTTTTTTAAAATGTTTTATTAAACTCTTTTGACACTATCATAAGCTTTTATTTTTTATTTTTTTAAAGATTTTATTTATTTATTCATGAGAGAGAGAGAGGCAGAGGCACATGCAGAGGGAGAAGCAGGCTCCAAGCAGGGAGCCCGAAATGCGACTTGATCCCCGGTCTCCAGGATCACAACCTGAACAGAAGGCGGCGCTAAACCGCTGAGCCACCCGGGCTGCCCATCATAAGCTTTTAAAAAGTACCTGTTTAATAAAAAGTTAGGTCCTGATTTTCTTTTTCCATAGAGCCAAGGAACCCGCACATAACGTTTGTCAAAGTTTACCACCCATCCTGGGGCTGTAGATTCCCAAAGAGACACAAGTTGCCTGACAAAGCATCAGAACCTCTGTCAAGAGGCAGCCATTACTTTTCAAAGGCTGTTCCCAGAAGAAAGTGACTTGACGGCCACAAATGCAGGAGGTATGTTTACATATCACCCTGCTAGAGAGCCTTCTCGCCTTGTACCCTCAAAATGTCTTGGTTTATGTGATACAGTGGAATGGTCATCCTGCTTACGAGGGATCTAGACTGAGGCTCCTTGAAAACCGATACCAGCTATCACCTCCAGAGTTCCAGCCAGTACCCAACACTGAACCTGGCATCTGGGAGGTGCTAAATAAATGAACAAAATCAAGATCTACAAGTACCTGGTTAACAGGATTAGGACGTAGTTTCTCAGAAGCCCACAAAGATAAAATGAACTAGAGCTGATCAGAGTGACATAAGGCTGGTCCTTTCAGATCTCCAGCTTTTACTCTACATAATCCTACCCCATGATATAGAAGTAACTCCTTGACCTTGTTAAATGCTTGAGAAACTCTTCCCCCTTTCCAGTTGGCCAAGGCAGCACAAAGACAGAGGCAAGGTCTACTCAGCTCACTGTTCTACACCCAACGCCCAGCACAGGGTCTGGCTCACAGAAGGTGCACGTAAATAATCATGAATCCATGATTATGAATGATAATAAACTAGCAGCACATTTTGTCAAGGGTATTATGTTAACTCTTCCAGGAACCTATAATTAAAATTGAGCTTGATCTCTCATTATGGATAGAAGGACAGATTTCATGGAAAACAAATTTTAGATAATTAGAAAGTAGTAGAGATGGAATTCTCCTTTATGGTGGAAGGAAGGGGTATTTAGCCTCTCTTTGTCCTTAAAATACAATGAAACCTATGAGGAATTCAGGCATTTATATGTACTTTCTGATTATAGTACAGTGAACATCAGATCTCCTCATCCCTCCCTTCTGCACTAGGTCTTCCAGATGCTAGAAGCTGGGTACATAGCACTCACTCTTATAAGATTATCCTTTCGCCATGACAACATGCCCTGGGTCTTTTCTCCTTCAATTACAACTGAGATTTAGACTATGTTTTCCTACTTTCCTGTGCCTGCCTTCATCCCAACTTGAAAACTCAAAGCCTTCTGGATTCTAACCTACTGTTTCCAACCCTTCCAAGACTCAAAAGGGGGTGGGAAGTAGTACTTTTCAAAGATCCTTCACACATATGTTTTATCATGAGAAAGTAGCTCATGAGGAGACCAGAGAACTTGAACCCTCCATGTTGTGACCCAATGGCTGGGGATACGGAGGGAGGGGATGGTGTGTTGCGAAGTGTACAAGAAAAGCTGTGGCCTGTTAAGATCCATGACTTTTTAAAAGCAGATGTGTGTTCCAATCATGTACAACGTTCAGTTATTAAACAAATTCCTATGAAAGTGTGTACCATCTAGCTGGTGTTCCTGTATGTTGGGGAGATACAAACACAAGTGACACAAACACACTTGCCATGTCTAGTGCGTGGGCAAGATCCCATAAGTGTTGTTGGCAGGTAGGAATAAGGTGTAAATACAGCAAAGGCAAACTGCCTGGAGGGTAGTTCTGGGTAAGACTCCAGGAAGAGTGATATTTAATCTACGTCTACAAAGAAGAATAGGCGTTTGCCAGTTGAATGGGAACATTCCAGGTAGAGGAAGAGCACATGAAAAGAGGAGAGCAGGGCAAGTGTGAGAGTGCCACTGAGGGCCCAGCGTGCTGCAGCAAGCCTCAAACAGAGGGATGGCGGGAGACACAGGTGAGGAAGCTGGCGGGGACTGACCGTCTGGACCTTGTCCTCTCTCGAGGATAGGCTTTATCTTCCAGGAAAGGAGTTTTTAGTATGACACCAGTTAGTGATGTGGACTAAAGTCTAGACAAAAAAATCTAAAATTCTGGTTTGGGGCTTTGGAAAAGTGAAAAGATTTTAATAGTCATGCGATGTGCTGATTAGAATTGAACATATTAAATATGTTGATTTTTGTATATGCTTTAAAATGAAAAGCTTTATACGTGTACAGCCAGTCTTCGTGTTTACTGCCCATGTAAAATGACATTCTCACGGAGACTGTGAAAAAAAATTAATACAGTACATTGCCTGGATTAAGATAAATTAAAGGAGGAATTAAAATACCTGACTTGGGTACTCTCATGCAGGCAGTCTCAGCTAGTCTAAGATGTTGCTGTGCATGGGGAGTGGGTTTAAGGCAACCAACATTATGTAGAGGAGCTCTTTTCCCCAGATGATTCGTTAATGGAGAAATCACTGTATCTTACTATATTAGTTATCCTAATTGAACAGATAAGAAACCCTCTATCAGCAAATTCATTTTTCTCTCCTGACATTGTTCTCTTACCACCAGGGTAATGGAGAAGGAAGAGCCATTATTGCAATGAAGATAAAAACAACATTGGGAAAAAAAAAAAATCAACTTCAGTGCAAGAAATTCCAAATTGATTTTTTTGTTTGTACTTTTGTTTTACCAAAGCGCTATGAATAAAGTTGGCAGCAGAAAAGCAGCTTATAATGGGTCTTGAGGTTAGAAGGGGGGATGCCTGGGTGGCTCAGTGGTTGAGCGTTTGCCTTCAGCCCAGTGCGTGATCCTGGAGTCCAGGGATCAAGTCCCACATCGGGCTCCCTGCACGGAGCCTGCTTCTCCCTCTGTGTCTCTGCCTTGCTCTCTCTCTCTCTCTCTCTCTGTGTGTGTGTGTGTGTGTGTGTGTGTGTGTCTCATGAATAAATAAATAAAATCTTAAAAAAAATAAAATAATAAAAAAAAGAAGGGACATCCCGGGGCTACTGACTTCAGCCAGCCTTCTTCAGGCACAACAGTCTGTACATCTTCCCATCAGACCCAAGGAAGTTGTGTGTCTTACATTTGAGAGTATCTACGGAAGCAGTTCCCATCTCCTTGTGACCTATTTCCACAGCACACACTGTTACAACTTTATTTATTTTTTAACACTTTATTTATTTATTCATAGAGACACAGAGAGAGAGAGAGAGAGAGAGAGAGAGAGAGAGAGGGGCAGAGACACAGGCAGAGGGAGACGCAGGCTCCGTGCAGGGAGCCTGATGTGGGACTCGATCCCAGGTCTCCGGGATCACGCCCTGGGCTGGAGGCAGCGCTAAACCCGCTGAGCCTCCAGGGCTGCCCTGTTACAACTTTATTACCTGCTAGTACACTGTGATGAAACCACTAGCCTTGTTGAACTCTTGGTGAAAATGTGACAGTAACTTCAGAGGAAAAGGAGTCACCCAAATAGTAAGACACAGCCCCAAAGACTCCATGTATGCATTACTATTAATAATAAATACTAACTTACATGCTTTAGGGTATCAAGATAGTCATTCACCACCTCCTACAAGTCATAAGAAGGTACTTTCAAGAAATGAATATCCTAGAAATTTAGTAGCTTTCAAACCACCTTAACTTTAAACTCTTAGCAGCCTAAGATTCACTGTTGTAATGGACCTGCACTTCTATATTATTCATTAAATAAAATGCAGTATTTTGGGATGGAAGGAAATATCGAGTTTGCCAAGTACTTAGCTACTTGGCACAGCTTTTCTAAGTCTTCATCTCACTTCTGTTTCTCTAGATTCGAATTCACCAGTTATATGTGCTTGACTAGCACCACCTCCTTGCACAATAAACGGAGTTATTAGAAATTCCAATCTTCTTTGGGATGGGGAAAGCAGAGACAATCTTGAATGTATGCTTCAAGAACCTTGGCCTTAATGCCAGACACAGTCAAGATAATTATCAAAAAGGTTTTTGCTGTTATCAGAAGTTACTAGAAGAATGGCTGGGGAAATGTGATAGCCAGCAGTGAGGATGTGCTGGGTCTCTAAGGACTGCAGGGGGACCAAATCATTCTTATGCTTAAAAATAGCAACCAAGGTAATCCAGGGAACAATGATTGCAATTTCTGTTTTAGTCCTTTGCAATGATATTGGAATTTCTGAATGAGAAGATTACCAAACTTGCAGAAATGTTCTGTACTTATGAAGGGGTCAGATATCACAAGTTCCTCACAAGTATATGAAACACAGTAGAACTATTTGAATTTCAGATTTCCATTCCCTCCTTTAATAAAAAGAGAAGATACCAATTTGCTGTCTTTCAGCCTTAGATAGCGGAGTACAACAAATGGATTTAGACTTTTTACGACAGGTAGCAGATAAAAAAAGAAAAATAAGTGGAATAGGTGTCACATTGATTCAAGGAATAAAGAATAGAAGGAGACAGACAAAACACTTCTGGCAAGGGACGAGACAAGAGAGGAACACCATGAGGTCATCATGAGGCACACGTAGTCTGCTATCCATGTAAACAAAGCGGTTGATGTTCTCAGGGAAGGGAGCTGTTCTTAGGAGGATGTGGAAAAGGGGCTCATGGCGTGGGCAGTAATGAGATCGAGGACTAAGAGGAGTCACAAGCAATCAAAATACAGAAGAGGAGCTGGGAAAGAGATGCTGACTTGGGGATGATCATCAATAATGCACTGAGGAATAAAAATCAGAAGAATGTTTGACAGCAGTGAAAAGGGCAAACAAGACTGTGGGCTGTAACGTGTAGCCTCAGAGAGAACAAGGCAGTACTGCTTACTCCACTGCTATTTAAGGCAGCGAGATCTCATTAGCTCTGGGAAGATCTGGCTCTTCCTACCCAGTGGAAGAAATCGAGTGAAAAGCTGCGAGTTGCAACTGAAAGTCGATTCCTGATTCAAAAGACAGGGCACAAGCGATGACAATGCAGTTCCTGGCCCAACTACAGCTCTACTACAAAATTAATGCCTCCCCCCACCTCACCCCCACCCCCGTCTCCAGACTTATCATAATCCTATACTTCCAGGGTGCTAAGAAGAGTGTTAGCAGATGTAGATTAGCCAAGTTGAGACGAGCAAGGAGCAGGGATGTAAACTTCTTGATAACATCCCTCCTCATCATAGATACATCTGTGGTAGTAGAGTTCATTAACTATGGAGGGTAGCAGAGCATTTATGAGAAATCTGAAGATATGCTAATCTTGAGACAAAAGGTAAATAATGTTTCTCTTTTACGGATGTACTGTGTTCATGGCTGTCCAATCATTTCATAAAACAAACCACTAAGGAGATGATACCCGGAATTACAATCAGATCCTAGGATGGCACGGCACCAGTTGGGGGGAGGTCCTGATGTTTTCACTAAGACCAGTCTGCACTAAGTCACCCAAGGATACTGAAACCCCCAAACAATCATATTGTTGTAGTTCCTTTTAGTAAGATTTTAATTTCATTGACTGCTAATGACCACTGGCTGAGCAAGTCCTTGGGTTGATAGTTCCTCATCTTGACCTTGAGGAATTCTGCAAATGAGAATAGTGATATTGCCACTCTGGATAAATAAAACTAGTCTTAATAATTAATGATAATGGGGCACTTGGGTGGCTCAGTAGGTTAAGCATCCGACTCTTGATTTCAGCTCAGGTCAAGATCTCAGGGTTAAGGGATCATGCCCCGTGCCAGGTTCCCTGCTCAGTGGGGAATCTGCTTAAGGCTTTCCCTCTCCATCTGCCTCTCCCCCTACTTGTGCGCTCTCTCTCTCTCTCTGTTTCTGAAATAAATAAATACAACCTTTAAAAAACATTAATGATAACATATTTACAGAGGAATCTGAGGCACAGAGGGAAGTACCTTGCTCAAGGTCACATACCTCGGGAGGGGCTGATGTAGGATCTGAACGGCTCACCAGAACTTGTATGCATAACCATAGTGAATGCTACCCAGATAGCTACCATCTTAAAACAGATTTATTGTTTTAAGGCAGGTATTTAAGATAAAAATCAGGATTTAAGAGGCACTATTGGTGCCCCTCACAAGCACCAATCCCCCCCTACAGGCACCAGGGTGGCTTCCATTCTGTCTAAAAGCTGATGTTGCTCCTGCAAAGCAGTCGTGAGGCCTATATGAAGGTCTCCTTGGGCACCTGAATAGTAAACCAAAAGAGGAAGTGAAGCACTATCAAAATGCCCTCCTTGTTCTCCAGCACAACCATTTTAGAAAGAATTATGGTGATATTTTCCAACATACAATACTATCACCTTTCAGATCTTCGTGCCTTTTAGCTAAGATTTTCAAACACCTCAACTACTCAAAAACTTGACGGCTAGTCCCAGTTAAAGCTACGGAAAGGTAAAGCTGCTTTGAGGACTACCTTGTCGTTGATACTTCTACATCTTATTTCCTGCCTTAAGGGAAAAAAACCACCACCACTTTCTTCCCTGGATGAAGGCTTCATCATATTAATATAAGGAGAGGGGGAAAAAAACAGAACCAAACCAAAAACGCATTGCCAGCATAGAACATGGTGACAGAGCTGATTTAGTTTACACTAAACGACAACTTTAGAAGCTCACACGTAAAATTCTTTAGAGAGAATGAACCATTTAAAACCACCTAAAAGGGGCACCTGGGTGGCTCAGTGGTTGAGCGTCTGCCTTTGGCTCAGGGTGTGATCCTGGGGTTCTGGGGTCGAGTCTCGTATCAGACTGCCTGCAAGGTGCCTGCTTTCCCCTCTGCCTATCTCTGCCTCTTTTTGTCTCTCTGATGAAAAAAAAAATCTTAAAAAAATAAAACCACCTAAAGAACTCTGGTATTTAGGGATACTCGAATACCACCCCCAGCAGGCTAAGCAGCTTAACTGTCTCCTTATGCTCTATGCTTTGTGTAATGGGTAGCTATAGTGATAACAGGGAACAATCTACAGCTTTAACCAAGAGCAGCACTGAAGACACTATCTGCCCAGAGCGCTTAGCCCCCCACAGGTCAAGGGGAGCAGCACTCTGGGCTGTTACTTTTTCCCTCAGTAGTGACATCTGTTAGCTGGTACAGCTGAGACTGGGCTAGCGAGGGCTGAAGAGTATGATCAATGTTCCATCACTTGTCGGGTGCTTCAGGGCTCTAAACCAAGCCAGCATAAGGAACCGCCACCTGGATCATCCTCTCAGCAACAAAGCTAGTCATCGCCAAAATAAGGAATAAAAAAAAAAAAAATCTGTGAGGGACACATGGGTGGCTCAGCAGTTGAGCATCTGCCTTTGGCTCAGGGCATGATCCTGGAGTCCCGAGATCGAGTTCCATATTGGGCTTCCTGCATGGAGCCTCCCTCTGTGTGTGTGTGTGTGTGTGTGTCTCTCATGAATAAATAAAATCTTAAAAAAAAAATCTGTGGTGAATGTGAGACCATACATGTGGTTTTATTTTTTTTAAGATTTTATTTATTTATTAGAAAGAGAGAGCACAGAGGGAGAAGCAGGCTCTCCACCGACCAGAGAGACCAATGCAGGGCTCGATCCCAAGACCCTGAGATCATGACCCAAGCCAAAGGCAGACACTAAACCGACTAAGCCACCCAGGTGCCCCATACATGTGGTTTTAAAAGTAACACTGTCAGAGAATTGATCCCTATGGGTGAATCATCACATAGATCGTCCTCACTAAAGTAGCTCTTCTCAGGCGAAATTCCCTCTGCTACCCAGTACATTCCTATCCATTGTTAAAGAACCTACAGTACCAGAGAATTCATTTGATTTTTATGCAAGAACAAGAAAAAAAACAAAATCGATATGCTAAACATTCAACCAATGCTGGAAGAGTGGTGGTAAATTTGACACCTAGGAGGTCCTGGTGAGGATGGCCAGACAGCAGTGGGTGATGGGAGTTAATGAGACCAAGATGTCAATTGGATTCTAAGTGTACAATTATTCAAGAAATTTAAAAAGGATATTGTTTGTAAACTTTAAACCCTATTTATATATCCAGAAACAGGTATGTTCTTCTAGAAGAGCAAAAATGAAACTGTGACTTCGTCCTGTTAAGTGTTATTTCGATCCCACATATTAGAGAATTTTTTGAATTGTACGAAATTTCTGAACTAAAAAAGGGAAATGCATCAATCATCCATCAGAAGTATAGGTCAAAACATAAGGTGTTAAGCAATGAGAAAATCATGATTAAAGGCATCCACCCAGATGCATGAGACCTTATTTTTATTTTTTATTTTTTTTAAAGCAATTTTATTTATTTATTCATGAGAGACACAGAGAGAGGCAGAGACATAGGCAGAGGGAGAAGCAGACTGCCTGCGGGGAGACTGATACGGGACTCGATCCCAGGATTCCGGAATCATGACCTGAGCCAAAGGCAGGTGCTCAACCACTGAGCCACCCAGGTGCCCCGAGATCTTATTTTTAAATGTGGTAATAGTAGATTAAAATTTCTAGTTGCTGTTTGAATAGAACTTGATGTGAGAGATCATACCAGGGGCTAACTGAAAGGAAGCCATAGGTTGAAAGCTTAAGAAGAAATCAGAAACATAATCACCAACTAAATGGTTAGAAACTACATTTAAAAAAAATTCCTCATCCCACAGATAGTTCAATAAAGCAAAAATGTAGCTAATGACACAAGGATGACAATTGTATTTTGTCACAGATCCACCTTATCATAGATACAGCTGCTTGAAAGAACAAAACAGAAGCAGAAAATACCGCAGTGGCCTGACATTTGAGATGCAGGATCTCATAGGACAAATGAGATGCCCTGTTCACAACCAAATGACATTTTGGCAGATTATGCAGAGGATTTATTTCTAACTGGCTGGAGGTCAGTTAAATACATATATTTTTTCATTTCCAGAGAGTTAATCTGCCATAGGCCTACAGCGTGCTATTCAAACATACATTCAGCTCTTAGGTTAGCCAAATGTGAAATTTGGTACTGTTCTGGACGAGATATTGGCATTGGGCTTTTAATGAGAAATGGTGAGATAAAAATGATGAATTTATTCTTGCCTGGGTAATGTAGTAAGAAACGACCACATTCCAGCTTCTGGTTTCTGAAACAATTCTGGAAGACAGAAACCTCTGGAATGCCCATCCTGCTTAGTCTATAAATCTGAATTGTACAAGTGCAGACCGCCCCCCCCCAGACTTTTTGCTGCTAACACATGCCAGTGATGTGATAAAGACCTATGAAAGCTAATAGCACAAAGAACCTCATACATTTTTATGCAGAATGATCAGTGTTAAGTATGCAGAATGGTAGGTGTTAAGTCAATCCTTCATTCATTCAACAAACATTTATCAGGTATCTACAAGGCACTCAGTATTATTCTGTTTTTCTATTTGAGTGTTCTGGGATATACCAGTCAACAAAGCAGACAAAAAACCTGTGTGCATGGAGTTTAGTTATTAGTGAACTCACTCAACAAAGGCACTGAACGACCAGCATCTTCCAGAAATTACATTTTACTAGGCATTACTACCCACAGTGCTTAAATAGAGTCCAAAGTGGCAATGACCTATTGAGAACTTGGATTTCAAATGGTTGCCATGGTGAAATAGTGCAAAGCAGTTTCAATTTTAAGGACAATCCAGATTACCTAGGTGGGTAAAGTAACAAACACTGACTATATGGGAATGCTTAGTAGTTATAAACACTTCCCAAAACTTGTCTGTCTGCAAAATCCTATTAATCATAAAAATGTTATAATGGCCAACTAAGTCACTACTAAGAGAACATGAGGGTTTCTTCCAACTTACATGCTTCCCCAATGATGAGACTTTCCATGATAAACATCTAAATCAGACCAGAAACACTAAGCCAGGAATGGAACATTAAGTTGTGTGGTCTGAGATTGTTATTAGTGTTGGTATACTCAGGCCCCAGGCATCACCCTGGTGTGTGGGACAGGCAGGTCAGAGGGGGTCAGGGGAAAGGAGAGGGTGACAGTCTGCTGGAAAAATATAAAGGGATGTGCATTTGGGTTTTAAAATGAGTTTGTCTGATGGGGGTGGAAAAGGTCTTGGAGCTAGGTCAAAACTATAACCCTCAAGAGCAATAGGAAATGTGAGACTGACACTGTACTCCTCTTTGAGCAAGAACACCATGCCTTGCTGCTGCTGCTTTATTATATATTCATACGAATATGGTATGAATGTTGATGCTGCAGTTCTACATGTGAGGTGGGGACCACAAACTGATTGGGTTTGGCCTTAATGAGCTGGAGTGATGAAGTATTAATAAATGACCAGGGAATCTGCATAGACAGAGTATCAGCAGGAGTGACACTCACAGTGGGTGTTCTGGAGGGGGTGCTCCTGCAGGCACCCAAACCACAACTGACTAAATGGCGTGGCTCCCTGAGGATTCTGTGTCTCCTCAGCTACCTAGGGTCAGTCCTCATGGATGATGCAACTCCTCCTCCATCACAGGAAATGGTGTGGGACTTTACGTTTTTACTGGCCTAATGGTTGTAAACCTTTTCCAAGACTGGACTATGAAGTGCACATTGAATTCTTCTGATCCAAAATCTTGTCTAAGGATGTTGATGATTTCCAAAGAGTTAAAAGCGTATGGGAGTCTTCAAAAAGCTGTAGAGCCTTATATGTTGATAGCCTCATCAAAGCAGGAACAATCAGGCTTGTGTTTTGCTTAGAAAATCATCTTTAACTTTATCTGGGTCTGCAGGAGATGGCACGCTATATATGAAGTTAGAAAACAGGACGGCACCAGTTCGCACTAATGCACTCTACGGGGGTGGAAACTCAAATGTCTTCAGGGGCCAGGGAAAGAATATAAAACAGTCAGAGAGGATGGGCCAGAATTTTTGCCTTGGAGGATTTCATGTCCAGTTGTTTTCAGATCTGGTTTTTGAAGACAAGGTAAAACTGGAGTCTTATGTCAATTTTCCCATTAAAAAAAAATGTTGGCCGCTATTCCAAAATTTAAAAACAATGTCCAAGCCAAACAAAAATACATTTGTCGGCAAGATCCCAGCCTTGGGCCAGTGGGATGCACCTCTGCACGATAGCAAAATGCTGAAGAACAGTTGGGAATTGGGAGTCAGAGCAGGAAAAAAAAAAAGGTGTGAGAGGAGTTATTGACTAAAATGTGGTTCAGAGGCTTTGTGGCAAAAACTCAAAGCTCAACAGATTTCACTTTTGGTATGCCATCAGAGGAAAAGAATTCCACAGGCATAGAGACATTCAATTAAGACTGCCTAGGTTCATTTCCTCAAGAACTGTGATTAAATTAAGAGTTGAGATAGAAAATGTGGACTAGAGTAATTTTAAAAATCAGTTTTTCACAGTTTGGGATTTATTTTTTTAAACCTATTCAAACAAAAGGAGCCATGGCTTAAAGTCAGGGGAAAGTCTATAATACATAATTAAGGTTGAATTTCGCCTACCAAATGTGGTTAGGGAAATGGAACAAAACAACACAATCAGCAAGGAAGCACCAAAAGCACACTAACTTTAAACCCTCCCTGTCCTCTGGATTTCCGGTTCTGGGAGCTACAGTTCTTATTTAAATCATTTTAATCATTTTATTACTTTTAGCTAAAATGACACCAACTGAAAATGCACTTTCTCCTGGAGACTCATTCAAATTCTTCAAAACACTAAGAGCCAACTTTTATCTTGTGTGGTTTTCTAATAGGTATTGATTGTATCCATACAAAAACACAGAACTACAAAAAAAAAAAAAATCGATCTCTTGCCCGTTTCTTAAAATACCATTATCTGTTAAGAATGATATATCTTTTTTTTTTTTTAATTTTTATTTATTTATGATAGTCACAGAGAGAGAGAGAGAGAGAGAGAGGCAGAGACACAGGCAGAGGGAGAAGCAGGCTCCATGCACCGGGAGCCCGACGTGGGATTCGATCCCAGGTCTCCAGGATCGCGCCCTGGGCCAAAGGCAGGCGCCAAACCGCTGCGCCACCCAGGGATCCCAAGAATGATATATCTTATTTGGAAATGAATGTTAGTAGTAAATACAAATGATGCCATTTTTATGACTCTATTCAAAAGACATTCCTGTTTGGAGTCTCCCCAGAGGAAAATTTTCTAGGTTTGACCCAAACACTTTCATTTGCCAGTGTGGAATATTATAGTCTTACACCAAGCAGTGAACTGCTCAAGTGAATGGCCAGAGAGAATATACTAGCACCTAAGACATTACTAGAGAGTTATAGAACTTTCCATTTGCTAGGAGCACAATGAAATGACAGTCTCAAATATTATAGGAATTTAATTTGCTCTTAAAACACTATGTATCTGCAAGAATTGCTATACTGTCAATAACCATCTTCATGCCTACCAGGAAAAAGTAGCACGTCAGACTGGGTATATAGTAAACAATACTCATCAGTTACTAGTAAAGAAATATCAACATTATTGAGTTCCATACTATATACAATGCTGAATTCCAAATATTTAAATATCATTTCATAGAGCGTTTTTGAGACAAAAGTCACATAACACAAAAGTAATTCTTTTTAAAATGAACAATTCTGTGATTTAGTACACTGGAAATACGAAACCACTTCTATCTAGTTCCAAGACATTCTCATCACTCCAAAAGACAACCCCATATCCTTAAGCCATCACTCCCCATTCCTGCCTCCCCCCTAGCTCCCAGCAGCCACTGATCCATTTTCTGTCTCTACGGATTTATCTATTCTGGATATTTCATATAAATGGAATCATATAATACGCGACCTTTTGTGTCTAGCTGCTTTCACTTAGCATAATGCTTTCAAGGTTCATTTCATAGAATTTTAATAAACTTAAAAATTATGCTGGAAAGAATGTTGGTTTTAGAACTCCCCGGAGGAGGTCTCCAGTACAGCTATAGGCACTCCATGTATATAGGCCCAAACGAAGAAAAGTTCTATTAGACAGAGTTAAGGCCTTCAGGTTGTAAAACTCAACTATACTAATACAGAGGAAGAGTATGTTGGGTAAGTAGCAGCCAGTTGAAAAAAGATTGTAAATGGGGATGTGTCACGGAGCAATTATGCTGCAATTCCGTCAATAACAAACCTCAATGAGAAGTACGTTAAATCAGTAGCCTTTTACATACTTCCCTTCAAATTTGAATTATTTCATAATAAAACATTTAACAATTTTTTAACAAAGTAAGTAGGTTTCTTTGCTATCAAGTTCAGTATAAGTAATGGTATTTATATTACCTAAAATTCTAATATAACATTTGATGCCATTAGTGAAAATGAGGTATTCTAGTCGCATTTAAGCTCCAAATCCCCATATCACATTAGGAGTTTGGCATCTGTACAGGATAAGGATGGGCACTGCCCTTCAGAAGGATACAGAAAAACCAGAGAGCGTAGCAAGAGAGAGGAGATGGAGGAGGTTTAAAAAAATATAAAATAAAACCACATAGCCACTGAAGAAAGTTCATTAAGAAGATGAAATTAAGGTAGGTTTTGAATCAATATTTGAAAAGGGGATTAGATATGTTCTGCCTTGGGCAGAGATTAAAGTAGAATGGATCTGGCTCAGTATAAAGACCTCCCAACCCATAACTCAGCAACGGGCAGGTGCGCAGCTCCTTGGCACTGGAAACAGAGCGCCAAGGGACATCCTCAAACGCCACTGCTCCTTCTCAGCCCCTTTGTCAGGGGGTTCAGGCTGTGCAGACACATGGGGTCCCAGGCATAGAGGGGCTCTGTGCTGGCCATGATCCTCTGTTGAGACCGTTCTGAATTTCTCTTTGATTTTAGAACAAGGGGCTCTACATTTTCATTTTGCCTGCAAATTGCATTGTCAGTCTTGTGTGTGGGTACAGAAGAAATATTCTTATCTGATAACATTGGCAGTGGTATGGGTTAACTGGTTAATGTAAAATGACAGTTTGAACAGGGAAACATAAAACTATGATACAAAGAGATTTCAAATTTAATGCTTTCACTGAAATCATATCAATGTACATTCATTGTACCAATGTACCAATCTTGTGACACGGGGCCACGGCTATTTAAAAAAAAAAAATCCTATATTAAAAAAAAAAAAATCTTTCTAGTTATCTGTTCCCGACTTAATTTAACAATTTAACAATGTGCCTTTATCAGATTTCCCAAAGCATCCCATTTGTTTTTTAAAGAAATGATGCACTTTTTGAACTATCTTATTAAAATTATATCATTTAAATAATCGTTAAGAAATCTATGAAGACAGGTTTAAGTTGCTTGTTAAAACTAGAATTTATCTGGACACCTGGGTGGGTCAGTGGTTGAACATCTGCCTTCGGCTCAGGTTGTGATCCTGGGGTCCTGGGATCGAGTCTTGCATTGGGCTCCCTGCAGGGAATCTGCTTCTCCCTCTGCCTGTGTCTGCCTGTCTCTATCTCATAAATAAATAAAATCTTGAAAAAACAAAAAGCAACAAAACAAAACAAAACCAAAAAACCCTAGAATTTACCTGGTGGGAGCAGACATGGAGCTGAGGTGGGGGGAATACTTGAGTATTATCTCTATCTCCTAGTGGGGAGCAGGAGATGCCTAGGATATTAGGTATCACCAGTGCATTTTAGCAAGGGAACTGAGAGCATTACTTAATTCAATGGGTCAAGTTCACAGAGGTCGGCTACTCATTTGTAAAAATATTAGGCCTGTTGCAACGTCTTCTGAGTTGTCCTGTCAAGGTGACGGGCATGGCTCCACCCCCTTGGAAAAAGAAACATGAGCTTCCTTGAGACAAGGATATAAACTCCCTTTGATTGATGGGCATTACTGCTGCCAAGTATCAGAGGAAGATGTAAGTCTCTGGGGGAAAGAACTAGAACTAAAAAAAAAAAAAAAAAACAACCCTCAAAACCTGAGAGAGAAAGAGCTAGATCCTAGGCTATAGAAGCAGAGCTCAAAAGGCAGGCCTCATAGGGATGGGGGCGGGGAGGGGGACAGATTCACATTTCTTTCCTGACTGCTCTTGCTGGGGTCAAGCAGTACATACATGTGATGTCCTCCCCGGCAGGAGGACAGGGCAATCTCAGTCACAGGGAAACACGTAGAAAACTAAACGAAGTGTCCCTAGAGTCACCTCCAGGCTGACCACAAGTAAGCCATTTGGTAGGACCGATCATCCTGTTGCCTCTTCCTGAGTGTCCGTTTACCACTGTGCTGTGCTGTGTGGGCCAGAGCAGGAACTCCCACTCCCGGCACCAAGGCAGCAGAGGTAAATCTGGTGCCTCTCATGGATACTATGTAGACTGTAGGGCTTCAGTCATTCCTCCTCATGTAGAGTTTCTATCTCCACTCCCTGCCGAGGAGTGGAATCTCATTTCCCTCGGGGAATACATAGGGCTGCCTTCCATCTCTCGCTGGTATCTCACTAAAGAAGTCTTATGTGGGGGCCAGATGAACAGACTCCCAAGTATTAAGAGGAAAGAACCACCATGTACCCAGTGCTCTTACAGGCTTGCTATCACACTAACCTTTCCATGTAATCAAAATACGACTCATCACAGCTCTGTGGGTTAAGTGAGTCCCTCTGTGAGTAAGAACAAATGGAGGATAAGAGATGAAGTAACCTCCCAAAGTCACATCTACTAACCGACAGAGCTGGGATCCGAACCTGCATCTAATTTGAAAGCTGGTGCTCTTTGCCTATACCACCCGGTCTCTGTGTGTCTCAGCTGGTGAGAGTCTAACAGGATGGGGATGTTTGCTCAGTTAAATCACAAAAATCAGTAAACAATGTGGAAAGCCAGAAGGCCACTCCAGAGACAATAACCAATCAATCCGCAATCGGTTATTTAAATAATTACAGGAGATGTTAGTTAATGGAGCCTGTATGATAATGGAGCCTGGACAGAGTTCTGTATAGTAATTTCTATGCCATTCAGTGTTTTTATTGTCTCTACTCTCCCCTACTCCAGAAATTTGGAAAGCTTTTTTTCCTGGAAAGAAAGTATTGCATAGAGAATAAAGCCCGTAAATAGAGGGTAAAAAAAGGAATGACCAGGACTATCAGATGGCTTTACTAGTTTATAAACACTCTAGAAATCACCACTGTGAGAAAACATGGTCTCAGTTCCACATCCAGTTCACCAAGATAAAGGTCAGCTAAACAAGAACTTATTTTACTATGCCTGATTCTGAACATAAGGCTAACTGGAATGCCTACTTTAATTTAGGTAATTAGAGTATTGGTCCCTGAAAGAAAATTTGCTAAATTCACCCACAATTAGTGGACTCAAAATGGCAAGTTAAGCTGTAACCCAAAGAACATGAATATTTTATGTCTTCTGTACTCTACTATAATGATAATAGTTCTACTGTATATTTAAGGCTACCTTAGCCCACACCATAATTAAGGCAATATTATGAAATGAAAAATATACTTCATTCTCCTTGGGAATACACATGGAAGCAGATATCTGCAATTAATGCCCAAGTTTTCCCCCCTTCTAGAACTCCTATCTTCCCTTTGATAGAATAATTGGACTCGGAATCACCAGAAGGCATCTCTGAAGTTCTCCTGGTCCCCAAACATTAAGTTACACCTCACTTTTCAATGCCCTCAAACGTAAATGAACACAGAGTGCTGAAACACCATTCAGTTTTGCTTCCTCAAGTCCTCCAGGGGTCTTGTCCTGTCCTACTCACCTCGGTCAGATGGGACTCAAGTCCAGGCAGCAAAGGATCTGAGCCCACGTAAACTATGTACGTAGACTCCCTGCAGAATGAATGAGGCTAGAGGAAAGCATTTACTTGCCCTTTTTGATAGGAAAAAGGCTAAGTTTTATATATTACCTACAAAGTGATTCAATTCAAGTGGAAAGGCTAGGATTTGGTTCTAACAAGGCACTGCGGTGAATGGCCTTTTACAAGGTCCTGCACTCTCTGGCCCCTGCCTCCTGCTCTGCCTTATTTCGTGTCACCCTCTCCTCATTCACCTGATCTGGTCACACTGGCCATCTTTTACCAAGTTCATTATCTCTGCACAAGCTGTGCCTCTCTGCCCTGCGTGGTCAGGCTGAAATCGAAGACTTCACTCACAAGGTTCCTCTTCAGAGGGGCTTACTCTGCTCTTGAATCTAAATGAGGACCCCTGTTTATTACTTTCTTTATAGCACAAAAGAGCACTTTTTTCTTCTCACGGTTTGTAATTTTACTCAGACCTGTGTCTGTCTTCCTCTCCTATTAGACTAGGGGCTTTCTGGAGATAAGAACTCTGTTTTGCTCACCTGGTATACCTGGCACAGAGTAGATCAGACGCCCTACTTATTGAACAAATGGAGTAGGGCAGCTTCTGGACCTGGATGACAAAGTGGGATAGAAGGCTCCTGTCCCCACTTTTGCATGGAAGCAGGTACCACTCTGGCCCAGTAATAGGAAGCATCCCAGGACCTTCAGAAAGCAGCACCCTGTTATGGGCACCAGGTCCCTCATGCTGGCTGGTGATACCAGTGAGGACGCTTCAGTCTCTTGGGCAGGGGAGGGGAAGAGAGTGAGCCCACTACATGGTAACCAGCACTGACACGGTGACTTATGGGCCCCTGGGCCACAGCCCTTTGGGGACTCTCAGTATTAGCCCAGGGGAGTATCTGTTCTTATTGGCTAACAACTATTTAGTCTGAAGACATTTGATGTTCGTGGATATTTCAGATTATGCCAAGCCACCTGAACTGTTGTATTTAATTATTGGTAATGAACTATAAAAAGTATTGCTCATTTTGTATAAAGTTTTGTGTTTTTGACATTACAAAAAAAAATCTATCCTAAAAATATATCAAGATTATCTCATATTCATTCCTTACCTGATAACAATTTTCATGAGCACTAAGTAAAAAAGCCAATTAAAAAAAAAAAAAAGAAAGAAAGAAATCCTGAGAGCTCCAGCAAGCCTACCATGTCAGGGGCTGAGAAGCCCATTTGTCAGAACAATCTATAACATTTTTATGTTTCCCAAGTATAGTGTTGTCTAAATCACATCCCCTAATCTGTGTTCCGTTTTTCTACTAGATGTTAAGTTTTCAGTGCATACCATTCTCAACTTCCCACTCAGTTCCACTGACAACTACAAGCAGCAAAACATTAAGAAAAATGTGAGGAACTGAGAGCTCATAGGGAAGGAAACCAAGGTTAGAGCCTAGGCAATTTGGAAGCCCTTTCCTGTCCTTCTGACCTTGCATATCACAGGCAGATGAGAAAAGTGAAGAGAGCTGGCAGCGTGATGACCCCAGATCCATTCATCCAGTGAAGAGAGTCATGAACATATTGAGTTTCTAAGGATCTAGCTAACAATCACAAATGGATAAGAAGTCTCAAGATTTGTTATAAATTGGTCCTCCTGGGGGTCTATTACTGAAAAGATACTCTGAATGGGATGTTCTCATTTCCAGTAATAAACCTTTTAAGGCTGACCAGGCTCCCTAAGGGTAAAGATGAAGGCATTTTGCTATTAAAAAGTTAGGCCAAAAAAAAAAAAAAAAAAAAAATCTTCCTCCCCAGTCTAATGGGCAGCTCCTTTTTATGGTGTGCCACAGGGTATTTGAGTGGAAGGACTGTAGAGCCAGGCCCGTGAGCATGCACCCGTGGTTATTCAAATGCTTCCCTAACTACAAATTCCTACTGGGTGGTTCTATGTCTCCCCAGACATGAAATCCTCCAGGAAGACCTGAATTTATGGAATGCTTGCCATGGCTTACCCAAGACAGTGGTTACTTTCAATGAACATTAGCTCAGGAACATGACTGGACACGAATGTCAATGGGGAAAGTGTCAATGTGGTGGGTCAAGGTCTCTCCTGATCTTAAAATGAATCTGGGGTGAAAACATTCTTATGTGCCTTTTGGATACTCAAGGAGTGCAAGAAGAAAAATTTTCTCAGATTTGGCAAGCTGGTCTTCTTTGTTTTTAAAAAATGGTAAGCAAATGCAAGCTACAGGATCAAATTTAAGATTATAATTAGACATGAAGCTGAAAATAGTGATGACAAATCCATATTGCGTCTAAAATGTTGACCTAATTTTCTTTCTTGGTTTAAAATTGTTTTGATTGGGTAAACAAGGAGTTCTATTTTCTGTTATATAAGAAATTAGGAGCCAGTATCTTCTCTTTCATCTCTATTAGTAGACTGAAAAAAAAATAGCAAGATTTGGTTTGGGATTAGGAGATTTGCCTGTCAGTCTATTAACAAGCACAACTGGGCATGTACATGTATATACAATACTATACTATTGATGGAATAGTTAAAATTCATGTGGGCTCAGAGATTTCTGAAGTGGGTAAATACACACACACACACACACTCACTCATTCACTCTAGCCAAAGACAAATCAATTTACTAACAGGGCAGACTGTTAGGAAAAAAGCCATCTAATTTAAATCCTACGTACCTGGTAGTGTTAAAAAACACACAAAAAAGGCATATTAGAAAGACTACGTTTCTTGCACCAGGATAAACCTACTAAAGATATTCTCACTACAAGTAGGAACTGGTTATTTGGGGGAGTTTATTGTAATTCTACAGTCAGAAAGTTTGGCTAGACTGAATGTAATCCTCAGGCATATCTGATTCTAGAGTTAAAATCTAGATTAACATAAAGTAAGACAATTTAAAGTGATTGAAAAGAGCAAGACTGCTAACTTAGTGAATATCTAAGACTAATCCACTTGCAGGCTCTTGTTTCATTTAAGTGAAATTAAGTGCAGATCTTAACTGGAATCTATATCGGTGGTTTTAAAAAGGATCCACAACTCCTAACCAAATAAAGAGTGACAAAGTTAATTAGAAAATTAGGGCTTACAGTGTGGTTTACTGCTGCGCCAATTCATAATCCTGTAATACAGAAACTGAGAACACCTTTGAGGAAACTACAAGTGCTATTTTATGCTTTTCTAAAAATTCCTGGAAATAACGTTTGCCTATTATTTTGAAAGGTAATTTTAAATTGCCCCCTCCCTCCTAAATCAGGATGTCTTTAAAACAAGAAGTCTTCCAACCTTTCTCTCTGAAAGTCAATCACTTCCCATTAGAATTTGCAGATAAGCAAGCAGAGGGGGTGGATGGGGCTGACAGTGAATTTCACCACAGGTGTAGGCAGCTTATTTTTAGTTTCTGACTTGGTTTCCTAAGAAAATGTTTCTTCTGTTTAATTCCTCTGAATTTCTGGGGCCAGGAGGAGGATGGTCACCAGACTATAAAAATTATAGTCTGTTAAAATAAGAATTACATTTTACTTCAGTCTGTCTTTCTGCTGCAATCAAATAAACTTACAAATACATTAACTTAGG
This sequence comes from Canis aureus, assembly GCF_053574225.1. Taxonomy (NCBI): domain Eukaryota; kingdom Metazoa; phylum Chordata; class Mammalia; order Carnivora; family Canidae; genus Canis; species Canis aureus. The sequence continues at coordinate 17,960,819 of NC_135644.1, read as the reverse complement.
TCTGTGACTAAATTAATGTTCAAAGTGTGTATGTATGCACTCTACACATTTATACAGACCTATCTCCAGCGCTGCACAGAGCAAACAGCCCTTTCCAAATAGCTCAATTGCTGAGTATTTTAATTCAGCTAAAAATGATAGTCCTTCATCTGAAAGCACAGTAGTTTTATATTAGATAGTCCAGTTTAACACTTCTAAGTATTTTAAAATAATTTTTGTATACTAATTTTTCATGTTAAAATAACTTTTCCTCTATTGTATTCCTCAATACAGATTTTTTAAAAAGAAAAAAAAAGATACTTGGGAAGCCAGGAGCAATGAGCTACAATCAAATTTGTAGTGTGGTGCATTTCTGAAAATGATAACCCTGTTCCATATTAAACTGGTCAACATTTATTTCTGGTTAAGTATATATAAGGAAAGCAATCAGTATAGTTCTCCCAAGCCACTCACAATCCTTAATTCCCTAGACTATTAAACTTAACATACAGACAACTTTTAATCAGGAATCACTCAGCTGTATTTATTGACATCATTCAACTAACCCCAAGCCTGTCTGAAACCCAGAAAGGGCTTAAGGAGTTTTCTTCCTTTTTTATTATCTGTCACCACTTTGAAATCATGGTCCAGTTGTATAATAGAGACAATATTTTTTAATGGAAGTTTTCCTTTACTGAATTTCAACATCAGTAAACATCACAGCATAATCACTGAAGCAAATATAAGAGATACGTTCACAGCTTTCCCAAGACTTTCATTGAAAAAGCATACTGCTGCCCAAGAAATTCCAGATAACTTGTAGCAGATTGTACTATCCCTGGCTAGAGCCAGGGAAACAAAGCACTTTACACACCCAACTATATGCTTCTGAATGAGCAAAGGTTTGTTTGCTTGCACACTTTGAAGCTTGCCATTAAATAGATGTAGAAAAGCTGAAGGCCACCAGGAGGCTGCATTGCATCCTGAGCAGCAAGGGTTTTAAGAAAAACCCCACTGTTGGTTTAAGATACCAACAAGGTATCTCCACACATCTATACCGTTTATACACACTCAATTTAAAAAAGTTAACTGGCACGGTTTTAACATAGACTTTTAGAAGAGAGGACAGAATAAAATGAGACGGAAGAGCAACAGAGATCAGTGAGACTGGAAAAGATACAGATGATGCAAGTAAGCTAAAACAGTCTCCAAAGGCTCCTGCAAGCGGAAAGTAAAGAAGTGGCAATGACCTGGGATGCTTCTTAGAAATACACATTTCTACACTCCTAAGCCCAAGACTCTAGATTCTGTGGCTCTAGACTGGAGCCCAGAAATGTGCATTCTTAATAAGCATCTAAGATAAGAGTGACACACACAGCTCAGGGTGCGTGCTTTGAGACAGACACTGGCCTCAACAGGTCCAAGAGGAAAAAAAGGCCTTCTAGACCAAACGTGTTTCTTTTCCAAGACTCAAAAGTCACAGGAGAAGTCAATTCTTTTTTTTATTAAGATTTTATTTATTTATTCATGAGAAACACACAGAGAGGCAGAAACATAGGCAGAGGGAGAAGCAGGCTCCCTGCAGGGAGCCCAATGAGGGGATTCAATCCTAGGACCCCAGGATCATGCCCTGAGCTGAAGGCAGACACTCAACCACTGAACCACCCACGCGTCCCAAGAAGTCAATTCTTAGGAGAAAGAAAAAGGTGACAGGGCAGAGCGATAGGAAAACATCAATTATGGTGAATTACTCTTCATTCTTGAGGAGGTACAATAATATCTGTATTGTTGCAATGATCAATCAATTCCAACATTAAGTTTGCCAAATGGAATTGAATGAATTAAATGGATATTTATCCATAGGCATATTTACCAAGTGTGACAAGAATGGCAGAGATTCAATAAAATAGAAGACAGGTCTTGCCCTAAGGGCACTCTCAAACTCCAGACAGAGAAGGCAGGCACCAGGAGGGACAGCAGGATGAAAGCCACATGTCCCTAAATGTGGTAAAATACAGTTCCTCTGGCATTCACGACAAGGGAAAGCTGTTCTCCTGAATCTGCTATGGAGGTGGCAAGCATCAGAGAAGCCTTCACGGAGACGGCATTTATGGCGTATCTCGAAGGGCAGACAGGTTGTAAGCAGGATTCTCATGTGCAGGAAAAGAGCATTCCAGGGCAATGAAGAGTATGTCCAGAAGTCCACCGAGACAGCTTTGAGAATATATATAGCTAATATTTGCTTCCAGGACAGTAAAAACTACTCAGCTAGGTTCAAATGCTACCAAAGAAAATTGTGTAAATGAATGCAAAAACACAGCTCCCTTCTCAGGAAACAGAAATTCCAACATCTGGTTCTAAACTCCACTTAAAGGAAAAAGATACACACATAGGTTGTTAAAAGCCAGGAAGTGGTGGTATAAAAACCCAGCAAAGAACAGGCAGCAGGCACTGTTTCAGAAGGCAGCTGCCAAGCAGCTACCTCTCCCAGTGATCACTCACTGTGGAATCTGGGCCCCTGGACTGGATCTCTGCAGGAGCTGCTGAGTAGGATGGACAACTGGCTAGCTTCAGATGCCCAGCAGTGTTCCTCCTCCTAATACTCATTCAAAAGAGTATCCAAGATCTATAAAGAACTTATCATACTCAACACCCAAGAAACAACCAACCTGGTCATGAAATGGGCAGAAGACATGACCAGACATTTCTCCAAAGATGATGTACACATGGCCAACCCCATAGCACATGTACACATGGCACATGACAAAACGCTCCACGTCACTGGCATCAGGGAAATACAAATCAAAACCACAATGAGATACTACTTTACACTGGTGAGAATGGCAAAAATTAATAAGACGGGAAACAACAAATGTTGGCAAGGATGTGGAGAAAGGGGAACCCTCCTGCACTGTTGGTGGGAATGCAAGCTGGTGCAGGCATTCTGAAAAATAGTATGGAGGTTCCTCAAAAAGTTAAAAATAGAGCTATCCTATGACTCACAATTGCACTATTGGGTATTTACCCCAAAGATACAGATGTACTGAAACAATGGGACACCTACATCCCAATGTTCATAGCAGCAATGTCCACCATAGCCAAACTGTGGAAGGAGCCACGATGTCCTTCAACAGATGAATGGATAAAGAAGATGTGGTCTATATACATAGTGGAATATTACTCAACCATCAGAAAGGATGAATACACCATTTACATTGATATGGATGGAACTGGAGGGTATGATGCTGAGTGAAATAAATCAATTGGAGAAAGACAATTATCCTATAGTTTCACTCATATGGGGAATATAAGAAATGGTGAAAGGGACTATAAGGGAAAAGAGGGAAACTGAGTAGGAAAAATTAGAAAGACAAACCACGAGAGACTCCTAACTCTGGCAAACAACAAAGGGTTACAGAAGGGGAGGTGGGTGAGGGGATGGGGTGACTGGGTGATGGGCACTGAGGAGGGCACTTGATGGGATGAGCACTGGGTGTTATACTCTATGTTGGCAAATTGAATTTAAACGTTAAAAAATAAATAAGAAAATGATAATATACTCAGTAAAAAATACAGGCTATACAACTACATAAAATGTTTATTCTCTGAGAAATAAATATCTTCTTGAAAAGCCAAAAAAAAAAAAAAAAAAGTGAGACAGATGCAAAAGTACCACGTCTCACAAGGTCTGACAAAATTCAGAACTTCTGATGTCTTTCATACATGAGTCGGGGTTTTGTTTGGTTTATCCCTGTGCTACTACTGCAGAGAAAACTTCTGATTGGCTGTTTTTCAACTAGAAGGCAAAGGAAACAAGTTTTTTTTTCTGCTGCCTTACAACATCCGTGATCCTTGGGATCCCTCTCTGAAACAACTGAAAGAAGGACTCAGATCTGGTGGGTCTGTTAGGATTTAGCAGTCCTCCCGGCCAGGTGAGACACGAAAATTTATACATGCATGACACCAACTGTGGCCTCTTACGAAATTATCTTTTTAGACCAACACTCGTCCAGGAGGCCTTGACACTCCTAGCAGTTTCTACTTCCACGGGGGCCTAAAATGTCTCCTGTTTCTTGCCTCATGGTAGTGCTGCATTTGAGCACAACTCAAGTAGGTTTATGATTTCAATAGACAAACAGTGCATTTAATCTCCGCACGGCTGTGCTTTTGCACAAAAGCCATCACTCCATGTCACTGTACCATTCCTTCTTCAATCCAAAGTGTGGTTTGTAAAGGTTCCCCCACTGAAGGCAGATTGCCCTGAAGCTAGGTGCTGTTCTAACACGTTTGTTACATTATAGTAAAAGTCATAACATTCACTGCTCCATAACATATACTATTGCTTCTTTTGGGTTTTTGTTTTTTTTTATGTTGCCCTCAGCATTTACTCAAATTCAAGAGAATATTCTGATGGGGGTGGGGGGAGATTTTTTTTAACCTCTTTAAATGTTAGCTGCTAGTTTCTATTATGCAAGATGGAAAAATACACACTAAGAAATCATTCAAACCTCTAGATGCCAAAGCTCTAAGCTGAACTGGACTATGTTTTTTTTTTTTTTTGTACAGTTGTCAAGTTGAACATATTTCATATTTATACAATGGTACTTGAATTCTGCAGTCTAAAAAAAGATTCCGGGCAGCCCAGGTGGCTCAGCGGTTTAGCGCAGCCTTCGGCCCAGGGTGTGGTCCTGGAGTCCCAGGATTGAGTCCCACGTCAGGCTCCCTGCATGGAGCCTGCTTCTCCCTCTGCCTGTGTCTCTGCGTCTCTCTTTGCATCTCTCTGTGTCTCTCACAAATAAATAAATAAAATCTTTAAGAAAAAAATAAAAAAATAAAAAGATTCCTAAAAACAAAAAAGATTCTTAAAATACGAGGATCCTATACTCAAAATATCCTTTTTTTCCTAAAATAAATGTTTATGAGATACCTGTATATTTAAAAATAGTGTTTGTTGGGCAGCCCGGATGGCTCAGCGGTTTAGCGCTGCCTTTGGCCCAGGGCGCGATCCTGGAGTCCTGGGATCGAGTCTCACATTGGGCTCCCTGCATGGAACCTGCTTTTCCCTCTGCCTGTGTCTCTGCCTCTCTCTCTCTCTGTGTGTCTCTCATGAATGAATGAATGAATGAATGAATGAATAAATAATTTAAAAATATAGTGTTTGTTTTTCCCTGACAAGTGTTTACAGAGTGCCAACCATGTGAGGTACGAAGTCAGGGACAGTGGGAGCATAGCAGTTAACAAAACAGATAAAAATCTTGGCCTTTAGGAAACTTACACTCTAGGGAAAATCTTGTGTAGTTAACTAAATAAATGAAACAGACAGCCTATTACACAGGGAGAGACTTGGTAAAATGATTAAATGAGGAAGGAGTTGGAGGGCAGTGGATGGGTTGCAATTTTAAGTAGGGTGGTCAAAGAAGGCCCCTCTGAGGGGCAGCAGCTTAAATGCTCTAGGAGCCAGACAGGTGTACTTAGGGAAGGAGCATTCCTCCTAGTACAAAACCCAGTATGGCTGGGCTGAAATGGGCAACGGGGAGAACAGAAATGAGGCATGAAGTCTGAGAAGTGAGGGGACAGATCAGGCTGGGGACTGTAAGCCACTGAGATGTGGGATGGAAAGCCATGAGAGAGTTTTTATTTAAAGTATTAATGTGATCTGGCTTACTTTTTTTTATTGAGATATAAGTCACACATATCATAAAAATCACCCTTTTAAAGTACACAACTGAGCTGTTTTTAGTATAGTACTAGGTTGTGCAATCATTACTATTTCTAACTCCAGAACAACTGCACCACCCGAAAAAGTAACCCCATACCCATTAGCAGTCATTCCTCTTCTTCACCCCCCACCCCCAGTAGGCCCTGGTAACCTACTTTCTGACTCTATGGATTTGCATATTCTGGTCATTTCATATCAAAAGAATTATCCTACATGGGGCCTTTTGTATCTGGCTTACTATTTCCACGGATGTCTCTGGCTACTGTGATGGGTACAGGCTGGAAGGAGGTAAAGACAGAAGCAGGGAGACCAGCGGAGAGATGAATGCAGTAATTCAAGTGAGAGATGAAAGAAGTCTGAAACAGGATGGAAGCAAGATGGGAATTATGGCCAGATTTTGGGTATGTTTGGGTAGACTGGAGGTCAGGTATGAGACGGAAAAAAAAAAAAAAAAAAGACAAGGATAAGGCACATCTTTGGCTGGAGCACCTGAATGGAGCTGACATCAACCCAGGGATTAGGGCCAGGGGAGAGTTTGGGGGGCGGGGAACTGCCTGGGAGGAAACAGCAGGTGCTGGATTGTGATGCTAAATAAATCCCGGGTGCTACCAGCTTTCCATGGGAAGATGGCACAGAGGGAGCTCGACTGCAGTCTGGAATTCTTCACTGGGCTGGAGAATGAAGCCCATTTGGGAATAGGAGAATGAAGACGTTAATACAATGAAAGTGATCACCAAGGGAGTGAGTGATTATTATAGAAAAGACAAAACACCCAATGATAAAGTCCTTCAGCATATTAATATTTACAGCTGAGAGGGATGAGGAGCAACCAGTGAAAAAGACTGAGAAAGAAACATCAATAAGGTAAGAGAACAAAGACTGGAATCTTGGAACCCAAAGGAAAAAAGTTATCATGGGCAAAGGCACTGTCAACTGCCCAGTGGGGCTGATGTACCACTTAGAGCGAGGACGGAGAACAGACCACTGGGTTGAGGAACCAGGAACGTGGCAAGCATCATTCATAGACCACGAATCCTCCCTCCACTCCTCTGGCTCAATCTGCTCCAGCCACAGCCACCTCTGCTTTGACACATCTTGTGCCAGGAGATAGAGAGAGGAAAGGGATTACAGTCGGGGGTGGGGGGGGGGGGGGTGGCGGTTCTTCTGAGGAGTTTAGCTGTAAAGCCATGGAGAGGAATAGCAGGAGCACAGGGGGTGGAGGGTGAGGGGGCTTTTTGTGAGATTCAAGAAATAAAAATGTAAAGAGGGAAGCAGATGATAATGGAGAAGACAGAGAACTGCTGGGACAGGTTCAAGGGAGACAGAATTAAGAACACTATCGAGGCACCTGGGTGGCTCAGTGGTTGAGCGTCTGCCTCTGGCTCAGGTCCTGATCCTGGGGTCCTGGGATCAAGTCCTGCATCAGGCTCCCCGGAGGGAGCCTGCTTCTTCTGCCTATGGCTCTGGGTCTCTCATGAATCAACCAATAAATAAAATCTTTAGTTTTAAAAATAAACACACTTTATCATTTGTCAAACAGTCTGCAATTAAAATATAAATCATCCACTGATGTATGAAAAACAAGTAAGGATATGCTATTTTTTCCCTGCTAGGAGACACAAAAAACGTCATTTAAAAGGATCTGGATCTACTTTTCAAGGCTGAAGATACTGAACTGACTGTACACAGAGTGTCAGGGTCAGTCAGGGTTAGGCTCTGGGCTTGGAGTCATAAGAGCCAAGTTCAAAGACCATGACAAGATACAACATCCCAGAAACTTCTTTTGACCTCCCCATTTACATCCATTAAGATGGATTAAAAACAACCTGTCCTTTCTACCTCATGAAATTGATGAGATAATCAAATGAAATACACAAACACGGTAACTCTTAGTAGTGTTATATCCCCATAAGGCATTTTTAGCGCTATCAGAGAAGGAGGAATTGTATGTGCTTGGTCTAATTCCAACACCTTCCATTTTAGCTCCAAGGAGGGGAGCAAAGGCAAAATGAAAAATCTGGGGCATTAAAGTATGAAAAAAATGGAAGCTTTCTTATTGTATTTAAGATACACTCAATAAGTTGTATAGGAAGCATGCCTTAATTTCCACTTTTACAAAGCTTAACAGTCAAAAATCCTTTAGATAGATTCAGCTGAGCCTGGGGCCAAAAAAAAAAAAAAAAATACCCAAACCCAAAACAAAACAAAAACCAGTGCATTACAGTTGACTGAAGGCCTGAAGTCAGCCCATGCTCGCAAAAAGATGTCATCTAGTGTCTTTCCAAGAATCTCTTCTAGCCTCCACATTCCCAATCACCTGCCAGGATCAACTCAACTCAAAAGACTGGTTCATCCTTAACTGCTCACCCAGTAACAGACATTAGTTGATGTTTAAAAGAAGTTTTTTTTTTAAATTATTACTTTATTAATTTTTAATTCAGGCTGCTTCGTGTATGGACCATAGTTCTTATCAAGGAAAACATATCTTACAAGGCATCTTGATCAAGCCATTAAGTTTTCTCCTCATTTTGTCAGGTCATCTACCACACAAGCATGTGTGCTCATTTTTTCTAATGAGAAAAAGTTTATCAAGTCTATCAAAGAACCATTAACGTAAAGAACTCTGAGAGGGAACTTAGACACCAAAGCTGAGCTGACCTCGTTGCTCAAGCTCCCCCTTGCATTTGAGCAGAACATTTTGGTAAGAATTTAGCTGGCCATGAGATCTTAGTAGATTTTACAGCAAAGTGTGAGAGGTAGAATGGACAAGGAAATACACACACACCTGTCTATATCTGTATATGCCACTTTTCTTTAAACTATGTCTATCTCATTATATATGCATCACTTGGCAGAGGAATCAGAGCTTCCTAGGAAATCAGTATGTACACCATATATAATAGGAAAAAGAGCTCAGTTATTTCTAATTATAAAGGTATTTCCACATTTAATGACATATTGTTTGTAACAAATTAAGATACTGATGCTTTACTTAGAATCCTAATCTCCCACTAAAACCTCAGATACTCACTAAAAAATTTCACTTTATAATGACCTATATTATCGAATTGATAACAACAGATTACTCTGATGGGTAAGCATATCCACCCCAAGCTCCCGCAGTCACAAACTTCAGCATTATTGGGGAAGGGATTTATTTTGAGCACATGAATTTTTTAAAGTTAAAACACATCATTTAAGGGGCCCAAGTCACGTTAAGCATCAATTTTCATTTGATTATTGCTAAAGAAAGTTTTATCATAATGCATATTACCCTAATACCATGTTATGGTAATTATTAACAATATAATTAATTAATGCCATAGTTAACATTAAAAGTTAATAACTAATCTTAATTACTTAGGGTCATCAACATGAATACCCAGCAATGGACTGACTAAATAAAATTTTCACAAACTTAGGATTATCTAAGGAGTGTGGAGCTTCTCACCCTCCCCCTGGGTAGAACCAGGCTACACTTTTTCTTAGATGACAGCTTTGGCCTCTTAGAGCGTCTCTGCCTCCCATACACTCTGCAGAGGCCGCCAGTCACATCCTGCTCCTGACAGCAAATCTGTGTCTAGCTGGCTCTTCTATCTCCATGCAGTTATCTGTTCATGCTCAAAGCAGTAAAAAGAGCCCCATGTTCAAAGGGAAGCGCCTCTGCCCCAACCCAGCTGCATGGCCCCAGACAACACACATGGAAGGAACCCTTTTAGGAATTCGTGTCCCTGTGCACACAATTAAAGAACAGGCCTGAATGATCCCTAAGTCCCATCCAACCTTCAGACTTTGTGATGAATCCTGTTAATGGCTAGGAAAATTAATATCTAAGTTCATTAGAACTGTGCCCAAAGAAAGAACAGAGAAACTCTGACAAAGGACCTCAGAGGTTCCCGTACTTCTGATGCATGGAATTTATAGTATCATATTTTTGTTATGTTGTGGACTTTTGGGTCTTCTCGGCTCTTTGTTATATTTCCAATAAGTGAGGTTCTTATTAAATGGGGCAGAATTATGAGTTTTTAAAAATAGAAAATTAAATATGACTCATATATACTTCTTCCACATAAAATAATTCAAGAAATTTTCAAAAATCCAGAGTAAATTATTCCTTTATGAAAACTTGTTTCCAAATGCATTTCTATTTGATAGATCAACAAAATGACACCGTATACTAAAAAGTGATTTACCTATAACTACATCATGACCATCAACCAAGCCAGCAGAGAAGAGCTCCTGAGATACACCATCTGCCGTATCTGTCCAAATGTGAAATGAATATGTATTAGTAACCATAAAATAAAAATCAACAACCCAGTACAATGTAAAAGATATTTTTCATTTACGAAAATCACCCACATGTGTTTTAATTCAACAATTCAGATTCTATCAGAAGGAAAAATCAGAAGCAATGTAAAATATATTTTGCCATATAGAACTTGCATCTTGATATTTATTCAACGGAAGTCCTGCAAAATTATTATTTCATTTTTGGTGAACCAAAAAACATTCGCCCTTTTGGCTACCACCTGAATTAATCCTCAAATGTACCTCTATAAATTAGCTTCTAACAGGTCCCAATGACACTGCTTTTCGTTCCTGCCAAGGTTAATTCCAGCCATCATCAATCCTTTTCTATCATTAGTAGCTACTGAGTCAGAATTTATGGCAAAGGTTGAACAGGTAGCACTTGACACAGCCTTATATTTGGTACAAACAGCCTTTGAGCCTGTTGGACTATTAAGATGAGCTATTTAAATTTATGCTATTAAGAAACTCCTTTAGCATGACATTGATCATTTGATAGCAACAGATTCATCCTCTGAAAATGTGGCTGAATAAAAGAATGTGGTTTCTCGATGATAACTGACAGGAGTTAGAAATCTCATAAAGATGGGACTGAACAGGCTGTAGCAAGTGAATATAACCAAAATTACTTAATTGAAAGGTTATGAATGAACATGGTAATAAGTGAGAAGTCTGTCTGAAGACTCTGTGAAGAGAAACTGATAAATGGCAATGTGCTCAAAAGAACCATTATGAACTCTTGTGTTTTTACAGGGGAGATGACACGGTCCCCACGGCCTTCTGACATTATCGCAAATGTCCAGAACCACAACTGGGTGAGAAGAAAACTGGCTCAGCAGCTGGCAACAACCTAAAAGAAGGTTTGACTTGAGTGATTGAGTGTCCCAAAGTCAGGGAGCACCTCAAAGTATTGCTGCTGAACCAAACAAGCATCTAAATTGCACTGCAGTTTGCATGCCTAAGGCTGCCCCCATGGTCTGTGTGCATGCACACCTGTGAGCACCCACTTGAGTGTGTTGCTGAAGGTAAAATTGTCTTTCACATTGTGGGCTTTAATGTGCTTTGCCCAGTGTCTGACACATAGTAATTACTCAATCAGTGGTAGCTGTGATAAGGATGATCGGCCAAGGATCATCTAAAATGTACCTCATTCTCTAGTGCACTCTTTCTTCCTTTCATACACAGCGAAATTTCCAGGATCTCCAATAAAAAAAAAATCTGAGACATTCGTCTCATAAAAAAAAAAATCTCTACATTCGTTGTATGTAGAGAAATTGTGGCATTCCATCATTTTACTCATTCCACATTATAATGAATAACAGACAGATATGGAAATAACATGAAAGAAATGGAAAAGAAAAATAAAGGAATCTTTCTCAACCATGAGATACCATATAAGGCAGGCTTATCTTGGGTCTTGTTCTTACTAGAAGTACAAAAAAAAAAAAAAAAAAAAAAAAACACCTTATAAAATTCTCTGAGGGATAAAATGATCCCATAGCATGGAATCTAGGGTGAGAGGCTCCCTCTACTCTGCATTCGATTTAGCTTTATGAAGTGGATTAGAAAACTCAGCCTCATAATCTCATCCTCCTGGATGCCACTAGAAACTTCTCTACAAAAAGTGTACTGAATTCCTGTGCCTACCTAGTAGGCACAGTGCACACAGTAGGCAGTGATTACATTTCTATGGACTGATCATCTATTAAAGTATCTGGATGTGTTACTACCACCTCGAAAGTATCAGTAAGATCTTACACCTGAGTAAGGAGCTATGCTCACAGAATGTAGTTGAAAATGGAATAATCAAGCAAATCCTCATTGAGGGCTAGCACTAAAACAGTACCAAAGCAAAGGACTTTCCCAAATGATTAAAGTTTATAGCACTGCCTATGATTTTCAGGACTCCTAAACACCAGATCAGTCACGTTAAAATAGCACAAGGGTCATGCTGGCCATTTTTGGCCCAAAAGAGAAATATCCCATGTTTGTATACCATTAACTAGTTATTTGTATGCATGTGAGTAAGAGATCAGCAATGGTTTAGAACAGAAACTGGAAGGTAATTGGTAACATTTTTTTAAGCTGCTTAACATGCCTAATAGTAAACAGGTTAAAATCATCATAAATAATCATATTTGCTCTGGTTTCCAGAATATATGGCAACACAATAAATGCAAAGGGCTTGCTCTCATGTGAAGGCAGAGAATATTCAGTATGTTTATGTTATTCACTCTATGCCATATTACACATTTATGTGTGCATACAGCACAGACACAGTACAATGCATGCCCAGTGCAGACACCACCTGAATGCAGACAGCTTCAGTAGTCACAGAAGTACGGTGACACATCCATGGTGTTCCCCTTACTAGCTGGCCAGGGAAGGCCAGCTATCATCAGGAAGCCAACATTACAATTTCTATCCGGGAAACAAAAGCAGATTCAGCCTACAATGTCAAACAAGGCTGCTAAAGCCAGCAAAGAGGTCCAGTAATGTTGAGAAGGCCATCTTCTCTAAAATCCTCAACTTAGAAATTCATTTCTTTGTCATCTCTCGAAATTCAAGTTAACTTTTATTTTGCTGCTGCCAATTTTAAATAATTAAATTAAAAAAAAAAAAACCTTGAAAGAAGAATCTATTCTTTTATTTACTGTACTTGAAAGCATTTAGCATATAGTTACCGACTTTATCATACTACTGACTGGTCAATATTCTTATGTTATGACAAAACAAAATGCTTCTGGGTAATAGAAATTAGTGCTGTACAATTTCACAGACTGACTCTAAACTCCCAAGATGGGGATGTTCCCAGAAAGAAAGATCAATTCGCAAATTTACTGGGGCCCTATCTGCATATATTTTGTAACAAATACTTCCTATGTTACTTTAATTTAAACGTACTAGGAATCATTAAATCTTGATGTTGACAGGGGACTAGACATGAGGGTCAGCGAGTCTATGCCCACATTTGGCCCAGGAACATATTCTGCTTGGCCAATAGTGTTTTTTTTTTTTTTTAAAACCGAACATGAATAGACATGGTTTCCTGAAATCCCCACAGTTTGCTCTGGCTCCTGTCCATGTCTGAGTTGGTGCCTTCTTACAGGTTCTAACAGCAGGGAGGTCAAAGCAGTTAACTCATTGACCAGATATCACACTAGGAAGGTTCAGATTTTCAAAATTTTAGCTAATATGATGTATTTAATCAAATCAAAATTCACATAGAGCTCTACTACATAAAATAATTACAGAGTATTATTAGCTTAATGTATATTAATATATTCAAATGTATGAGCCTAATGTATTTTATTTTAATAATAGAAGGTATTTTAGAAGATTTTCAATAAACACATTGAAGCTGCTTTCACATACTTAAAAATCGGAAACCAGGTCAGGGAGAACAGGAAGTCTCAGCATTAGCATCTGATTTTCACCTTTTTGGATTCTTCTGGTTATGAACTAAAGAGTGGAAATAGCAATTTTTGCTTAACATGCTTATTAACAACTAATCCTGTGGTCTCCAAAGCCTGTTTATATGTGTTATTTATCCACTGATTAACCAAAACAAGTGCCTCCTGAATAGCAGGCACTTAGTCAAGTGCTAAAGATACAAGAAATGAGACATGGTTCTGTGAACTCTAGGCATCCAGGAGCTGAGAGAGCAACCAGTTTAGCCTTGAAGCTGCAAGAATGGCAGGGTTCCGACCAAGCAGTAGGTTTGAGAGCAGAGGGCCAAAGTATAGCACTTCTTTGTGTGATGTCTTGTTTGTTGCTCACCTCTCACTAGGACTGCTCTATGTTACTCACTACACTCATCACAATATCCTCTAGGCCCTGTGTCACCACGCCAGAGTTTATTTTCATGGCTGAGCTAATGTATTTCATGTGTATGTGTATATAAACCATACAGCATGTCACAGGAATTCTTGTAGTCAGTACAGGTTCGGTTTGGATTACCCCCAATTACTGCAAATCCTTCCTCTCTCCCTACCTTCCTTCCATCCTCCTTTCTTCATTTTCAGAGAAAGCATTTTTGAATAGCAAATTATAACCACATGCTTGTAATCAATTTCTTCAATGCTCTTTGGAGCAATAAAATAATAATTTCAATTAAAGCTTACCTCTTCCTGGAGTAAACTCAAACCGTATGTCATTAAGTTCCTTTCTGGAGTTTCTGAAATACATAACATATAGCACATTAAAATCCAATGAACTACAGCTTAATCAAACTAAATGTATTCCAATTTTTACAAGATGTTACTAACATGTAGACAGCATTTACAGCTTTGGGTCACCTCTGAGTAATTCCTCAAACAGAAGAGAGAGTTATGACAATAACAAAGGGAGAACTGATTGAATTTACATTATATAAACGTGTATTTCATAAAAATTCAAAAATAAAGTGTTCTTTTCTAAAATCTACACTAAACCAATAACCTTACATATAATTCTATAGTTAATCATTTCAGAAGATTTTAGTCTAAAATAAATGACTTGACACATTTTTCATATTTTTCCTAAAAATAGTATTTTATCAATTATTTTTAAAAGTGAAACAAATAGGAAAGATGGTCTCAGTGGTAAAGTTTATGACAACACTACACATTGAATCATGCAACAAAATGCTCAAAAAAGGATATATATTTTGTTATTAAAAATTTTATCTACACAGGACCCCTGAATGTTGTGAAGTTATCCATTGAATATATAAACTTTTTTAAAATAAATATAAAATGCTTACATGAAACAGTAATATATACATTTGTATGTATATCTGATCCAAAAACTGATACTAGGGAAATATAAAACAAGTAAATACTTAAGATATGTATGAGTTTTCCATTAATATTAATTTCAAGAAATGATATGGGGCAGTGAGCTATAATTAGAATGGTTTTAAATTCTCACAAGAATACTAAAATATGAGAAACTCTCAACAGATGCTACCATTAAAGTTAATAAAAATACCATAAGAAACTGCAGTAGGAAACATGAAATAATAATTTCTACAGACACCCAACTATTTGTTCAGCTTCCAAAGGTCCGAGATAGAGACAGAGATGGCGTGAATACCCATTCCAAACAGCCTTGGTCTGGTGCCAGGAGAATCTGATATAATCCTGCTTAATTCTCCAGTTTGGGACTCCAAATAAACTCGAGGTAATAACTCCTGGTCTCTATGTTCAGTGCCCACATCATGATGCCACCAGTCTGTGGGCCCTTTCTGGTCCACAACCTGAGGCTGCTTCTTCAGGTCCTAGGACCTCCTACTGCACTAAATGCAGGAGGCCCAGAAAAATGACAAAGGCATGGTATTAACTTAGAGAAAGCCTTTCTCCCATGCCTAGCCAAGCTGGCCTAAGTCTACACTCTCCCACAAGCAGGGAAGTAAGGGTCAAGAGTTCAAGAGATGCTCAAGCCCAGACCACAGTCCTAAGAGCCTTGAACCATTATTCGCAAGTGTTCTCACCTTGACTGTCACTATTCTTCTTAGAGATAGAACGGGATGAGGGGATGATAGAAATGGCTAAAGCTTTGCTTGTTTTTTTAGGACCTAGGACTGCAAATTGTGGATTCTCACTCTAAAAAAGCAAACCTATGACCAATACATGACATTGCAGACAACTGAAGATGGTTCAGATGTCAGCTTGGACCCCAGACTAAGGACTCTGTCCTGGAGATGGAGTGGATCATGCACAATCAGTATCTGCAGCAGACGAGCTGCTTGACTATGGCACGGTCTACCAATGTCACCGCACGTTTACATAGCACTTTCATATATATCAGCGGTTCTCAATTTTTTTTTTATTTTTGGTAAGCCTCTATAATGTTGGCTTAAGATAAATAAGTGGATTCTTATTTTTGCTTCTATGTTCAATCTGCTGCAAGATCACATATCATAGTGCCAGCCACTGGAAAATTCTACTCTAAGTGTGTTGAAATAATGAGAGTGAAAAAGGCACATAATTTCTCAATGTTATTATGAAAATAGTTTGACCTCAAGGGCTCCCTGAGACTCAAGGACCACCTCCCCCACACACACCTTCTATGGTCACAGGACCACACTTTTGAGAAACACTGCTAGCAAATTTCATGAATCAAATCTCATTTGATTCCAGCAATCAACCTTTAAGATATGCAAAGTAGGTATTATTTGTTTTTCATTTTTTAGACAAGCACATTCAGTGGCCTTTCCAGGTTTACAAATTCAGTGGCTTCCTTTCACTTCTGAGAGAAAAACAATCTTCCTCAAGATTCTGCACATCACCATAAAAAGATCAGCAAGCATGCTTTTATTTAATAGCCTTGGTTTTAGGTGTTGTATATCAACAAAGGTTGGATTAGAACTAAAACAGCCCAACAAGAAAAAAAAAAAAATGATCACTAGTAAAGTATTTATACTATATTTAATAATGAAATGACAAAAGGAGGAAAAAAGAAAAAGGAATCTGATTTGATGTTAATTTAGGCCACTGCCAATTCCTTTCCTCTCTTTCTTTTGGTCAGTCCTGTCTAAATTAGTTTGTCCTACTAAGGCCATAAGAAGAGAGGTATAGGAACCGTACCCAACATATCATCACACACATCCTGATTCTTCATTAAGACTATGGAAGTAATATCTAATACCATAATCTCTACATCAGCTATGGTTCGAGCTATGGAGGTTGCCTAGTCAAGTCATTCTTTTATGACTCTGAACCTAAAATACTTGCCTTTGAAAAGATCACAGTGATTGATTGTGAGTAGTAGACTTGTCTCATCAGGTTGAAATATAGTTGGAAAAATGCCTAATTGGATCTAACTACTGAAGGTCATCCTTTTATAAAGAATTAATCTTTTCAGACTCATACTTAACACCTTTAATTGAAAGTACATTTACTTTAATTGATATGGCACAGGATATTCTTGATTTCAGGGAAGCTGAAAATAGGTATGATTTAAGGCCAGAAACTAAGTCTGTGCAACTTTATAGAGGAAATGTTTGAAACTTGAAATTAACAGCTTCAAGACCCAGGCTACCAGTAATAACTCTTATTAAAAACCCTATTAATCCTGGGGTGCCCGGGTGGCTCAGTCGGTTGAGGATCCAATTCTCGATTTCAGCTCAGGTCATCATCTCAGGGTCCTGAGATTGAACCTTATGTTGAGCTCCATATCCAGTGAGGAGTCCTCTTGGTTTTCTCCCTCCCTCGCCTTGTGCCCCTCCCCGAGCCCTGGCTCTCACTTTCTCTCTAAAATAAATAAAATACTTAAAAAAAAAAAAGCTACTTTTAATCCTAAAAATAACCAAAAAGAAAAAAAAAAAAACACTCCATCAAAAAACATACTCCTAAATTCAGTAAGCACAAACCCTTATTTTTCATTGTAGGCAAATATTGCATCACAAAGGTAAATGTCTACAGGGCTCACGCAGAGTATTTATTTTTTAAAATAGGTGATACCAACCACATGGTTTAAAACCCAAAAGGTACAACAAGGTGCTCTCTAAAATCTAGGCCTCCTACTCTTATTAATCAACTACCTGGTCCCCCCCTTAATGGTATAGGCTTTTTGTACATCCCTTCCTGAGATATTTCATGCATATATTAGCAAATATACATACACAGTTCCTTCTAGCCTGTTTAATACAAACGTAGCATACTATATCCGTTGCTCTGCACCTTGCCTCTTCTTTTAATAACATACCTTGGAATTTCTGCATAGTGGCTCACAGAGAGAGCTTTCTCATTCTTTTTTTTTTTTTTAATAGTTACATAGTATTCCGTTGTCTGCTATATCCTTCTCATTCAATGAACAGACTGTTTTCAGTCTTCCACTAGTATAAACAATGCTCAGTGAATAACCTTGTTCTTATGTCATTTCGCAAATACGTGGGCATGAAAATAAATTTCTAGAAGCAAATTGCTTGGTCAAAGGATAAACGCATTTGCAATTTTATAGATATTGTCAAATTCCCTTTCATTCAAGTCATACCGATTTATACTCTCACAAGCAATTTGTAAGCACCATTGCAGGAACTCTCAATGAGTAAAGCAGGAAGTATATGGAAAAAACAGGGAGATGTGTTCTCCCAGCTGGAAAGCTTCTTCCCTATTTAAAGAGAGCACTCTTAAAAAAAAAAAAAAAAAAAAAAAGAGAGCAACTACTGTTCTGCACCAGCTGGTTAAGCCAGGCAGGAATTTGGGCTCAATTTTGTTTAAAAATAAATAAATAAATATATATATCTATACACACACACACACAGATATAAATGTTATATATAAAATGCATATATGCTATATGTCATATACAAATATATGTACATTTGCTATATCCATTCAAAGTGACAAATCCAGAGATCTAGATTGTCATGTGTAACATCTTCCTTCTTGCTCATTCAATTCATCTGCAAGGGACACAGTGGACACTGAAATGAAGCAGCTGGCTCTGAGGGTGGTGATGACGATCACATGAGCAAACGCTTAAGCGTTCCTGGTGACTGAGCTGCAGCAGGCCTGCGCAGATGAAGTATGCATCTGATAGGATGTAGCATTTTTCTGCACTTCTTACTGTACCATGTCAGGACAGTCTGATCAAGTTGTTGCTCCTGGAGGGCTCCAGAGCCAAAATGCCAACTCAGGACTAGGTGCGTTCCTTAGCTTCACATTCG
This sequence comes from Canis aureus, assembly GCF_053574225.1. NCBI lineage: Eukaryota > Metazoa > Chordata > Mammalia > Carnivora > Canidae > Canis > Canis aureus. The sequence goes on along the minus strand of NC_135644.1, from coordinate 17,942,157 downwards.
TGTCTTTTAGCTCACGCCAAAAACTGGGGGCACACACCCTCCAAGAACCAGATGCGATCAAAGTACTCAGAAGCCCAGGGACCACTGGTTCTCAAAGAGCATCAGCGACTGTAGTGCCACTGGCACTGCATACCCTCCACCACAGAATACTCTGGAGTGAGGCTGACTGCCAGCCAATTTCCCACGCTCTGAGGTTGCAGGACACAGTTGGGGTAACACTAGCCCAGAGGTGGCCTCTCCCTCCCAAGCCCCCTTTGCCCTTCTTTGAACCTAGGACTTCAGGTCAGGGTGAAGCTGCCAGTCAGTATCCGAGGAAGTCCAGGGGGAATGTTCCTCCTGGAACCTTTCCTTTATTGGGAGCAGGATGTAGACTTTCAAACAGGCTGGGCTATCAGGTCATCATTTCCAGTTCAGCTTGCTTCTTTCCTGCTCTTGGCACTGAACTGGAGTCTCTTCCCACAGACTTAGGAGAGAAAGGGACTATGGTGCCCATTAAGCTTGCTGGCATCTCTGTCCACACCAGCAGAGAGCCTGGCACAGCCTGAGGAGGTACTGGAGCTGTGGGGACAGAGGTCTCCATTCAAATCCACTCACTACTTGTCTGGCATCTGTCATCTGTTTCCTCAACTGTGAGATGGGCAAAGTAATAATTAATGGCATTTACTGTCTGCCAGTACGTGCTTGATGCTTCACTTATGTTATCTTATGCTATGCTCAAAATAACACGTGATGTGGGGATGGCTCTTATGTCCTATTATTTCTCAGACAAGGAAACTGAGGCTCAGAGAGGGTAAGGGACATACCCAAAAATCATACAGCTGATTAGTGCATCTGAACTAAATGTAGAACTGAAGGAATGTAACCCTTGTCTTCTCCAGGGCCCAGTCCTTACCTGAACCACTGTGAGTCCTAGTCTGAGTCTGTAGATGCTTCTAACTGGTCTCGCCACATTCAAGGTCATGATCTGCTCAGGAGCCAGCCAGCTTGTTATCTGGAAATCTGATCATCCCACTCCCTTGCTCAAAGACTCCATTTTGTTCTTCCCCTCTTTTTTTTTTTTTTTTAATTTTATTTATTTATTTTTTTTAAGTAGGTTCCTCACCCAGTATGGAGCTCAACGCAAGGCTTGAACTCACCACCCTGAGATCAAGACCTGAGCCCTGAGATCAACAGTCAGATGCTTAATTGAGCCACTCTGGCACCTTCCCCTGGAATTCTTTTTTTTTTTTTTTTTAAGATTTATTTGTTCATGAAAGACAGAGAGAGAGAGAGAGAGGCAGAGACACAGGCAGAGGGAGCATCACTGTAGAGGCGGGGTGACAAGTTTTTCTGATCTTGGAAGGAATGGGCGGCAGAGAGACTTTCTTCTGTCTGAATGTCTCTCCTCAGGCTGCCAGTTGGTTGTTTCTGGGTGCCTCTCGCCCACCTTCGGCACCCTTGCCCAAGTCCCCCGTGGAATGCAGGGATGGTGCTGTGCAGGGGGCAAAAGGGCACGTCAGCTGGTGAAGAGACAGGTGATGGTGGTGGTGGCAGCGATGAGAAGGGGTGCAGGGGTGGGCCAGCCAGAGGGAAGTGGGGAGGAAAGGAGGGGAGAGAGGGAAGAAGGCAGGAGGGAAGAGCCCGGGATCACAACCTGAGCCAAAGGCAGATGCTCAACCACTGTGCCACCCAGGTGTCCCTCCCCCAGGATTCTTAAAATTTTAAATCCTTGGCATGACCCCCTGAAGACCTGCTTCTACCTGCCTCCCCCCCTTCAAGTGTCCCACACTGTCTGCTGCTCTCCTCATTGTCTCGGGCCTGCCCTCCCTGCCCAGGGGTGGCTTTGCAAAGGCGCAGTGTGGGCGGAGGGGGTCTGTCACAGCCCTGTCACCAGTGGGCTCAGGAGACAGAGGGAAGAAAGGGACTGCAGCTGGGGGCACTTCTGAGGAGTTCAGCTGTAAGGCCTGGAGAGAAACCGCTATAATCGGAGGTGGGGAAAGAGAGGGCTTTTTAAGATGGGTGAAGAGAAACGTTTGTGTGCTGGTGGGTCAGGCCTGGTAAAGAGGGAAACAGGGAGGGCGGGAACAGAGAGGTGCTCCCGGGGGGCTGCAGCGTGCTGGGGAGCCAGCTTCCCTCGCTGCTGGCCAATCTCCACTCCCCCTCTCCCTCCCTTGACTTGCCCTTTTGCGGGAGGCCAGGAAAGAAGGGGAGAGGCAGCCAGCCGAGGGCCGGCCGCTTTCCAGCGCAGCCTCCTGGCCTCTAGCCCCACACCCAGCACGTCACGTTCCGTACCGACGCAGTGTGTTACTTCAGTGTCCGTCCCATCCACCAGCCGCGAGGCTCCCGAAGGGCAAAGACCTGCAGCTTGCCAGCACAGACAGCACCTGGCACGCGAGCGAGGGAATGCACGCCCGCGTGACTGAAGACAAAGGAGTGACAATTCTGCAAGTCTGGCTCTGTCCAGGCTTCCGAGACCCTGTCACCCCAGCTCCCGGGCCGCCCTTTCCTGTGCGCCAGCCACTCCCGTCCGCCCGGCCCTGTAGTCCCAATCTGCGGCCGTCTGCGGCCCCCCTCATCTCCCTTCTCCTTCTCGAGGAGTAATTCCAAGTGCGTAACCCAAACCCAGGTACGTGCCCCCCAGAGGTTTAGACCCATCATCCAACTGTCTACACGGCATCTCTCCATGCAATGTGCAGACTCCGGAAAACCCAGCACGGGCAGAACAGAACACATCCCTTTCCTCCTCAGATTCACTTGTCTCTCTGCCCCCCACGCGGCAGGCGGCCGTGACAGCCACCGCCACGACCTGTGGGCTCGGCCTGCTGAGTGTCCTCAGATCGCCCACTTCTCTACGGCTCTGCCATCGCTGACCAAAGCACGTCCCCGTTATCTGCCGCACGAGGAGAACAAACGACCCGATGAACAAAGGCTGTTTCATGCCCACACCACACACTAGGCACGGAGAGCGGCGCGCCCAGAGCCACAGACGCGCAAGAGGACAAGGCCGCAAGAGGGGGACGCGCTATTACCCGGGTGTAATCCTTGGCAGATGAATGTGTTGCTCAGAGAGAAAATCATCGTATTTAATGAGATGTGGAAAACGACGCCAAAGCAACCATAAGCCGAAGGACACCAGGGAAGGCCGCAAGCGAAAGCACCAGGAGGAGAACGAGGAGGCCTCTTGCATCCAGGCCCGAGGCTGCCCGCACGCGGGGTTCACGCACGTCTCTCTAGGGCTCAGTCTTAGGTCAGCGAACCACACCGACCCCCGGGTCCACGGAAGCTTCCTCTGGGCTCCGCAGCTCCGCTTCAGCCGCTTGCGCCCGGCGACAGGAGCCAACGGTGCCCTCCGGGCTTCCGGGAGCCGCGCGCAGGCACCGTGAGCCCCTCACCGCGCCGCGGCCCTCCGGCGCCCGAGGTTCTGGGCGCAGCAAAGCGGAGGGGAAAGTCAGGGTTCCAGTCCTTCAAGAGTTTACGTCCTCCCAGAGAATGACAGCTGACAGGAGGTAAAAGGACCGGGGAGCCCCAGCGTCAAGAAAGGGCTTAAAAAGTAGTAGGAGGACAAGAAACCGGGGCCTAAGTCACAGGAAGGAGCATTTCCCCCCTCTTGTTCTCACTCTCTCCATCGTTCACGCTCCTGTCAAATTCGTCTTCTCTGCGGTAAAGGCCCAATCACAGAATCATATGATTTTACAACTGACAGGGGCCCCGGGGGTCACCTAATCCATTTCCCTCCTTCCTCAGGTGAAGAAACCGAAGCCAAAAAGATCAAGCGGCCTGCGTAAGATTACACAGGGGGCTGATTCACTCGGCACTCCATAAATACTTATTGATCACCTACTAGGCGCCAGGCCTGTCCCAGGAGCCTTTGATGGCAGAAATGACACCCAAACCTGGAACTGACGCTTCTAGACGACTGCTTTTCATTCTAGACTGGCGGTTCTCAAACTGCAGGGTGAGCTGAGGTGCACTCTTCTCAAGGAAGACTTCTTTCCCCCAGTGACGTGCCTGCCCCTGGTACTTAAGCGCTGCGTGCAGTGGGAGATGTTATAGATGGGGGTGTGGCTCATATATAATGATTTGTGCGATGATGGCAGGAATAAAGGTTAAGAGCCCCTGCTGTATCCCTCAGCACTGTGCCCCAAGGCCCTGCTTGAAATGGAAGCTCTCTTCAAAGCACAGATTTCCACACACCCTGTGCCATGCTCCAGGACTGTGAGTCATATACCTAGCCCATCGCCCCCACACCCTGGCCCTGCCTTTAACTTGCCTCAAAAGAGCCTTTTGGATCAGTGAGTCTCCTAAAAGGTGAAAGTGAAAATTCCTTTCAGGATTGCACCTTCAGACACCCAGAAATATACCTATGGCCTGGCAAAGTATAAGCTGACAGCATCCAGAATTCTAGTCTCTACCAAGCCATGCAGCATCACAGAGCTTACGGTTGATGTCAAATAAATAGATCACGAAGCCATACAGTTGTCTTTAACAAGAAAACATGGGCAGTGACTAATCTAGTTGTGTTCATATAATGAACACACATGTGCATGAACACACGCACATGCACGAACACACGTGCACATGCATGAACACACACACACACAATTTCTTGAAATAAAATATCTTGATATATCTTCAAGAATTTGACCTTTACACTGGTGTCTACAGGTTTTTCTGCAGCTGGAACCTCAGGCTAAGGACTTTGACGCATCCCACTGGTTACTGAGCAGGCTGAAGGACCTTTTAGATTTACAGCTCATAGGGAACAAGCAGTCTGACTGCACAGGGTTTCACACAGCTGACACCTAAATTAGAGATGCATGTGCAGAGCCTTGCAAAGAAATTTCTCATACTCTGTACAATGCTTACACCTGTGAATAAATCATAGGCAAAAATATTATCATAAATAACTGCCTTTGCTGGCTACAAAAATAGTTTTCACCTGGAAACAATCCTAACAAAGTTCCTTTAACAAAAACCTCTTGAAAATCTACATGCTGCCCAAATAGAGAACATGATTGTTTCTTCTCACCCACTCTGCCCACTTTCCCCCTAAACAAACATGTTTTTTTCCTCTGGTGCATACTTTGGAAAATCATGAAAAACACTTCAATATACAGGAAAGTTCAAAGAGTAATAAGACAAATTCACATGTACCTACCATCTAGAACTTTTAAAATGGCAACATTTTGTCATATTTCAGAGCTTAATACATAAAATTTGAATACTGTTTTGCCCACACATACGAAATCGATTGTTATGTCCTAACTGTGGTAAATCATGAGTGAACAGATTATTGTGTAAGGGCTCTGCTTCCTGTCACGTTTGTGGAACTGTATTTTCACGGGTGGCAGTCCTTTTCAGTATTTAGAGTGTCCAGTGGACATATTTACGGAATTGATTTTTACTGATAGGCCAAGAGAGAAATGGAATGACCACATAAAAACTAGAGGCAGGACTCCAGCTGGTAGAAGCAGAAACATTACAGCCTATTCAAAGTTCCTGTTCTTTAGCAGCAGGAAAAACTACTAAGCATTCTTGCTAGTTAGGGGTTTCTGTGTATGCGTCTTGATTGAAATCCACTGATAGAAGTACAGAAGCAGTCTTCATTAACGTCACTCGTGTTTGAAAGTCTGGCGTGTGTCAGGGTTTCCTGTGGAAAACCCAGACTCAACGTTTCTGTGACAGATACCACTCTTCGGTGCATCAGGTTCCCAAATCAACATGCCAAGCCAGTTACACTAAAAATGCAAAGAGCACCTCTAAGATATGGATTCGATCAATGTCCAGTTGGGCTCTTGATCTTACGTCATGGTAGGTGTATTTACACAGATCAATAGACAACTGTGGGGACATGGGGGTGGCACACATACCTGCAGCATTCCTGGATGGGTCGAGTTTCAAGGTAATGACAGTTCACTTCAAGGCACACATTGTTACAATCTCTAATCATTATGGGCAACTATCATCTTCCTTGCCGTTTGCATTAATTTTTGCAAAAAAGGACGGTAAGTAGTTCAAAGCTAAACTATACAACCGAACATTTGATTATCAAAAATAACAGAAATTAAAGGGAACAGAGAAAAAGATACTATACATATGTGAGATGTCAGTTACTCTCACTGAGCACTGAATTTAGCTTTGTTTGCTTGCAGCTCAGGCAAAAAAAAAAAAAAAAAAAAGGAAAGTATTGCCTGATACGGTTCTTTATCAAAAAAGAAACATGCAAGGCAGATGTTTTTCCCTTGGCATTTATATCAAGGAGAAATTCTGTATGGAAGTCCCTTTATAAGGGACACTGAGTAATGTCTACAACAACTCTATGTTGTAAAGGGCAGAAACTTTTTTTCATATAAGTGTCTTCCAACTACGTGGTGCAAAAATGAAGATTTGTTCTCCTATGTGCTGAAGGCACCATATTAAATCTTACCTAAGTGATAGCATTTCTGCTGGGAGCTGAAATATTATAGCCGAGGTACATTGTTTCCTGATGATTTACCTCAATACAAGATGCCCAAAGAACCTGGAGAAATGAATGGCCTATACAGACTGCTTCCCGATGCCCTAAAGGGGTCTTTGTCAAGTGCTAGGATGGGTGATTCTGTGACTGAACTCTGACTGGCCCTGGGAAGCATCTGATAGCCTAGTACAGGTGTTGATTAAACACAGATCTCTCATTTCAGCTAAAACCTCAGTGCAGAGGTAACTTTCTGCTGTGAACGTACCGGAGACTGACTCAGGTTATGTCCTGCCCTGGGGAGGTGGCCAACTACTAACATGGGCAGGCTGCAGGGTGGCTCCACTTCAAAAGGAAGCTCTGAGTCTGGCCAACAAATTGAACATGTTGTTCAGCTCAACACACCCAAATGCGCTGCCTCAGAAGTGAGAAAGGATAATTGTTTGCTTACAAATTTTAAAGGACGCCTGCTCCTAATCAAGAGAGCTAGCCATGGTAGTACAGCTACAATGATATAAGGTGAGCAGATAACCACAGAATTCTTTAAACGTTAGCGGGGTGATCACAAAAGCAGCATGAATTATGCTTTGAGGTTCCTATCAATTTGTATGTATCATCATCTCCAGGGGAAGCTATGTTAAAAATTAGCAAATTTAAAGGGAACATGATCACTTCTAACTCGGTTTAAAATACCCGCCCAATGAAGAAGAAAGCTGTGAAGGACTAATGAGCACTAAATGTTAATACCGGCGTCCTCTCGGTGAGACACGAAAACAGAATCTTCCCTGGCTTTTTCCACAGGTAGTGCCTTAAGACGATTAAATTTAATGATAAATGAGATTGAGCACATATTTTCTCTTTTGATCCATTTCAGAGAAATGGCCTATAAGTAAATGTATTTACAGTCTAGTGTGGGTGACCCTTTGTCTTTGGCAAAGGCATCATAAATCCTCAAATTGGACTTTCCTGAAATTACTTCAGCAAATGGCTATTTATAAAATACACAGCTGCACAGAAAATAAACCTTGTTACTAGGCATTTGATAGGTTGTGGATGGGCATCAGAAAGAAGTATACATTTATTAGAGCACATCAGGCAGCACTTGCCAGGATGCTAGATTGGGGACAGGGCTTTTATTCAGAATAATGTAAAAACAAAAAATTAAAAAACTCTAGCCCCACCCCCACCCACCAAAAAAGCATCCATTTGCTTTTGAGGCTTGGAGTTGTATGATTCTCCCAAGTACTGACACTAACAGGGTTGAAAAGCATGAAGAGGGGTACCTGGGTGGCTCAGTCAGTTAACCACCCCACTCTTGGTTTCAGCTCAGGTCATAATCTCAGGGTTGTAAGATTGAGCCCTGCATAGCCCTCCATGCTCCAGGGCAGGGGGGTGGGGGTAGAGGGTCTGCTGTGAGTTTCTCCCTCTGCGCCTCCCCCCACTTGAGGGTGCTTGCATGTACTCTCTCTCTCAAATAAATAATCTTAAGAAAAAGAAAAAAAAAAAAGAAGAAGACTCGCACTGAGAGTGAGTGCGAGAAGCTTCCTTTGGATTACCACATCCTAAAAAGGCAACAGTATGTGAAAGCATTCATTATTCGCATGATATTTAAAATGAGGGCTAAAAATGTTTCTATGTATTTCTACAAAATTGCTTTTTCAACCTGAAGATGGCCACAAGCAAGGCGGGAAATCTGAAATTCAGTCTTATCTGTTTCCCGTGGATGCCTTTTCAAAAACCCCACAGTTGATCTGAATGCACAACTCTTCCTATGGCTGTAAGATGGTCCTTACAATGCAACTGCTACGTGATTCCTTCTCATCTGATCCTGGCAGATTTTTTAAAGTCAACATTCATACTTTTAGCAACCACTTTGTTCATTTTCTGGGTCTAGAGCATTGATTTATGGTGCTCATTACCACACTGTTTCAGGAAGGAACCCTCCCTTCAACAGACCCAATAAGGTAAATGGCATTCATCACCTGGCATAGAAACCAAACCATCCTAATTGAAAAATTCCAAGTATTTATAGCTCACCAAAACTGGAAAGACCCTCGACTTAGCCATGAAGCTCACCCTGCAATGGTGCAACACCACCTCCACCACAAAGGGCGTACCTAGGACAAGCCTCAAAAGGAAACTAGTGGAATACAGAATCCTATCCGAAATGCTCAAAACAACTTTTGGCCTGTGTTCAAACACATGCTGTAGGACTGTCAAATAACGAAAATGATTTTCATGCGTAGGTCATGGAATCCATCTTTTAGAGCCATACTCAAAAATTTGATGACATTGAAAAACACGCTGAGGACGTCCAATAGCAACTCCCACATGTGTGACTTCACCATCAAGTGCAGAACTTACCAAGACTGTGGGGGTCATGCATTTTTCTTATCTAAGAGTCACTAATAAAAAAGATGTACCCAGCAATTTCCTTCAGGATGGTTTCTTCAGTGACTGACCGTTATACCTAGTCTGTTGATCTCTGACAAGGTTTTAAGACTAACTTAGCTTCTTAGATCTCTTGATTTCAGTGAAAATTTAATAAAGGAGGCCAGGCTGGATAAACAATTCTTAGTCTACAGAAGTATTTATGCAGCACACCCTGCAAACTACTTGCTATTTGCTTCTTTACTGTAAATTGGCAAGTGTGCTTTTCATAAGGAAGTACAAAAAACAGTGCCACCAGATAGGGAAGTCAGGAAAAGGTTCAGAAGGAAAAGTCAAGGGGGCCCTTCCAAAATGATTAGCATGACAGTAGAGCCTTTCTCCGCTGGTTTGAGGCAAAATAAACATGGATTATTTGTCAAGTTTAAGAGAACTAGATGATTTTTAAAAAATGAGCAAGACAGTGAATATCCATAACAAAGATAAAGGGATGGTAAAGGTCAACAATTAAGAACATTTTAGTAAATATACAGAATTCAAAAGATGGGCCAGAGGAGCTATGGTGCTATGTCATGTCCCTCCACAGAGTGCCTGGCATGGAGTCTGGCACGTAAGTAAGCTCTCAAGAAATATTCAAGAAATCTAATTGCATCAAGCAGGACACTGCTGCATGGCATTAAGTCACATGTAATTACACTAGTCAAAACCCCTGCATATGGAGGTAACCAATCCTATATAAATACCCAAATAACCCCCACCCCACCCCCCCAAAAAAGGTTTCTGAGCTGAAGGCATTTTTTCAGTTGCAATGCAGGCCAGAGCCATGATCAGTAGAGGAGATTTAACATTAGGAATGGATCTGGGAGGGACGCCTGGGTGGCTCAGTGGTTGAGCATCTGCCTTCAGCTTAGGGTGTGATCCCCGGTCCCAGGATTGAGTCCCACACATTGGGGTCCCCAGCAAGGAAGCCTGCTTCTCCCTCTGCCTGTGTCTCTGCCTCTCTCTCTCTCTCTCTCTCTCTCTGCAGCTCTCATGAATAAATACAATTTTAAAAAAGGAAAAAAAAAGGAATGGATCTGCGAGAATAAATGAGGCCTGCTACACTGAAGAGATTTCTGGCCAAAAAGCTATTTCTTCACAAGCAGTGAGCTAACAGTCAACGTCCAGGGTGGTGGGATTGACCTGGCCAAGACTCACAGGAAATATAAACTGTGGACAGTCGGCCTGACACCAAGGCTCTGGGTGACTGGAAAAGCATCACATCTATGATTGGGAAGCGCTGCTGCTGCACCACCTGTGCTCTGAGCTCCAGGCTGTTCTGTCTACAGCATACTTATTTTTATTTAAGTATAGAAGGCAAGGGAGCACATCTTATACCAATTACACCAGACTTCTCTACCTCCTCTCCTCTTCCACCCTCTAACTCCAATATCTTTGATTTGGTTTTATGGGGAGTCAGAGAACACGAATGCTTTTTTTGCTAGGTTCACTTGGCCTTATTATAGCTGGGTTTCTGAAGACAACAGTCTTGAGTTTAAATAAAATTTGTAACACTGACTTGTAACATTGACGAGCCCTGGGACCTTGGGCAATTAAGGTCCCAAGTCTTACTATCTCCAGCTGTAAAATGAGGAAGTAACAGTAACTACCTCAGAGAGAGCTCAGAGAGAAGGCAGCCAAGGATAGTGCCTGGCACACCGCAAGCATTCAGTGATTGCACAGCAACAACAGTAATAATTGCCACTGAGTTCTCCATGTCAGCTATTGGGCCCCTGCCTAGAGATGGATTCTTTCTCACCCCCTTTACCCAACCCACCGGGAGTACAGGAGTCCAATCGTCCACTGAGTCCTCTAATAGCTTCTAACCACAAACCAGAACACGTGTGACAAGGTTTCAGTTGGGAGGGAGGTGATGGTGGTATGAGTCTCTTAACTCTTTAAGAATCCCAGTAATAGGATCCCTGGGTGGCTCAATGCTGCCTTCAGCCTGGAGTCCTGGGATCGAGTCCTTCGTCGGGCTCCCTGCTTGGACCCTGCTTCTTCTCCCTCTGCCCGTCTCTCTCTCTGTCTCTCATGAATAAATAAATAAAATCTTAAAAAAAAAAAAAAAAAAAAAAAGCATCCCAGTAATGCTTGAATAAATGGGCCTGATCACTGGGAGCTGAGAAGAGTACTTTCCAACTCAGGGTTTGAAGGAAGGAAACAGACTAGTAATGGGGCTGCTTTTGAGTTCTTGATAATCCCCAGAGAGCAAAATAAACCCAGGAGGATCTGAGAATTCTCCTGATAATCCATCCCATGCCTCTTTCCCTTATGAATAATTTAAATTCCCTGCTTTGTCTGGTCAAATCAAAGATCCTAGTTTATGTGAAGGCAGAAAGGCACAACAGAAGATTGAAACGTGCCTAAGGTGTGTGATCCTGCCTGCCAGCCAGCCAGATCGGGGGATTCTCTAAGAAAAGAGACACAGGAAAAGCACCCCGTTCGTGAGTGCTTTGGCCAGCACTTCTGGCAATTTTCTTCCTTGCACTAGAAGACGGCACACAATGTCATTCAAATTACACACTTGCCTCCATCCAGGGCCTCTTTGGATTTAGAAGGCCTGAAGGAACACTGCTCTGAGCTCAGAGTGCTATTTAATTGTGACTCTCATCATCACTGTTATTACAGATCTGTCATTCAGAAATGCTCTCGGCTATCAGTGACAGCATGGAGTGTTATGAAGATGACATTTCCATGTTTTGTATTCTGAACATTAAAAACCAGTTTGGCTTACCCAATGAGCAGCGGGTGCCATGCTAATTATATAACTTTTTAGAGCACAAAAAGGATCTCCCACCGAGCCAACTGGGAGGAAAAAAACACAATACTCATTTTTATCTGCGCCTCAGCATACTGACCTCCTTCAGCCTGTTGATGTGGCCATTAATAAAACATTTTTAAATGATCTGAAAAACGTTTTTTTTTTTTTTTTTTTTTTAAATGAACTAGAGCCTGAATCTGGCTGCCAAACAGCTGTGTATTTGAAAGACTTGGAGCTGATATCAAAGTTGACTGTTGATGATTCAAGCTTGTTCTGGGAACCTCCTGTATCCAGAATGTTGTTCAAGCTTTCGACTGGTTACAAATGAAAAACAGATTTCCACTCCCGAGGAGTTTTAAAGGGCAGGAATAAGGATGCCTGTGATGATGGTCTTGCTTTTGCTTGGGATCCATGAAGACTTTAATTTCACTTCAGTATCTGACATGTGATTACTCACATCTGTTCTCATAAATTTAGAATAATAATTTAAAATAAAAATATTACTACTCTTGCAATTCTAAAATAGCCTAGTGGGCTCTTCTTGAAGCTTGGAGAATTTGAGCCTTTCTTACTTTGCCTTCCCTTTCTTCTGACACAAATAAGTAAAAATATGCACCAAATACAATTTTCAAACTTCACACAAAGTATCTAACAGGCCATCTAACTGAGTCTATGTGACCATGTGACCAAATCTATCTGGGAACTAAGGTTGCAATGATGGGTGAGTGGAAAATGAGGTGGGCAGAAAAACTCACTCACTTAGCTCAGATACATGTGTAGGACACATAGAGGCAACATGTGAGGCCTGTGAGGACAGGATACACAGAGATGAAATAATGTACAGACTGTGCTCGATGAGCTTATGACCAATCAGCATTCACAGATGAAAACAAACTCCGTCGGTGAGCAAGCTGCGATGTATCAAAGGTGTTTGGTATACTGTCTTTAGGAGAGTTCTCATCTGAGACATTGGAACCATGAACACTCCTCTTTCTTTACCTTCAAAATGTCTACCCCTATCACCCCTGCTACTCCCTTCGCCTTTCCCATCATTCTTTCCTTAAACACACTCATTTAAAAATCAAGGGAACTCCTAATACTGTGAAGGAAGCGGTAACAGAACCAAGGCCATTCCCAGACTTCACATTTCCTAAGATGAACCAGCAGATAAATGCTTAGCACAGAGAAAATTCAGGTCTATCAAGCTTGGGGAAAAAATGAAGAATTTCAACACCACTTTGTAGGTTTCTTACATTAAGACTGATGAGGACAGGTTCACCAAGGAACAGTGCGTAACTCAGATTATTTGTGTCTGTGATTAGCCCAAATCCTGTGGCTATTCTGCCAACACCCAAGCCACAGTACTGTGAGGCTGTATGGGAAAAGGACTTGCTGTTTTGGTCAAAAGATGATAAAGCTGAAGAAGAGTGGGCTCCCCATCATCACCCAACGTAGTAATTTTTAATCATTAGGAGGTTATACTGCAGGACTCAGAGTCAGAAACATATCACTATGTGCCTTTGGGTGAAAACAGTGCCATATTATTGATTTCCTCCTAGCAAGCCAAATGATCTGGCCCCAGAGTCGATAAAATAGCTGGTCCAACAGCTCTGCTAAAGGCTCTCTGAAACTGGGCTTACTCTTCCTGAGGGGGGCAAAAATGGTTACCCATATAATTAGACAACAGGATCAGGAGCAGAAGTTTTAAGGGGAGAAGGTGACCTATTCTGGGCTTACCTGGGCAACTCTGGCTGGTCGAGCTCTAAGACTGGGTCTCATAAGTCCAGGGCTTCTCACAGATGTCCTGCACCTGCTATCTATTAGCAAGTAGGAAACCCAACAACAGGATTCCTGCTGCCCACTGATGGGAGTAAGGGCAAGAGCAAGAGCATGCACACAGCCTTTTTAGGGAAAGGTTAGGGAAGGGAAAAAAGCAAAGACACTGATACAAAGAGGCTGTTCCTAAGCATCTCAGTGTTGGAAGGGTAATTTGAGAGCACACTCAAAAGAGGAAATAATCACTAGACTTCAGCAGGTAATCGGGAAGAACAAATAAGTTCAGAATAACCTCATTTCTTTCTTTGCTATTATAATGAACTTTTCAATTTCAAAGGAAAGCCTTAGGCTTGCTTAGTTAAGACTAATGCACATTTTGGGACATAGTGTGAATTCGTTTAGAATAGCAATAGAAATATCCATTTCTTCCCATACAGGGATAAGTCATTTTATACTGGGCTTAGAAACCCAGTAACAATTAAAGGGTCTTTTCAAGCCCTTTCTGGCTTTGTCTACCTGGGGATTTTGAGATATGGCTCAGTGGAATGCAAACTACAAAATCCAATCATTACTTTTTAATCTGCCAAATAAAATAAGCAAAGATTACAAAATGATAATACAAAACATGGAACACTGGCAGGGATGTAATCCATGAGACCTTCCTTTACTGCTGGGAATATGTATGTGTGTGTGTGTGTGTGTGTGTGTGTGTATTTTATTCATGAGAGACAGAGACAGAATGAGAGAGAGAAAGAGAGAGAGAGAGAGAGGCAGAGACACAGGCAGAGGGAGAAGCAGGCTCCATGGAGGGAGCCCGATGTGGGACTCGATCCCAGGTCTCCAGGATCACACCCTGAGCTAAAGGCAGCGCTAAACTGCTGAGCCACCTGGGCTGCCCCTGCTGGGAGTATATATTAATACTAGCTTTTGAGAAGGTTGTTTGGCAACATGTTTCCATAATTTTATTTTGTTTTTAAGATTTTTATTTATTTATTCATGAGAGGCAGAGAGAGAGGCAGAGAGAGAGACAGAGAGACAGAGAGAGAGAGAGGCAGAGACACAGGCAGAGGGAGAAGCAGGCTCCATGCAGGGAGCCTGATGTGGGACTCGATCCCGGGTCTCCAGGATCACACCCTGGGCTAAAGGCAGAGCTAAACCCCTGAGCCACCCAGGCTGCCCATGTTTCCATAATTTTAGAAGAGTTACTATATGCCCTTTGATTTACAAATTCTACAGCTCTAAATCTGACATATAAAATATATTAGAAATCTGAGTTTTCTATTTATTTATTTATTTTTAAAGATTTTATTTACTTATTCATGAGAGACACAGAGAATGGCAGAGACACAGGCAGAGGGAGAAACAGGCTCCATGCAAGGAGCCCGATACAGGACTTGATCCCTGGACTCCGGGATCAAGCCCTGAGCCAAAGGCAGATGCTCAACTGCTGAGCCACCCAGGCGTCCTGAGTTTTCTATTTAATACCAGTCTTTAGAGAACTTCTATAGCAAAAATCTGGAAACAAATTAAATATTCAATGATAGTCAAACAGTTAAATAAATTGCAGTGGAATAACCACAGCATGCAATATTATGTAGCTATTAAAATGCTGTTTATAAAGGATTTTTAATGACATAAGAAAATGTAATACCAAGTGTAAAAAACAGGCCAGAGAACTGCATATGTAGTATAATTGGGACAATAAAAAATATATGCAGAATAAAAAAAAGAGAAAACAAAACAAAACAAAACAAAACCAGATGGAAATACACCAAAACGTTAATTATGCTTATCCCTGAGTGACGGTTCGATGGGTAATCATTTTCTTTAGAACTTCCTGTATTTTTCAAATTTCCTCTAATGAACATTACTTTTATAATGCAGGGAGAAAGTTCCTTTAAAAAGATTCACTAGGATTTGAAAAAGAATTTGTGCTATAATGACTCATCATCATTCGGCGCTGCTGGTGGTGGTGAAGCCTTAAAAGAAAAGGCAGAGAACTAAGCTAAACCCTAAAAACTAAAAGCAACACCAGGTAATTGTTTTTGGTCACCACTGGGTGGGGGGTGGGGGGGCAGCAGCGAAATAGGGTGAGGTTGAGATGATAATCTGAAACAGGGATGTTACCTGAAGTTAGCTAGATCAGGTGACAAAGCCTTGTCTATGGTATAATTACACACACACACGAGCACGTGTGTGCAAGCATGGAGGAAGTTAATCAGTCACTAAAATGTTAACAGGTATACGGCTCAGGTGGGAGACCATCTCAGAGCTTATTCTTCTGAACTTGCCATCCCCAGACCCCCCTACAAAACCCCACATTATTTCTATCATGCCAAACTTATCACAAATATTCAGCTCATTGAACAAATGTGGCTGCAACAACTGAGTATCTGTAAGGGGAAAAAAAAAAGAACACTGACCATGACTTTATGTCATGCACAAACTTAAAATATGTACAGACTTAGATGTAAAAGCTAAAATAATAAAAATTTCTAAAAGAAAACATGGGGGAGAATAGAAAAATCTTTGCAACCTAGAAGTAGGTAAATATTTCTTAAATAGCATATAAAAAGTATAACCCAAAGGTTAATAAATTCAACTCTAAATCTAGATTTAAATTTTGTTTCTCAAAGGCTATCACTAAGAAACCAAAATGCAAACCACAGTATGGCAGGAAATATTCACAACACATACATCTGACAGAGGATTGATATTCAGAATATATAAAGAATTACTACAACTTAGTAATAAAAATAATTCAATAAAATGTCAACATAATATTTAAACAGAAGATATATAAATGGCTATTAAACACACGAGAAAATGCTCAATGTGACTAATTAGAGAATGCAAATTGAAACCACAAAGGGATACCATGCTACACACCTCTTAGAATGGCTAAGCTGGAGAAGATGGACCACACCAAGTACTGGCAGGAATGGGGTGGAGCCAGAACTTTCATGCACTGCTGATGGGAGTATAAAATGGAAAATCCACTTTTGAAAACTGGCAGTTTCTTAAATGGTTCAACACACACCTACCATCTGACCCAGCTATTCCACAACTAGGTATTCTCTCAAGAGAAATAAAAATATAGTCCACACAAAGAATGGATGCTCATTCATTGCACATGAATGCTCATAGGATTCATAGTAGTAAAAACAAGGTGGGGGGGGCAGGTGAATGAACCATAAAGTGGTCAATCCATAAAATAAAATATTACTCAGCAATAAATAAATAAATGTATATACATGCAACAAAACGGATGAATCTCAAAGTAAGCTGAATGAAAAGAAGTCTCTCAGTACAACATGAACATTGTTAAAAAAATTAACATGCACCAGGCCCATGTACTTGCCCTCTTCAGGTTGATGCGTTACAGGGCAAGAAGACGTAATACATCTAATATATCTTAACATGCCAGTTGCACTTTCAAAGGGCTTTTTTCACAATTTCTCTTTCATTGGTACATCTAAATAACATCTTGGTTTTTAAATTAGTTAGTATTATGCTTATCTAACATAACATAGGGGAAGGTAAGAATAGGCTTCATTTTTTTTTCTTTTTTAAGAAGTGTTTAATAAACTCTTCTGTGGCAGGAACTGTGCTAGACACAGAACATATAGAGGTGAATGAAACAGAAGACCTATAGTCATGTTGACTATAGTTAACAATACTGTATTATATATTTGAAAGATGCTAAGTGAGTAAATCTTAAAGGTCCTCATCACAAGAAAAGAAAGTTGTACCTGGTGTTGGTGATGGATGTTAACTGGACTTTCCCTGGTGATCATTTCACAATAATATACAAATAACAAATCAGTGTTGTACACCTATAACTACTAATATGCTGTATGTCACTCATATCCTGATAAAAAGAAATTAAACGAATGTTGATTATATACACAGGTGAATAAAGAAAAGGTTAAACATTTAATAAACTTTTAATAAATAAAAATTTAATTGAAAAACCAGACCTGGTCCTTGCCTATCAGGAATTTATTGCCCAATTGGAAGAAGATAGGACTCTCGCTAGGAGTCTCCCGGAGTTCCTAATCTTTTTGACTTTGTTTTAAACAATATTAGCATGCTAAAGTCAACATTATTGTTTATGATAAATGTTTGCTAGCATAAAATGAAAAAAAGATGCAATCCTTTCAAATCTTAAGGCAAAACTCTTGGAGATGTAGTTAAAATGCAGCATTTAACATAATCAAAGTTCTAAAGGATATACTTTAGGCTTTTGAAAGAGAAAGCTATTGATCACATCTACTTGAAAAGTGATTTGCTCAAGCTAAAAGCAATTCTCCTACATTGTATGGTTCAGAATTATGAGGTATAAATGGAATAGCTGGGTAAAAATATTAGAGGCTCATTACAAAAATTACATCATCTATACCCACAGTTCCCTCTCTGCAGCATGTTTGCAAATAAGGCCTCCATCTGGGTGACACACAAATCAGTTTTTGAATATTCCTAGGAGAATGGCAACATCACTACTTGCTCATCTAGTATCTACACCTAAGAATTTTGTTTGATCAACACAATGCAAAGGGCCACTTTGGCTGTCAGACTCTTTTTTTTTTTCTTTTAATTATTTGAGAGAGAGTGAGAGAGAACAGCATGGAGGGGCAGAGGGAGAGAGTCTTAAGTAGGCTCCGTGCTGAGTGCAGAGTCTGACGCAGGGCTTGATCTCACAACCTGAGATCACTACCTGAGTCCAAACCCAGAGTCCAACACTTAACTGACTTCACCACCCAGGTGGTCCCTGGCTGTCAAACTCCTAACTTGGACTAAGCGCTATCCTCTCCAGGTTTCCTTAGAAGCGTTTCCTTAGATTCTCTGAATTCAGGTCTCTTCTTTCAGAGTTGATCAGAAGAAAACAGATCCAAACCTGGCTTAGCCCCTGGAGAAATAACTTTATGCTGTAATTTAATGAGGACAAGCCCCTGACCTCTAAGGACAATCTAAGAAAACACAATTCAAAAACATTTTTTGCACTTTTTGCAAAAATATTATAGGTCAAGTTTTTTGCTATCTTATCCAAGGTTCATTATGGAAAGAACCAGAAGAATTCTCTTGAATTTAGTTCCAAGGAAAATCTTACCTCTCTATATCATCTTTTAATCATATAGGCTTACTTTTATCATGAAAGGAGAATTACATAGACAACTGTAATTTCCTGGTTGCTAAGAAGCTGAACGCTACATTTACTTCTTAGGGACTGTAATTATATCACTTCGGATTCTTGATTCAATCCTCTTTCCACTCTCTAAATAGTTTTAAAATCTCATTTTAGCTTCCTTTTATTTATTCTGCTTTATGTTTTCATATGTAGGTTATCTCAAATCTTCTCTGGAAAAGGGCAAGGCAGAAATAAATAACATCATTCATGTATAACATGTGGTTAAATCAATGCTTCCTTAACCCCTGGCAGATCTAAACAGCTCTGCGGTATGTCACATCAACTTCCTTTTCCCAAGTTGGTATTCAATATGCTGTTTCCCATGCACATCACAAAGCTCCTCTAGTTAAGTAACTTTTGCTTAGTGTAAAACAACATAATTTTTTTAAAAATGTTTTATCACAATGTTTACTCTTCCGTTTTCAACAGGTGGCATATGCTCAAAACATACTGTGTGGAACATATGGACCCAGACATAATTTTACACGAGTTGTATGTCCAAGTCCACCAGCACCCCTTCATGGAGGGCCTGGGATGAGTCCATGTGGGATGTTTCTGGTCTCTGACTAAGGAGCACACAGGTTCAAATCCAGAGAGGAAAGTAGAGCTAAGAATTAGGTGGGAACCAAAAGGAACACAGAAAAGAAATCCAAGGGGGTCGCTAATCCAGATCAGCCAAAAAGACATTAAGAAGCCAGAACAGTCCCTTAGATGCTGGGAGATGGGGGTGGGGAAGCAGGAAATAGGTGAAGATCCAATGGGCCTGGGAGCTGAGCAAAACGCCTACAGAGGAGAACACGGATTGAAGCTTGTGAGGTTTCGGTGGGTGCCTGGATGCTTGTGTTTAAATGCATCGATTTTTCTTGGAGATTTTATTTCTCTCTTGGTGTCTCCTGGCTTGAATCAGGGCCTACCTCCTACCCTTGCCATTTTTCACAAATATCTAATTCTTTTAATAAGAAATAAGTTAAAATACCAAGGGGTCAAATAAGTAGAAATTATTTTTATAAACGTTTATGACTGTTTCCATTCTTCTCCTCTGTCACTGCGTTAGCTTTACCTCCACGTAATCCACCTGAGAAAGTGCTGTTAGAAATTACCTTTGCACAGAGCCTACACTCTCCCTTACACGTTGTCAAAACAGCAAACAAATAAGGTAGGACACAACTCATATTTTGAGTTAGGTTAGCACAGTTCAAAAGTAGAGCTTATGATGCTGTCTGGATATTTATGGAAAGACAACAGGTTATATGAGTTTTAGGTCTAGCTCCTTCTAATCCAGGAGCTCTGTGGAGTCTGTGGATAGTTCCTGAGGGTCAGCAGGCCCACCTAAACTGCATGCAAAATGCTGTGTAAATGTGAAATTTGCACTTGTGTGTCTGTGAGGGAGGGATGGGCAGACCACAGCTTTAATTCGATTTTCTAAAGCCTATAATCACCCCCCACGATGGTTAACAACTTTTACTTTTTCCATCCATCTGTTCCCCCTGCTTGACTCCACAGAATCTTCAACTACCAAAATCTTGACCACAAATACAAAACACAGTTGTAAGTCACTTTTTACCCAGAAACCAGAGTACCTTTCCCTCCTTTAACTTGTTTTTATTCATTTTTGCACCCCAAGCACAGTGCTTGACATATGGTAGGCACTAAAAAAAAAATCATTGAACAAATATAATTAATTAATCTGAGGAGTTCTATTTATCAGCCATTGCTAGCAAAAACAACCTCTCACCAATAACTAATAGCGACAAGTCTGGAGGCTGATAATTCCTAAATTTTTAATTGAAAATAAATATAAATTGCAGTAATAGGAGCAATTAAGTGTGTATGTAGAGAAAAAAGCAAACAAACAACCCCCCAAATATAGCTAAACAATATTTCCCTGCTTGATTAAATCATGCAGCTGCTTCTAAACCTTAAAACACGGAAGCAATGCAAATGTGAATTTTCTTTGGAAATTCTCCTTGCAGGAGTGACATAGCAGGAAGGGGTACATTAGCTTACAATGAAGTCAAAAGTGTACAACAGGCATAACTGTTGACCAGTGGCCACTGCCAAAGATGCGTGCCACTGCCAACACCACCAGTCCTATTTCAACCCTTTCCTTGGTTTCTCCTCTGAACTTTGTCAAAAGCATACTACTTTGTGAAGATTTTTCTCTTCTCATAATTTCTGACTTTGTACTTTCAATAGCATGATTATGTACACTTGGAAGCTAGAGGATTCTAACTTCGTTTTATTTGAGCTCAGGCAGCTGCAGATTACCCAGTACAAAAAAAAAAAAAAATCCTCTAGATATGGGTCCCTCTACATAAAACTATTTCCCACACTCGCAATTCTTTATCAGAACAATAATGGACACGGGCATTATTACTGAGGATTTAGCTACTGGAAAGCAACCTCCCAAACTGGGGGAGAAGACAGTACTTTATAAAAATAGTTATTCTTTTCTTTGTAGAGGTTATTTTAAAGCCCTTGCTCACACTTGCAGCATGTAAAAAGTATCATTTTTTTCTTTGCCTCATTTTAAAAAACTTTTTATTCAATTCACAAAACCAAAAAACAGCTCACCCATTTCTCCCACCTCAGACCCCACAATCTCTTGCAACCACCAATCTTTCCTCTGTATCTATGAGCCAGTCTGTTTTTCATTTGCTTTTTTGTTGTCCTTTTAGATTCCATGTACAAGCGATCATCTGGTATTTGTTATTCTCTGATTTATTTCACTTAGTGTAATGCCCTCGAGGTTCATCCATGTTGTCGAAAATAGTAAGGCCTCATTCTTTCATATGGCTGAATGGTATTCTATTGTATACATATACCACATTTTCTTTATCCATTCACCCATCCATGGAGACTTTGGTTGTTTCCATACCTTCCCTATTGTAAATGATGCTGCAATGAACATGAGGGTACAGGTATTTTTCCAAATTAGTGTTTTGTTTTCCTCAGATGAATACCCCAAAAAGTGGAATTGCTGGATCATACAGTTTTGTTTTTAATTTTTTGCAGAACTTCCATATTGTTTCTCATAGTGGCTGTTCTAATTTACATTTCAACCAACAGTGCACGTAGGTTCCCTTTTCTCCACACCATTGCCAATACTTCTTATGTCTCGTCTTTTTGACAATAGCCATTCTGACTAGTGTGTGGTTTTGATTTGCATTTCAGGAACAATTAATAATGTTTTCACGTACCTGTTGATCATAAATAGGTCTTCTTTGGGAAAACATCTATTCAGATCTTCTGCCCGTTTTTAAAGTCAGATTGGTTTTTTAGCTACTGAGTTACATGGGTTTTTTATCTATTTTGGATATGTACAACTTGCAAATATTTTTTCCCATTGCATAGGTTGCCTTTTCATCTTGTTGAACATTTCCTTTGCTGTGCAGAGGCTTTAGTTTGATGTAATGTCACTTATTTTTCCTTTTGTTGCTTTAGCTTTTTTGGTGTCAGATTTTAAAAAAAAATCATCACCAAGACCTATATCAAAGAGCTTAATCTCACCTATGTTTCCTTCTAAGAGTTGTATGGTTTCAGGTCTTACATTTAGGTCTTTAATCCATTTTCAGTTAATGTTTATGTATGGTGCAAAGTAGTGGTCCACTTTCATTCTTTTGCACATGGTTGTCTAATTTTTGCAGTACCATTTATTAAAG
The DNA here is from genome assembly GCF_053574225.1 of Canis aureus. Taxonomy (NCBI): domain Eukaryota; kingdom Metazoa; phylum Chordata; class Mammalia; order Carnivora; family Canidae; genus Canis; species Canis aureus. Next base: position 17,919,907 of record NC_135644.1, on the reverse strand, counting down.
AGACTCTCTGATATATATCCTTGGCTCCTTTGTTGTAAATTGAGCATTTACACATGGCTTTATTTCTGGGCCCTTTTTGTCTGCTCTGATCTGTATTTTTATGCCAATACAAAATTGTGTTGTTTTGATTAGTACAGTTTTGTAACTTAGTTTGAAATCAGGAAGTCTGATACCACAGGCTCTGTTCTTTTCAAGAGTGCTTTGGGTCTTTGGGGATTCAAACAAATTTTACAACTGTTTATGATTTCTATGAAAAATACCATTGGATTTTGATAGAGATTGCAATCCATAGATTGCTTTGGGAAATTCGGACATTTTAACAATGTTAGCTTTTCCAGTCTCTGGGCTTGGAATAGTTTTCCTTTTATTTCCGTCTTGAATTCCTTTCTTTAATGTCATAGTTTTCAATATCCAGGTCTTTAACCTTCTTGGTTAAATTTTTGATACATTTTGAATGAACCTGTTTTCTTAATTTCTCTTCGATAGTTCATTAGTATAAAACAATGCAACAGTTATTTCTGTACTGATTTTGTATCCCACAACTTTACTGAATTTATTCTAACAGTTTTTGATGGCATCTATGGTTTTCTGTTTAGAATATGTCATCTGTAGATAGTGGCAGTTTTGATTCTTCTCTTCCAAATTGGATACCTTTTATTTCTTCTTCTTGCCTGTGTTAGCTAGGGCTTCCAATACTATGTTGAACAAAAGTGACAAAAGTGGACGTCTTTGTCTTATTCCTGATCTTCAAGGAAAAGCTTTTAGGTTTTTGTTGCTAAATATATTATGTGTAGACTTTCATAAATAGCATTTATCATGTACATCCTCTTTATTAGGTACATTCTATCTCTACTTTGAGACTTTTTATCAAAGAGTTGCTGAATTTTGTCAATGTTCTTTCTACATCTATTGAGATAATCATATGATTTTTTAACCTTCATTTTGTTAATGTAGTGTATCACATTAACTGATTTGCAGATTTTGAATCATCCTTGGAAAAAATCCCACTTGATCATGGTATATGATCCTCTAGTATATTGTTGAATTTGATTTGCCAATATATTGAGGATTTTTGCATCTAAGTTCATCAGGGATATTGGTTCATAATTTTCTTTTTTTATGGCATCTTTATCTGGTTTTGGTACCAGGGTAGTGAAGGCGTCATAAAATGTATCTGGAAGAGAACCCCCTATTCTATACTTTGGAAGACTCTGAGAAGGATTGGTATTAACTCTTTGTGTATTTGGTAGAATTCACCAGTGAAACCATCTGGTCCTCCACTTTCATTTGTTGGAAGGTTCTGAACTTCCTGACTAGTAACTGGTCTGATGAGATTTTCTATTTCATCATGATTCAGTCTTGGTAGGTTGTATATTTCCAAGAATTTATTTCTAGAAATAAATTTCTTCTAGGTTGCCGAATTTGCTGGCATTATGGTTCTTTGCATTTCTGTGGTATCAGATCCAACATCTCTTTCACTAATGATAACCACTCCAGACTTCTTTAGGTTTCTATTTGCATGGGATACTTTTTTTTATCCTATATATTTTCTTTGCCATTGAGATTCTTTTGTATGTGTTCCTGTTACTATCTAATACTATTTCTTTTCAGCTTAAAGAAGCCCCTTTAACATTACTTGTAAAGGCAGTTCAGTAATGATGAACTTCTTTACCTTTAGCTTGTCTGGAAACTCTTTATGTCCCCTTCAATTTCAAATGATAACTGCTGGGTGGAGTATTCTTGGTTAGAAGTTTTTTTTCCTTTCAGAATTTCAAGTATATCATGCCATTTCCTTCTAGTGCACAGTCTGTGCTGAAAAACTAATGTGTTCATAAGGTGGAGGCTCTCTTACATGTAACAAGTTGTTTTTCTTTTGCTGCTTTCAATAATCTCTTCTTGTCTTCAACTTTTGACAATTATAATGTGTTTTGGTATAGGTGTCTTGATTTTCCTCTTGTTTGGAACTCTCTGGGCTTCCTAAATCTAGATGTCTGTTTCCTTCCCTAAGCTAGGGAGGCTTTCAGCCATTATCTCTTCAAATAAGACTTCTACCCCTTCCTTTCTGTCCTCTTTCTGGGTGCCCTAAGATGCAAATGTTAGTCCATTTGATGTTGTCTAATAAGTCCCTTAAGCTATTTTCACTTTTTTTCACTTTTTCTCTTTGTTGCTCTGATTGGGTGAGCTGCATGGCTTTGTCAAGTTGACTGATTTTTTACTTCTCCTTCATCTAGCCTACTGTTGAATCCCTCCAGTGTATTTTTCAGTTATTGTATTCTTCAGCTCTGTGACTTCTATTTGCTATTTTCTTATACTTCCCATCTCTTTGCTGAAGTTCTTTGTTCATCCATTCTTCACCCCAGTTAAGTGAGCATCTTTATGACCACTACTTTGAACACTTTATAAGGCAAATTATTTACTTCCATTTCATTAAGGTTTTTTTTTCCCCCTGAGGTTCTGTCTTCTTTCATTTGGAACGTATTACTCTTTTCTTCATGTTACTGGACTCTGTTGATTTCTATACAGTAGATGAGACAGTCCACTCTTGAAGGAGTGACCCTGTGTAGGAGATGAACCTTTGTGTTCAGCCCTGACCCAGCTGTTGATCATCTCTCAAATTTCTGTGCTTGTCCAAGCAAACTATTATTTTTTTAATAGCTCCCAATAGTTGAGGATGTGCCAAGACCTGCCAGTGTTCCAAAGGTGAACCTCTTAGCACCTAGATTCAGGCTGACTGGGAGCCAGACTCTCAGCAGCTTCTAAAAGCATGCAAATATATACAAGTCCTAAGGAGAAGCATATTTAAATCCTGTCGGCCACCAGATCTAGGCAATCTAGAAGTTCCTCTGGGTGGCAACCACAAAAGTCAGGGCTCCTTTCTGGGGGATACTGGTGACTTAGAGCAAGGCAGAAGGAAAGCACCAAGATGGTATTCATGGCTTATGTCCCTGAGAGCAGATCACTAAATGTATCTGTAGGCCATTTAAAATGTATCATTTCTACATGGCTCCTTTTTTTCTGAGTGATTCAAGGGCATAAGTAAATAACAGCTGACTTTTGAGGGACAGGGGAAAGGTCCTAGAAACTATTGTGTATATCAAAGGTACTGTCAGTTTAATGGCAGAGATAGCCTCCCATTAAGGTAACCTTAGACTTAATAGGCCTTTCCACAGTTTCAACACTAATAATATAATAGACAATAAAATAGAAAAAATACAACTTTTTCTTATCATTCAATATGCAACTTGAAGTCCAAGGCTACTATGACAAATTTAGAGTTCTTAAACGTGATGATTTAATGAACATCATAAAGCAAATTCTAGCCTTAGAGAGATTACTGAGCATCAGACAATCTGTCATTAGTAATCTTGAAAAAATGCTGGAATAGGACCAGAAGTCTGTTTATACAAAAGATGAAAACACTGAACAGAGTAGCCTCTAATAATTCTCTAAATAACAAAGTATAGAAAGACCAGGGATTTACAAAAAAAAAAAAAAAAGAGACACAAGCAGAAGATTGAAATGTACATAACACCAGATCTACCAACACCCTACTGCACACACTGTCTCTGCTGTATTGTAGGGGGACAGACCAGTGACAGGTTTTGGGGAAATTGAGTGAACACAGTCCCAAGTGAAAGGAAAGGTAATAAGCACAAGAGCAGCAGAAGACAAATAAGACTGAGAATGCAGCATACTGCAGACCGGCAACCAACCAACCACATGTAAAAGCTCAAAGAGTAACAATTCTAACAGCACCATGGCCAAGGAGGGTGGTTACTTTAAATTCTCCTTTCAAGGAAATACAGGAAAAAGTAATTGAATACACTGAAGAGAAATAAATCTCATAATAGAGATTAAAAAAAAAAAAGGCAGTCAGTAAACAGCAAGCTCTTTACAACTTCTATTTAACACTTAAAAAGTAAAGGCATAATTTTTAAACGTTCATTGCTCATTTACATTTTGAAACTATGATACAGATCCTACCACCCCCTCCGCAGAAAAGGGTATAAATAGGAATATCATGATATTTCAAAATTCAGTCTGGTAAGAAAAAAAAAGTTAGTCCTAAAACTGCACTGGCACCTTTTCATATTTCTTCCTCTATCCCTCCCCTCCTTATCTGTAGAGTCTAGCTAGAAGCTGTGCAGCACAGCTGAAGGACACCATGCTCAATCACCTCCTAACTCACCCATTCCCACAGCCTTCAGGACACATCAAAGAGGCAGCCTTGGTGGGCTACTCCATGGGACACTTACACATGAAAAACCACACCATTTATTCTCAATGATATTTGAGCACATCATCACATGCAGCCTGATGGTTATTTAATATTTTCTATGTTTATATCTTTATTTCCTAAAACTAAAATGTAATATGATCCTTAAAGGCAAAGGTTATGGGTCATGATATTCCCCATGGTAACCTGCCCAGAGTAGTTCAAGTTTACATGGGGATGAATGACTCTATCAGTAACTACTGAGTGAATCTTTTCCTGTTGCTCCAGAATTGGTTCCCAGGATGCTACACTAAGGATAAACAGCCACAGGGTACCTCATATTCTAGATCAGTCATTCTAAAGCTTATTAATAACCGGCCCAAATGGCTATGTTAGCCTCAACCACGACCCCAGAGTCCTTCAACCTTTATATAAATAAAATTTGGAGGTGGGGGTGCAGAACAACAAAGGACCTTCGGTCATTAGTTATCAGTCCAAGGAGTGTGTGCTGGGACTCCCACTACCAAGTCTACTCCAGGAGTCACTTGGTATATCTGAGGTGTTTGTGAGGAAGGAAGGTTGGCATCTCAGCAAATGTTTATCTGCTTAGGGCACAAATTTATCAATTAGCCCTCCCCCTGACTGCCTGAGTGAGGAAAAGAGAACTAGTAAAAGCAGAATAGAGAGAAGGAGCAGCTGTAGGGCCTGCATACACACTCGTGGCTTGTGCCAAAGGAGTCAACTGGCAGGTGGCCAAAATCAAGTTTTCTTGCCATTAGCCCACCCTGGTGCTTGCCCACCTCCCTGGGTGAAGGGAAGAAGTGGAGCGGGCTCAGAACTCTTCAGAGCGTCCCACCAGGGCTCCTACATTTGCTCCTTGCCTAAGAGGACACTGGCAGCCGGCTGGTCTGTGAGAGACAGTGACAACCATGAGGAGAAAGTAGCACAGAAAGAGAAGGGGGGAAAGGATAAAAGAGCTGATTGTGCCCCCTCCTCAGCCAGAAGGGATCAATGGGGAAAGGAAGGGGATAAAGGTTAAACTGAATATAAGATTAAGGTTTAGACTAGACTCGAATCTTTAATATCTTAACTGCCTGGAGAATTATGGCCTAATGCCCTGGATGCCACTGAAAGATGGGAAAGGAAGATTCGACACAGCTCTTTAAATACGGTGACTAAAGAAAAATAAAACTTTCATTTTTTCACCCTAGAAAGTATAGATTATTCAATAAACTGATTACAAAAGAATGAAGGATTATTAAATATCTTCTAGCCCTTTTTTCAGTTTCTCATTTTCTTTTAGATCTTCTGGGAGAAGGAGACAATATTTTGAGAAACAAAAAAGATTCATCTTAGCTACTTGGATATTGCTAAAAATACTCTAAGCAAACACTATACTTCCCTGCAACAGAGCAGTTAGTCTAATGCAGTCAAAAGGCCAACCTGACAAGGATCCTTGATGTGATTTACAACGTGAGAGTTTAAAATGGTATAGCCCATGCTGTGGTAATAAACATTCTTTTTAAGCCATTTAAAGGACTAACACTTCATCTGAACATTCTCAGAGAAAGCTCTGTCTTTTAGGGAGGGAGCATAATGGTGCAATCAAGCCATAAAAAGAGAATGGATCAAAGTACAAAAACCACAACAACTTTTTCACTGACCTGACCTCTATTGCAAGAAAATCTAGAACCAACTCCAGACAAATGTGTGGAGCTTCTCCATTATGACAACAGAGGCAAATGGCTGGTACACTGGCAAATTTTCCACCTACAGAATTGAAAAATCATCTTAAAGTACCTACCACAGTGTGCTCTAAGTGTGGGAGAGCAACACCCAGGGCCTTCTTGTGTCAGAGAAAGTGGTTTGCTTGCTTACCCAGGGCAGAAGCAAAAAACAAAACAAAGCAAAACAAAACAAACAAACAAAAAAACCTGAGCCAAAGGATTTTGAAGAAGAAAGACCTAACAAATATTTTGTGGTCAGGTATGCTTTATATGTTCTCCACTATCGTAATTTATTAAAATTTCCACCAAAATTCTTAACTCTCTTGGAGATTATGGTTACTTAGCCACTTACCTCACCGGGGAAACTCACTGAGACAAGTACATTACCAGAGGAAAGGGTAAGGTTTTATTTTCTGAAAAATTTAAAAAAGAGTAGTTCTCCTATTTGTGTGAGAGTCTGATTTCCACTTGGGCCAGTGGCTGGGAACTCAGAATATAATCTCTGGTTACTCCGTGCAACCAAATGCTCATTAAATTAAGATCCTTATCAGGTGATGGGATTTATTTTGCCATGGTTCTCTAAAATATAGAGGATATATTATACTTCTTGCTCAGCCTCTTTTAAGTCTGGGTAAGTTAATGTTTTTCATTGTCTTTCATAAGCATTAGGCCAGGCTTTGCCATCTGTAAGAGGTCATTGCCAGTCCCTAGGCACAGACCTCCCTGTGTAACATCCTCGACAGCAGCCCCTAGATGAACCGCTGTCAACTCTAGCAAATGACTAATCCATCATGCAATGGAGAAAATGGTTTTCATCACCATTTGCAAAATGAAAGACAAGTGGCAGTCCTGGCAATGGATGGTTACTGAGTGTCTTATAAACCATCAAGCCCTTGCCAGATGCTCTCTGAACTGTCAGCTGATGCACAAAGAGAAGTGGTGCGAAACCAGAACCGCTCTTCCATGGGAAATAATCAGATATGTGTAGGGTGATACTGTTACAATAATGAAGAGTTGGAAAAAATCTACACATATACCCAAGAGACCCGGGTGTTAGATCCTAAAGGAAGGAGCTATATGGGAACTGTGGATTCAGACCTTAATATCAGGGATATTATCCCTTAATCTCAGGGATACTGTAAGGAAGGCTTACCTTCACAAATTACCTTATATGTTCAAACAATCCCTCCTAACAGCAACTACACATTTCCATATAATTGTCTCTGATATTTATGAAGATATTAAAAGTAAGATTCATATACACATACATCTTCTTTGTAGCATTTGGTAAGTACCAGGGACCAAAACAAGCATTCCATCATAATAATTAATTCACTGCCCAACTTCTGGGGAGGCTAAATGTTAGTAATGTGGCAGGCACCGAATTAGGCCCTGTAATGCTAAGAAATATGGGACCAGAAAGAAAGCACAACAAAAGTTAGAAATTATACACCATGAGCTACAGAGAGAGACTTAAAATCTTCCCCTACTGTCACTACCATTCAATAATGCAGTAGACAGAACCACCACCACCCAATGATGCCCATGGCCTAACCTCAGGAACCCATGAATATGTTAGCTTACATGCCAAAGGGGCTTTGCAGATGTAATTATAATAAGGACCAAGATGGGAGAGTATTCTGAATTACGCAAGTGGACCCATTCTCAATCACATGTATACGTAAGTAGAGAACTTTGCTCACTGTGGTCACAGAAAGACATGACAGAAGCAAGGTCAAAGGCATATAAAGTTGCTAGTTCTGCACATGGGCTAAGGGGGCCAGGAGATGAGGAACGTGGCCAGCCTTTATAAGATGGAAAAGGCAAGGGAGTATTTTCAGTTTCTAGTTCTACAATGCAATGAGCTTAGAAGTCACCACTCCATCATAACAAAGTAAAAAGCTGAACAGACTACAAAATCAAGTCTCTTTGGATTTGTAAGACAGGAGAAGACACAGAAGAAACACTGTCCCCAACACTGGGGAAAGAGGCAACTAGAGGGAATCACGGCTTACTGAAACAAAGACTCAGGAGTAAAAACCACAGTGAGAACCAGTGCTGGGATAGGAACATCTTAGCTGCAATTGACAAGTGGCTAGAGGTTCAGTGTAGACAAGTATGAGAGTTAAAAACCCCAGGGGAATACAATCATAAGAGGGCCCACAATATTATAAGATTCGAGAGCTCCAGGAATTTTAACCAGTTCCCCACAATAAATATCAGAGAAAAATCCTCTCAGGCTTCAGCAGGGGGAGATGAAAAGGAGCCATTATGAAACGCACCAGAGCATTCTGTTCTTCTCAACAAAGCCTGTCCTCAGGGGAAGCTAGTTATTATCCAGAGCTTAACCTGCTGGGGTTATCAGAGCCTCGCTGACCTGGGACAAGGGAAATAGCCAATGCCACACTCTAGCGATCCTGTCCCACCTAAGGAGTAGAAAAACAAAAACAAAAACAAAACCAGAAACTCTTGTGGGGTTCACAGTCCAGAGGCACAAACTCACTAAAAGACTGAGACCTAATCACCTCACAACCACACTATAAAGGCGTATTTACAGCAGTTCCCTTTACCTAGTACATCATGTCTGGCATTCAAGAGAAAAATTAGAAGGCACACCAAAAAACAAAACAAAAAAAAAAACCATAATTTGAAGAGATGGAGCAAATATTAGAACCAGACATGAAATTGAAAATGGCAAATCAATAGAGAAAAATCAACAAAACCAAAAGCTGGTTGTTTGAAAAGATCAAAATTAATAAGCTTCTAGCCAGGCTAAGAAAAAAAAAAAGAGGACATAAATTTTACTAATATCAGAAATGAAAGAAGGGATATCACTATAGAGCCCACAGACATTAAAAGGATAACCTAGGAATAACGTGGAAACTATGTCCATGAATTTAATAACCTAGAGGAGATGGACCAATTCCTCGAAGGATGCAATCTGCCAAAACTTAAACAAGAAGAAATAGGAAATTTGAATAGCCTTATATCTATTAAAGAAGCTGAATAATTAACTTCCCTAACAGAAAATACCAATCCCAGAGGAGTTCACTATTGAATTCTACCAAACATTCAAAGAAGAAATTCTATCAATTCTCTACAACCACTTTTAGTGGCTAGATACTAACTCATTCTATGAGACCAGCATTACCCTAACACCCAAACCAAAGACCTTACAAGAAAACTATAGACTACCATCTCTGATTAACAAAGAAGCAAAAATTCTCAACAAAATATTAGCAAAGTAAATCCAACAATGTACAAAAATAATTATATACCATGGCCAAGTGGAATTTATCCTAGGTATGCAAGGCTGGTTCTACATTTGAAAATCAACTAATATAGCCCATCAAATCAAGAAGCTAAGAAGAAAAATCACAGGGAGATCATCTACTGATCATATCAATAGATGCAGAAAAACCATTTGACAAAATCCAACTCCTATTTGTGATAAAAACTTGCAGTACACTAGGAATTGAGAGGAACTCCCTGAACTTGATAAAGAATATCTACGGAAAGTTTAAAGCTAAATCATACTTAATGGTGAGAAACTCAAAGCTTTCTCACTAAGGTCAGGTACAAGGCAAGGATGTCCCTTCTCATCACTTCTTTTCAAGATCATACTGGAAGTGGGACACCTGGGTGGCTCAGTGGTTGAGCATCTGCGTTTGGCTCAGGGCATGATCCTGGAGTCCTGGGATCAAGTCCCACAATGGGTTCTCTGCAGGAAGCCTGCTTCTCCCTCTGCCTATGTCTCTGCCTCTCTCTCTGTTGTCTCCCTTGAATAAATAAATAAAATCTTAAAAAAAATCATACTGGAAGTGCTAATTCAATAAGAAAAGGAAATAAAAGGTATATAGATTGGGAAAGAATAAAACTTACTCTTAAAAAAACAAAAACAAAACTACTTTTCTTCACAGATGACATGATCATCTATATAGAAAATCCAAAAGACTAGACAACTAATAAGTAACTACAGCAAAGTTATAGGATACAAGGTTAATATACAAAAGTCAATTGCTTTTCCATATCCCAGCAATAAGAGAAAACTGGATATTAAAAATATTATTTACAGTAGCACCCCCTAAAAATAGGATACTCAGGTATAAATCTAGCAAAATACATACAAGACCCATATGAGGGGAACTACAATACTCTGGTAGAAGAAATCAAAGAACTAACTAAATGAAAAATATCCAATGTTCATGGATATGAAGACTCAGTATTTTCTTTTTCTTTTAAAGATTATTTATTTATTTATTCATGATAGAGAGAGAGAGAGACAAAGAGAGGCGCAGAGACACAGGCAGAGGGAGAAGCAGGCTCCATGCTGGGAGCCTGACGTGGGACTTGATCCCAGGACTCCAGGGTCACGCTCTGGACCAAAGGCAGGCACTAAACCGCTGAGACACCCAGGGATCCCCGAAGACTCAGTATTTTCAAGATTCAGTTCTTCTCAACTTGATCTGTAATCCCAATCAAAACCCCAGGAAATTATTTTGTAGATATCTGCAAACTGATTCTAAAATTTATATGGAGGCAAAAGACTCAGAATAGTCAATACAAAATTGAAGAACAACAAAGTTGAGGGACTGACACTACCTAACTTCAAGACTTCCTGTAAAATTATAGTACTCAGGGGCGTCCAGGTGGCTCAGCGGGTTAAGTGACTGTCTTTAGGACAGTCATGATCCTCACATCGAAATCCCTGTTCAATGGGGGTGAGGTGCCTGCTTCTCCCTCTGCCTGCTGCTCCCACTACTTGTGCTCTCTGTCAAATAAATAAAATCTTAAAAACAAAACAAAACAAAACTACAGTACTCAAAGGGTGCATGGTTGGTGCAGCAGGTTAAGTGACTCTTCACTTTGGCTCAGGTAGTATTCTCAGGCTGTGAGACTGAGCCTTATGTGTCAGGCTTCATGCTCAGCACAGAGGCTGCTTAAGACTTTTCCTCTCCCTCTGTCCCCTCCACCCCCCTCAAATTAAAACAAACAAACAAACAAACCCCCCCCCCAGAAAACTACAGTAATCAAGACACTGTGGTACTTTTGCAAAACAGAAAAATAAACTAATGCAACAGAATAGAGAGCCCAGAAATATACTCTATAAATATGGTCAACTGATTTTTGCCAAAGGAGCAACAGAATGGATCTTTTCAACAAACAGTGCTGGGACAACTGGGCATCCATATGCAAAAAAGTGAATCTAGACATAAGACCTTACATCCTTCACAAAAATAAACTTAAAATGGTTCACAGACCTGAATGCAAAATAAAAAACTATAAAATTCCTAGGAGAAAATGTACATGATCTTGGATACAATGATGCCTTTTTAGATACAACAGCAAAGGTGCAATTCATGAAAGAAATAATTGATAAATGAGACTTTACTAAACTCAATAACATCTACTCTGTGAAAGGCAACGTCAAGAGAATGAAACATTTGCAAAAGACATGACTGATAAGGACTATTGTCCAAAATATACAAAGAACTCCGGAAATTCAACAACAAAGAAAAAAGAAAGAAAGAAAAATGGGCCAAAAAAACTTCACCAAAGAAGATATACTGATAGCAAATAGCATATGAAAAGACATCCCACAACAAATACCATCAGGGAAATGAAAATTAAAACAAGATACAACTATATACCTGTTAAAATGGGCAAAATGCTGGTGAAAATATGGGACAACAGAAACTCTCATTCATTGCTGGTAGGAATGCAAAATGGTACAGCCACTCTGGAAAGCAGTTTGGATGTATATATATAATTATATATTATAAATTATATATATAATAATTATATATTTTATATATAATTATATATATTTATAAATATATAATTATATATATATGTATATATGTAAATATAAAATTAACCCTAATTTTACCTTAAAATCCAGCAATTACACTTCTTGTATCCAAAAGAATTGAAAATTTATGTCTACACAAAAGCCCGCACACGGATTATTTATATAGCACTATTCATAATAGCCAAAACTTGAAAGCAACCAAGATGTCTTCCAGTAGGTGAATAGATAAACTGCAGAACATACAATGTGTATTATTCACAGCTAAAAAGAATTCAATCTGAAAAGGCTATGTCCTGTATGGTGCCAAACACAGGGCATTCTGGGAAATGCAAAACTATGGAGACAGCAACAAGATGAGTGGTTGAAAGACGTGTGGAAGGGGAGACAGGTGGAGCCCAGAGGATTTTAGGGCAGTGAAAATACTCTGTATGATAACACAATGTAGATACATGTCATTATAAATTTGTTCAACCCATGAGAGACTCCTAACTCTGGGAAACGAACTAGGGGTGGGGGAAGGGGAGGTGGGCGGGGGGTGGGGGTGACTGGGTGACGGGCACTGAGGGGGACATTAGATGGGATGAGCACTGGGTGTTATTCTATATGTTGGCAAATTGAACACCAATAAAAAATAAATTTATATAAATTTGTTCAACCCCAGAATGTACACTGCCAAAAGTGAACCATAATGTAAACTGTGGACTTTGAGGTGATAAGGATGTGTCAGTGCAGGTTCCCAGACTCTTACAGATGCATCACTCTGCTGGAGGATGCTGATGATGGAGGAGGCGAAGTATATGTGGGCTCAGGTGGTAAAGCAAACTTCTTTATCTTCCTCCTAATTTTACTATGAACCTAAAAACGGCTCCAAAAAAAATAATAAATTCTTAAAAAAAAAATCAGACTGTCCTCTAGAGCCTTTCTGAGCCCTGAGAACACCTTGATTTCAGGCTGAGACCCGTATTAGACTGCTCATTACTGAACTATAAAATCATAAATTGGTGCTGTTTTAAACACTAGGTGGTGGTAGTTACAGCGGCAATAGAGAACTAATACAAAGACCAACCAATGAAACTCACTGGCAGCAGAGATTTCCCACTACACCACCAGTTAGCAACTGTATGAATTTTACCAAGGAGAACAAAGTTTTCCAGCACTCTGGGAACTGCAAAATAAAGTTGAAAGTATATTCTAGGGAGCCTAGTTTCAATGGGGAGAAAAAAGTTAATATGAAGAAAGCTCCCAAACTGAAATATGCTTGTTACCTTTCCAAGACTCAAGATTTCCAGGAAGAAACCTTACCACTCATTATCTCCAGGGATATGGTAACTGAGAACTGAAATAACTTCGCAAACCATCTTCAGAATTATTCAGCTCTGATCAAGAGGACAAGTCCTAAGAGACAACCTTCCCTGAGAAGGCTAGAGAGGAGAATTTTTAGAATTTGAAGGAGCAGCAGGTTACCTCATCAGCAGCTAGGAAAGGAGGAATATAAATAAAAAAGGAGAAGGACGACAGCCTCTGCATAGTGACAGAGAGGATAACTTAAATACTAAGGCGTTTGTTAAAATTTCAGCCAGGAAAAAAAAATAATAAAATAAAAAAAAATAAAATTTCAGCCAGGAGATCAGGTAATTAACATTGACTTAAATGCCACCAAAGCTTTCCAAGGTACCCGCTACCTTTGAGACATTTTTCTCTCCTTGCCTCTCTGTTCAATGACATTAAAAAGCTCAAGAGAAAGAAGAGTTCAGGAAAGGTGTGAAAGTCCCCGAAACGTGGCCCAGCAGGGAGAACCCACTGCTGGCTAGAGAAGTGAGGAGGAGAGAGGAGAGAGAGGAGAGGAAGGAAGCCCCCAGCCATGGCAGGCTGGTCGTGGGGTCCTTCTCCTGACACTGATGGGGCATGGGACATGGCACGATTCACTGCACTTCTCTGAGTGAGAGGACAGCTCCCCGAAAGCATCCTGCATCGGAGCTAGAGATACTGGTAAGCTCCACAGAGGTGTGCAGCTTCTCCCTGTAGGCTGTCTATAGGGGCCAGGAAGGCTCTATTTTTTTTTTTTTAAACCAGTGAAAGTTGTACCCGGGAGGAGTCTGGAAGCAGCAGCATATCATATGGACACTTCAAATTTCACACATTGAGACTTGGCCCCGAGACCCAGAGGCAGGCATGGCCAATGGATCCTGGTGGCAACCCCAGAGGGAATCCAGACTGGGTGTGTAGGAAGGGCAGCGCGTGCTCCTGTAAGGATCCTCACCCAGCAGGGCTTCCTTTGTACCCCTGCCACAGAAACTGCCTTGCAGTTCTTAGAGCTTGGAGCCTACCTATATTTTACAAATAAAATACAGAGGTTATATTCAAGGTATTACCTTGCTTGAGAACTTTTACAGAGAGAACCTAGTAAAGGAGTACTTTTGTACCCATTTCTACTATAACTTCAAAAACAAAGAGCTGCCCCCAGAAAACAAAACAAAACAAAAACAAACTCTGTTGTGAAGCATCTTGATAAAAGTTTGTGAGACCTGCCTTTAGTTAAGAGTCGGTCAGTTGGCACTTGTGAAGCACACACGCATTAAGGGTCTATCACAGGCTGGATGTTATGTAAGGCTCTAAAAGCAGAAAGGCGCTCTCCCTCTCTCTCATCTCTTCCAACTGTCACGTCCCACAGGTGTCACTCCAACTCCAGGGTGCTCACAGCCGACAGCCTAGAGAGCAGCTCTTAAGGAATACGCACTAGAAGGAAGAACCCAAAAGAACAGCTGCAAAATGGAAACCTACATTTGTGTCCGATCCTACTCAGGAATCATTCATTGGTGTGGCTTCTCAGTGCAGTGCCTTTGTTAAAACCCGGTCCTAAGAACTCAACCCTAACACAGAGAGAAGGCAGCCTGAGGGGCTACATGGATAGTGACACCCTCTGTTGAACCAAGAGCCACAACCAGCCCCTCCCATCCCCATGTGCTTTGACACCAGGCTTCCTCCACTATGTATCTCCAGGTTTCTCAAAGTCTGAGGGTACCGCCGAGGTCAAAATCCAATGCTGGAAGAGACTTTTTCTACTGGGCACTTTTCAAACATCATTTTTGCACACAGAAGCTTTTATAAGCTGCCATACAAAAAAACTGAGAACTCTGTGAATGTCAAATAATACATTTTAAGTACTACATTTCGGCACAATCAAAATATAAGGCAGCCACTTAAAAGGATTATGTAGATCTACCTTCATATAAAACATTGTGTTTTATAAATATTAAAAACGTTATTGTAGAAGTATTTGAAGCCTATATTAATGTAAATGTAGAAAAAAACCAGAATATTCATGAAGAAGTTCATAATGACACATCCCTGTGTAGTAAGATAGTGAATGATTTCATTTTTTCCTTTTCTTTTGATTTCCTAAACTTCTAAGAAAACCATTTACCACTCAAAAACAAAGGATTCTTTACATTCCCTATTGCTGAAAGTCATTGTACTCACAAATGTCTTCTTGCTTCACTGTCAAAAAAAAAAAAATGTTTTAAGCTTTTATTTATTTATTCATGAGAGACAGAGAGAGAGAGAGAGAGGGGCAGAGACACAGGCAGAGGGAGAAGCAGGCTCCATGCAGGGAACCCGACATGGGATTCGATCCCGGGTCTCCAGGATCAGGCCCCCAGGCCAGAGCGCTAAACCACTGAGCCACCCGGGCTGCCCCCCTACAAAAAAAAAATTTTTTTTAAAGGGACTTTATCCCCCCATGAATGGTTTTTCCTTCTCCCATTTTGCTTTCCTTATATTATCAAATTCTTCTTAATATAAATCCCCCTTCCTTTAGCATGTTTACCAGCAGAAGGATTTCATATATGCCCAAGGCCTACACCCTCCACCACTCTGTATCACCTACCCTTATTCCAACTCCCCATCCATATACCACTGGATTAACACTGGAAGACCCAGTCTCCAGTCTATGGTACTAGCTCTGTAACCACAGAAAACTGTTACTTAACATCTCCCATCTCTCTTTTTCATCTGTGGGCAGCAAACATAGGATGAAAGGAAAAATGAAATCAGGCATGTGATGTGACAGTGCGTGTAAAATTATAAAACCGTGGGGCTCCTGGATGGCTCGGTTGGTTAAGCGTCTGCCTTAGCTCAGGTCATGATCCTAGGATCCTGGGATCGAGCCCCCAAGTTAGGCTCCCTGCGTAGTGGGGAGTCTGCTGCTTCTCCTTATGCCTCTGCCTCTGCTTGTACTCTCCCCTCTTCTATCTAATAAACAAATAAAATCTTAAAAAACCCACAAAATTATAAAGCTGCTATTTGCAATATCTGTAAAATATTTTCAGGTATTCCCATCACAATATTTAATGATGAATTTATCAGGAAATATTGTTTAAAAAATATTTACATGAGGGGCCCCTGGGTGGTACAGTCAGTTAAGCATCAGACTCTTGGTATCAGCTCAGGGTTGTGAGATGGAGCCTCACATTGGGCTCTAAGCTCAGCGAGGAGTCTGCTAAAGCCTCTTTCTCCCTCTCCCTCTGCCTCTGCCCCTCTCTATGCTTTCTCTGAAATAAATCTTTAAAAAAATACATATTTACATGATATTTAGTAAGAGGTCAGCTGAATGTAACCATCCTAAGAGTTTCTTACTGCACCCAAAATAGAACTGAATAGAGAGCATGGCCAGAGAGAGTCAAGTGGGGAAGAGCGAAGACCAGCGTGTTAAACAGTCTGAAGTTCAACACCTGGTCTGCTACTTCTGTGCTGTGTAGTATTGGACAAACTACCCCTATGACTTTGCACCTCAATCTCCTTATCTGTAAAATGTCAGTAACGACAGAATTGATGTTGTGGAGGTTCTATGATGATACAGATAAAGCATAAAGAGTGCTTATCTCAGTGCCTGGTACATAGTAGGATGTTCACCTTTTTGAAGGTTCTCACTTCAAAGCCAAAGCCAAGATGTGCAGCTATGACTCCAATTCTCAGAGGAAAGGAATTTACCAAAAAAAAAAAAAAAAAAAATCCAAAAAATTAAGTACGATGCCAAAATATTCTTAACATTAAACAACTGTTTTTCTAAATAACTTGGTGCCCACATAATAATGCATACGACTCTGCTATACCACAAATGTGATCTTGTCAGAAATAATTTAAGTCTGATAAGGCAGTTTCCAAAGACCACAGCCTAACATTGCCCCTGGATACAACCTAACCATTACTTTTCTTGAATTTGGATGTTAAAAAAATAAATAAATAAACACCAGTTACTGCAGGAACAAGTAACCAAAGATAACATTCAGACAAAAGGGTTCTCACCTTCCTTTAACTACCCATAGCTCTTCTTTCATCTGTTTCCTTATTGCCTTTATCCCTTTCTACCTTGTGTTAGAGTCATTTCAGCGGGGTCTGATCTCTCCGCCTACACAGTAAGCTCTTTGAGTGCAGAAACCCTGTCTTACTCATCTCTGGATTTTCAACAAAGCCTTGCACAAAGAAAGCCATAAATAAGCAGTTTGTTGGGGGAAAAAATGTGCCTGAAAGGACTGCCACAATTGAACACTATACCCACACTATTTAGCCTTTTGGGGAAAAATTAATCAAGCCTCCCAACTACTTGACTAGTAAAAATTATGCAATTAACCCAATTTTACAGGCTAGAGAACCATTTAAGAATTCTAATTCCCCTTGAATGATGATAATGTAAAATTAGAGTTCATAGTGATGCTAAAATAGTGATCAACATTGTTTTTATTAGCTTCAGCTTTCTTTATGAAATTATGATTTTCTAAGTCTATACCAATAGCTAAATTCACCTCTTAATAGAGAAATTAAAATAATAAGTCAGATTAGGCAATATTGTCATACTAAAGGATTTTTATCAAAATTAATTATTCTAGAGATCCTTTCCTACAAGCAGGAAAATAGTTTTGTTAGGGTCTTTAATTGGCCCTTCAAGGTGTAATAATAATGCTACCTAATAATGAGGTACATTTGTTATGAGCAAATTGATGGGCTATGCCCTCCCAGAGCATCTGTATGTGGCAACTGTCACGGTTGCTTTCAGCAAAACTTTAACTGTAATCCATAGGGCTGAGCTGTCAAAGCATCAACAGCATCTACACAAAGGAATTAACAATTTAACTGATAAGTCATTTTTTCCAAATCACTGAGCCTGGTTCTCAAAAACATATGTTTTACATCAAATACATGACTATTTTGTTTTATGAAAAATATGAAAAATATACTAATGGCAAAATATTTGTACAATATTCAACAATATTTGTACAATGTTCAACTCAGATCAGAAATTATAGTATCATCTACTGACAGTATATAGATTATGAGATGGCCTACTTCAGATCTTTCTCCTAGATGTGTTTAAGGGGATTTCCTTATGTTGTGCCTTGCTACTCAAGTTTTTTGATAACACAGATGACACTACCATATCTACAATTGGCAAGAAAACATTTACATAAAAGTACCCAAAAGAAAAAAAGAAAACTCTACTTTTTAAACTATCTCCAGCATTTAACACTGAGACCCAAGGTCTAACCCTTTTGCTCCAGCCTTAAACACAGCAGGTCAGTTTTAAGAACAAGGTAAAGCAACAGTGTATTTTTTTTTTTCAAGGAAGAAATTAGCTTTCACCTCTTCAGTCTTTTGCCTAGGGTTGCCAGAAATGAATGGAAAAACAAATATATTATTGTAGCTACCATGTATTTGTCTTCTCTTACAGAATGTGACCTTTTGAGCAGTAAAACATTTCCCACTTTCCTGCTTACAAAATGAAGGGGAAGCTTACCTGGCATCTGGAGCTGGGGTAGGAGGGAGAAGGAAGCCATATTCCTTGCAGTTAAGTCTATAAGATGCTATGTCAAAAAGAAGTCAGAATGACCTTTTCCAAGAGGTAAGAAGGCAGCTACCCATATGGCATTAGTTAAGGATTGATGACAGGCTGGCTTAAATGCAAGTCTCTACCCACTAGCTGGTGGAACACAATACACATAAATGTTATGCCCAGATGGCCACAGGGAATAAAGACAAGCATACTATTTCTCAATAAGATAGCCCCCACATTGGAATCACTGGTCTAGCCAAAGAAGGGGAGTATATTTTTGTATGTATGTGTGTTTATTTACCTATGTGTGTACACATATATCAGAATCTTGATGTGTAAAGAAATGAGAAGGGTACAAAACAAGGCAGCACGGAGTTTCTAATCTGATAAACACTGGCCAGAACAATCCTCCAGCTCCCTCTCATGTGGGCTGCTCTATGGGAGGCAGTTTATCTGGGCCCAGACAGGGATCACATGACCTCAAGGAAATAGGTTATTCCCAAACAGGAAATGAAGAATGAAGAAATCGTATGGCAAGGATCAACAACAGGTTGTTGGTGGCAGGGCTTTGATTCTTGAAGAGCATATAACTTTGGAGGTTTCTAAGAGAAGGACATTGGACCTATGAGGGAGTGCTCGTGGTGAGAAGGGGCAGGTGACTATCGAGTTGCACACAGGAGATCACTGAGGCCATTCCATCACCCACATTTGCCGACGACTTAAACAGTGATTCTAAAACTGGGGCCCATGGGTATGCTCACAGACTCCTCTATGAATGTTTTCAAATGTTGTGTTTCTGTGTTAATTATAATCAATATCTCTCTTTCTCTGTCTCTCTCTCTCTCTCTCACACACACACACACACACACACACACACACACACAGATCTATATTCTGGGACATCAGGTTAAGTCCATTTCAGGGATCAAGCTACCAGTTCCACTTTAAAGTCACACTCACTAGCCTCAAGTGATCGCTGGTGTAACCTGCTCATCCCACCACATCTCCCTGTAAACTGATTCTCCAGCTCTCCTACACAATTCTTTCGTCTCCCAAACCTCAAATTTCTTTCCCTTCCTCACTTTCAACTGATCACACTCCTTATCTTATGGAGAAAATACAAACAATGGAAGAGGACTTCTGGCTTCACATAGCCGCACTCCTCAATCTCCTTGCACATCTGCCTGCCCTTCCATGTGGTGGCTGCGCTCGCTGTCCGACAGGGGACTTTCTCCATTCCTCTAAGACTCACCTGCTTGGATGGCTGGATATCATCCTGTCCCATCCATCCTAGGACACAAGTCTTACAATGTCCCCTCCCTCATTCCGTGTGTCTTTCCCATTAACTTATAAACAATGCCTTTTTAAAAATGACTCTCTGTACTCCATATTTTCATTGGGCTATTACCCCATTTCTCTGCTCCCCTGGAACAGTAACTGTTAAGAGTTACCTGTACTAACAGGTAATCTATTCATGCTGTCTCGTGTCCTCACCTGCCACTCTGTCCTGAATCCAGTTCACTTAGGCTTTTGTCCCCAACACTCCACCAAAGCAAGTCTTGCCAAGGTCAAGAATGCACCGCATTTTGCCAAATACGATGTGAATTCTCAGTTCCTATTGTCCTTCACCTATGAATACCAACTGCTACAGCTCTTGCCTCTTGCCTGTCTTGAGACATTTCCTCTGTTCGGTCTGCAGGACCGCCTTTCTCTCCTCTACCTCACCAGCCTCTTCTTCCCAATCTGTTGACTGCTCCTCATCCATGTACCACCTGAGAGTGTGCTAGAAAACCTGTCTTATCTTCATTCACTCCTAGGTGATTTCCATCTAATTTCATAGCTTTAAATACCATAAGCACCAACAATTCTCAAATTATTATCTCTAGCCCAGAATGAAATCTCCCGTGAAATCTAGACTCTTGCACCCAAATGTCTACTTGACATCACATACATGTCCACTAGATAATCCAAGCTCGATACTTCTGGAATTGAATTCTTGATTACACACAAACCTGCAGTCCCAACTCTCTTCTCCTCCATTCACCCATATTTTCAGGCCCAAAACCTTGAGTAGTAATCTTTGAGTTCTCTCTCCATCCAGAATTCAACAATTTTTTGCCACTTCCATTACTCCCTGCCCTGGTCCAGGTCACATCATAGCTCTCTGCAAGGCTGCAACAGCCTGCCAATGGGCTCTGCGCTTCTACCCTAAATGGTCTCTGTATGGTCTAGTCTCCATAATTCAATCACACTGCTTGTTTTAAAATGTAACTCAGGCTCACAAATCTCTAATGGTTTCCCACCAACAGTGAAGTCCTCAGTCTTCACCACAGACTAGATGGCCCTACATGATTCAGCCTTGGCTAACTCTCTGGCCTGATCCCGTAACCCCTTTGGGTCACAGTGTTTCCCTGGCTGTTTTTATAGTTGCTTATAACATGCTCCCTGCTCAGAATCTTTACAATCACCATTTGCTCTGCCTGGAATTCCTTTGCTGCAAACAATCTCATGGCTTAATTCTTCACATCTGTCAGGTGTCTGCTCAAATACTACTTTGAGAGACCTTTTGTGGTAGGCAGGATTCTTTGATGGTCTCCAGTACCGCTGTCCCCTGGTGTACGTGCCCCACATAATCCTCTCCCCCTGGGTGTGAACAAGACCTTTGCTGTCACTCCCATGCCTAAGTTAATGTGATACAGCAAAGGTAAAGCGATTTTGTAGATGTAATTCAAGTTCCAAAGCAGGTGATTTTGATTAATGTAGATGGGACTGGCCTAATCCAGTGAAAAACCTTTAACAGAGGGACTGAGCCCTTGAAGGGAGGGAGATGGCTTCCTCCTTCTGCCCTTGAAAAAGGCAAAGCCGTGTTGTGAACTGTGTGCGTAACGGGTGGTCTATAGGAGCCAAAGACCTCAGTCCACAAATGCCAGAAACTGAGTTTTGCCAACACCCAAATTAGTTGGAAGACGACCTCAAGCTCCAGATGAGCATGCCTTCATTGCAGTGTTGTGAGACATAGCCGAGAGACCGTTTAAGCTGTGCCCAGACTTCTGAGCTACTAAAACGGAGATAATGGGTGTTGTTTTAAGCCACTCAATTTGTGGTAACTTATTATACAACAGGAGAAAGTTATTATGCCTTAATACAGACTAGCACTCCCAGACTTTCTTTCCTCCTGACTGATGTAGATTTTCCTGCAGAGTACTTGGTTTATCATGTAACTAATATGAATACTTGAATTATTTCCTCTCCCTGCCTCCAGAGTGTACATTCCTAGAAGGCAAGAAATTTAAATTTGTCTTTTTCCTCCCACTGTTGCATCATAGCCCCTAGACAGTGCAATGCACATAGCAGGTACTTAAATAAATGCTTACAGAACGAATGACTAGATTCGCTGCTTACATTTATGTCAGCACACGGTGACCACAAAAACTTAACAGCATTTAACTCATAATTTTAAAAGGTTATTTCTCAAAGTATGGAAACCAAGTATGTATCTTGAGAGATTCCTTAGAGGAATCCAAGACTGCCCTTAGAGGAAACCAAGTATGTATCTTGAGAGATTCGAGAGTTATCAAATAAGAAAAAAAAAATGGTTTAAATGTTTTACCTTGAAAACATTTAGGGAAAAAAAATGTATACAATTAGGCATGAACATATACTTACCAAAAGTCATGCTAATTTCTAAAAATAAAAATTCATCTTTATTTTTTGGAAGTATTTCCAGGTAGTTAGATTCAGAAAAAAATCATCGGTAGGTCTTAATTTCAGTCATAATTTAAAGGGATCCTTTTATAGATATCCCTCTGAGTAGTTAGCTAAATATCCACTAAAAAGCAGTAAAGTCAATAGGATTTGTTTCTGGTTGAGCAACTATACCAAAAAAAATAACTCACTAATTTTTGAAAGCCATGTAGAAAGTGAGTGGTATCCAAAAGATGCCAGAAGCCTCTGTTGAAGTGTTGAACATGTTAAATAAATGTTGTGGATAAAGACGTAAAAGACAGGCTCGTCAGATGGGCAACAGACACATATCCAAACATAACTAATATGCAACCCTGACAATCATGAGTGAAACATGGATGGGATGGGGGGACAGCAGGCAATGGGTCAAAACCAACAGGTTCACTATTATAGTGACAAATGCTAAGACATACAGAGTGAGTTTTTGTTTTTAAAGATTTTATTTATTTATTCATGATAGACATAAAGAGAGAGAGAGAGGCAGAGACACAGGCAGAGAGAGAAGCAGGCTCCATGCAGGGAGCCTGACATGGGACTCGATCCCGGGTCTCCAGGATCCCACCCTGGGCCAAAGGCAGGCGTCAAACTGCTACGCCACCAGGGATCCCCCGAGTGAGTTTTAAAACATAAGTTGTAGTTCAAATTAGGCTTGATAGCCCTTCAAGTGGAAATAACAAAGTCAGAGGTTTTGTTTGGCTGTTAGGTCATGCTAGATCGGTCTCCAAGATGCATGGCTATTTCAAAAGGCAATGGAAATTTAGGCTGATTTAGGAGAAATACAGATTGTGAACAGGGAAGAAAAAAAAAAATCACATAATCTTACCATTGTATTCTAGCCTGCTAAGGCCATATCTGGAGGTCGGCATTTAAATGCGGGTGCTACAACATTACACTGGAAAGTGACTCCATGAAGAAAGTTCTGAGGTCAAATAGGTCTTAGAGTACACCAACTTACATTCCTTCCCTGCAAAAAGTCTTAGAACCTCTAGTATGTTAATATCCCTTGTGAGCTCCAAAATGAAGTGTGTACGTATGTGTGTGTACAGGTAGATGGACACTATGCACTGTTCCTTAGCTTATTTGAAGGTGGACCCTTTCTGTAGGAAGATATGTAGGACTAGGGATCTAAGCCACAAACTCAGGAAGAAACCATCCAGGCCCGTGAGGAACAAGGTAACAAAAGCCAGTACAGACTATTTGTCAATAAAGGTGAACAGCCAGGATTGTAAGGAGGATATAGAAGCATGTTATGAGAAGCAAGGCTTACTTGTACTGTTTTGCCTAGGAAAAAAGGAATAAGTCTTATAAAACTACAAATGACTCTAGAAAAACCAGGGGATGCGCTTGTTCTATACTGTTCTAGTACCTAAAGCAAAACAGTACCTGGAGGTAAGGCTCAGGAACATCTATGTGTTTTAAAACACTCTCCAGAAGAGAGTCAAAGTCTTCATCCAGAGAACCTGGTATCTGCTCTCAAGGTCAGAATTTGAGCCCATAAGAGCCCAGAATAGGAAGATTGGTTGAATCTCTCAAGGAAGAAGGTGAACCATGACAAAGTGTTTTAGAATCACAGGAACGATTCAGGCAAAAAGAGCTCAAGTACACACAGAGGCCGAGTAGATACCCAGCACACCATAGAAGAAAAAAATTCCTGCTTACATAAAGTAGGAGGCTGGATGACAGGACTCTGAGGGTCACTCCCAACACCACACACTCGAGTGGGCTGGACGGTAACCTCCAGTCTCGCTCACGGCTCTATCTCAGGAACACACACAGAGCTCGGCCCAGCGATTTTATCATACATATTGGTGGAATGAATAAATAAATGAACATGTGAAAAGTAAGTGAAAGTAGCACCTGGTTCCAAAGTCCAACAAGAAAGGAATGGGCTACTTTGTTCTTTGGATAATTGCAAATTTGTTCTTCGCATAATTGCAAATCGTAATCAAGGCTACTTTCAAATATAAGGAAAGGAGTCTCTCATAATAATTTTACTTCTTGACTGGAAACTCATCTCTGAATTAAATCACGCCGAGGCTTGCTGTGCAGTTCCCCTGGTAAGCGTGTGAAAACACACGGCAGATTGTAAATGACCATCAGAAGGAAGGGGTGATTATGGTCACGATTATCCACCCTGACAGACCAGGAACACTCAGATGGCTGGAAACCGACCTTGAAGACGAAGCCCCTTGTTTATAGCCGCAGCTCTGAAAATGGTCCATCAGCCATATGTTTTATTTGTTGAATTGTCAAAGGAGAACACATGTGTAACTTACTTTAAAACACCTTCAAAAATGTGATGGTATCCTGACTAACCTGGTGACTTAAGCTGTTTAAGTGGAAGCAAGTGTGTCTTCAGACACCATATTCTCAACAAAGAATCCACATCAAGATGAACTTTACAATTTAGAAGTCCATGAAACAGAAAGAACTTTCGTTCACTAGATACAGAGCCTGCACTGTCAGGCACCATACTTGTATCCATTTCCTAGAAGACTGAGGGTTCTTTCAAAATACATCTGTCATTTCTCCACAGTAGCTGATCAAACCTGCCACTGAGAAATGTTCTGAACAGGCAACTTGTAGTACAAGCATGGTTTATTTCTGTCACACTGACTGCCGAAGTGTGAAAGAAACTCATTAAAAATCTCTTACTGTGATCTTACATTGTAAAAAAAAATTTTTTAAACGGGAAAAAAAGCCCAAGAAAGAAAAGGCAAGGAAAAAAACTTAATGAAGGGTACACTGAGCCTGCAGACACACTCATCTGATGCTTTCGTTCTTATTCTTCTTTAGTAAGCAATTAGAATAGAACAATTAGCCCTGGGAATAATACCGCATACACTAGCTGTTTGGTGAAATCAAGTAAGTTAACAATTTTATTTTATGCTAATATTATGAAAAGTTAATGAAGGAGATAAGAATATTGTACTATAGCAAAAGCAATATAAAATAAACAGTATTATTTACCTTAATCTTAAAACGAGGTTCACAGCACAAGAAGTTTCTCTATAGTCTTCACTAGCATTGGGTAGGCCCTTTAAAAAACAAAACCGCAAACACTGTTATAAACTCAGAAAAACAAATGAATAAAATCGTTTTATCCCTTGATTCACACGACCCTTTCTGGAAATTTCCAAACCAGATCTTTATGCATGGCAGGTCCTGTGTGGCCACGTAACACCTCAAAGTGAAGGCTGGAATATTGCCTAATTCCCATCCCAGCTGGAGAGCCAAATGTTTCAAGCAGAAAACCTCAGTTGTAGGGTGGGTCCTATGAACAAGTGGTATAAGCTGCAGTAAGTCCAATGAAGAAGGGTCAGCTCTCTTAAAGGGGCATCCCGCTGGGACCTGGGGATGTACAAAGGTCGAGCACCTTAACCCCAGAGGAGGCAGAGGGAGGTGGGATCCAGTTGATTAGGCCACTGTTCATCTTCCCCGTCTTTCTTACCTAGAACCTCTTTCCTTAAAAATAGATCATAAACCTCAAATGCCTCTACTCCACAGCCCCTCCCTACTCCTACAAATCCCTGGACAGTAGACCTTCCCTCGGGAGTAGAAGAAGAGAGATTTTAGGTCAAGACTTGGTTCTGCCACTGACCAGACATGCAACCATGAGCAAGTCATTCTCTGAACCTCTTTTCCCCACTTATGACGTGGGGATATTACCAGTCTCAAAAGTTTGCTGGAAGAATAAATAATGTATATGACAATGATTTAGCAACTATAATTGATATAATACAAGTTGTCCTAATCCTCTTTCCCTCATTCTATTGGCCTTCTGACAAATTATCATTCCTAACTTGCCTTTTGTCATTCAACCAGTCCCCTCAGTTTACCTCAAGTTGTTTTACGGAGTTGCCTGTTAGAGTAAAAAGACCTGAACCGAATCCTGGCTCTGCCTCCAACCAGTTATACAACCTTGCATGAGCCACTTAGCCTCTTCAAGTCTATGTTTCCTCAGCTACAAAATAAGGGACAAGGACTAGATGTCTGACTCGAGGCTTCCCGCAACCATGAAATCCCATCATTCTCTCCGCGGTTTACGGCTGCTTTCATCAGCACACAACAGGTAGGATGAAAATGAATTTATCAATGGATATGCAGATCTGAGGGACAAAGATGTGATCCCAAGGCTGGTGATGCTTGATAGTATTATGACTTTGAGAACAAAAGGGCTTGCCTATGAATTATACAACAAAACCAGAACAAGGGCCTGAACTCTGGTACTATGCCCGTGTCCCTCCCCTGAATTGCTCAGCACCCTGCATCAGCATCCAACATAACTCATGGCATATGCTTTCCATCATATGACTTTTAATATAAATGCATTCCACAGTCCCTGGACTTTTACTTTTACAAGGCAAGTTGTAGAGATAAATTGGCCCATAAATTCAATGATAAAAGAATTATGAAAACAGGTTGTAGAAATCCAACAGGGAGCCAAAAAGAAAAGACTATCAATTAACTCTACAGTTTTGTGGCTAGAATCTAACAGAATGGGGAGTCATTTTCTTTCCTTATTTCACACAGTACCAACAATTTCAGAAGCAGTCTGGTAATCAATCCTTGCTTTTGAACCTATCATTTAAAGGTTGGAGGTTCTGAAAATCATGGTCAAGAGTAACAGTACTCTTTTCTCCATACCTATTAAAAAAAAAAAAAAAAAGAGTTTACAAGCCCCAAATCTGATGGACTGCCCTGAAACTGTCTATCTTCTGAAAATGTTGTTTTTTTTTTTCTAATAATAGGTCTACAAATCATCTCAAACGTAAATGACTAGTGGAAAAACATACCTGAGAGTCCTGCACAGAGAGGGACTGTATTTGCTCGGGTATACTGCTGGCATTCACCGCCATCTGTTAAGAGAGCCACCGTTACAGTACTTAAGGCAACCAAAATGAGACATTAAGGTCAGTGTGGTTACACTAAGTCCCAATTATCAGAGACAATTTTACAGAAGTAATTTTAAAGCAGTTTTTCCCAAAGTGTGGCCCTTTGACTACCTTCATTGGAATCACCTAGGACACACAGTAAAGATTCCTGGGCCCCACTAGCCTATGATTCAGAATTTCATGGAGATGAGAAAGAATGCATATCTTTAACAAGTGCCCTGGGTGATCCTAATGCTTTCAGAGAGCCACTGAGCTAAAGTGAAAAGGCATGGACTATTTGATATTTTAAATCTGGTAACAGGAAGATGCTCTAAGACCATTTGTTCTTGTCACAGAATTTCGTCTAAAGTTAAAGGTCTTCAATGAAAGGATGTTAGGATTAGCAACCTTTAATCATTACTTGACCTTTAATCATTACTTTGAACAATTTATTCACTGGATTTAAAAAATATATAAGGGTAGCTGGACTTTTAAAGCACATTTCCCCCAAAGAAACGGCAAACTGATAGGTTATTTTTTCTCTCGAGTTGGAAATCCAACCCTAACGTGGTATCAAAAGTATTTTTGCCTCAACCCTTACTTTTGTGAACTCTGTGCCCTCAAACAAAACTTGAAAGACCAAAAAGAAAAAAAACAAGAGGAACAGCAATGATAATGAAAAATATATATTATTTTCTAAAACTACTATCAATTCTAAAAATAATCGGAAGAAAAAAAAAATAATCGGAAGTCATCAGAAATTTTTCATAAGTTTTCTAAAGTTGAAGACGTAAAATTCTTACTCTCTGGGCTTCCTCAAAATAGCTATGTTAGTAATGAAGTAAGAGGGGGAAGTGTACTAATGTCTGCAGTTTACCTTGAAATGCATCTAAAAAATGAAGATGGACTCAGATGGATAAACAGATGTGCACGTGATAAAGCATAGTAATGGTAGGATATAGGGGGAGGTACGTGGCTGTTCACTATACAACACTTTTAATGTTGCTATATATTTGAAATTTTTCATAGTAAAATGTTGGGGGAAAATGATTATATAAGAAGAAACAACCTGTATTCTTTAACCAGCCAGAGGACCTGGGCCTACACCAAAGGATCCCTTATAAAGAACCCTTCATGCTGACTGATCCCACAATCTCCATTAAGGCTTGAGGTACAACCAAAAGCCACATCAGCACTTACAGAATATTCTAACCTCTAGTCAAAAGACTACTCTAAACTGAAAATCCTTAATGGCATTTACTAGAGATGAAAACGTCTCCTCCTCCTAGGAAGGTCCCATTTTCTGCCCTGCTTCCTTACTAGGCCATCATCAGGATGGAAAGCTGGCTAACCAGACTGGGGGCTGGATCCCCAAGTTCCCTGGTGCTACCTCACTCTGTAGGAGCAACCCTGCACCTAGCAAAGGGACTAGCCTCTGCTTCTTGCCGGTACACAAGCAAAACAGGTAATTTCTCAGGAAAATATCCAGAGGTGCACAGGAGTGGTGGAGAGGAAAGTTTCCTGTACAAAACATCTTCCTTGATGACCAATCACCCACATGTCACCCTGTGGACCTCATTCTATCAGTTCAGGATCTATATATTTTTAAATATTAAAAAAATTACAGGAAAGCTAACATATTAAGCAAGTGTTATTATTCATCAGAGTGTAATATAAATTTGCTTACTAGAATGGGGGGGGGCTTTAAGCAGTTTGCTATAAGAAGCACATTTGAGAGAATGGATGTTTGATTGAAGGGGAAGAGAAGAACAGATTACGGGTGGATCCCACCCTGGAAAGAGCCCTCTGAGACTGGGTGAAAGAGGGGGCAAAGATCCCAAAATAGAGAAATCTTCTCCTAATCTTCTCCTTTTCTATTTTTAAAATTACTAGGCTAAATACAGTGTGTTATCCTGGATTAGATTGCGGGACCAAAAAAAAGGGGGGGGGGGATTAGTGGACAAATTAGTAAAATACGAACACAGCGTGCAGTTTAGGTGATAGTGATATAGCACTTCCGTTTCTTAGTTGTGAAAAATATACCAGGGTCCCATAAGAATGTAACGGTGGATGAAGGGTGTACAGGAACTTTGTACTATTTTTGCAACTTTTCTCAAAATCTAAAATCATTACAAAATAGAAGGCTTATTTTCAGAAATACAGAAGATTTCTGATGACAAATCTAACATTAATCACAAAAAGTCAGAAAGCCAGTCACCTGAAATAAGAACGTCTTTTAGAAAATGGTGGCAGAAAAGTATCAAGTCAAAGCCATCTGTGATGACAAAGCTAAGCCCAATAAATTTGGAGGGAGAAATCAAATATTTGCCTCCATCCACAAATGTATGTAACACAACATGTATACAATATCACTGGAAATACACTAACAAAGCTAACAGCAGTTCTAACAATCAGGCAACAGCAATGAGTAAACATAAGCAATAAATTTAGCTTTTGCATTGTGACTAATCTCTAGTAAAATTAACTCAACCTAAATCCACACCCAATTTATTTTCTCCTTAGAACAAACCATCAGAGTCAGGAAACAGAACATTTGCTCCATTAACCTAGCCTAGATTATGTAATAAAATTCTTCGATGTAGCTCTTATGGGCTTTTGAGGCCTCAGCCAACAAACCTTACCACCTGGCTTCATTACATGTGGTTAAATAAGGACCACGTCTCCTGGGGGGTTCTGAAACATCTTTCTTTTTTTTCTCCCTTCTCTCCCTTTTTTCTTCTTAAGATTTCGGACAGATATTTATAATAAATCTTCAGAAATTTCAAGCAATCTTTCTGGATTTTAGTGTGGACTTTTGGATTCAGAATGACTGTTGTGGTTTTCCTAGCCAGTATTTTTTTAAGATTTTATTTATTTATTCATGAGAGGCAGAAACATAGGCAGAGGGAGAAGCAGGCTCTCTATGGGGAGCCCTGATGTGGAACTCGAACCCAGGATCCCAACCTGAGCCAAAGGCAGATGCTCAACCACTGAGCCACCCAGGTGCCCCTAGCCAGTGTTCTTGATCCTAGCCATGCATCAGAATCGTGTAAGCAGCTTTCTAAAAATCCCGGTTGCCTGGACATCACTCCCAGCTACCAAATCACAATCTGAGGGGCGGTTCTGGGCATCTACATTGTTAAAGCTTTCAGTTTCTCTGATGTGGTGTCAGGGTTGCAAATCATTTGTTTTCATGCCACCTAACAGAGGGGCTGCTGTAAAAAGAATGCTTCTTTAAGTGGAAGCCTTAGCAAAGGTCTCCCTCAGTTAAAGGAAACCCAGAGAAAGCATGAATGTAAAGATTAAGGCAATTTTACATTTATATAGAAAATTAGGAAATAAAGCAAAACGGATTTTTAAAATCATAAAACATGTTTTGATTATTTTCATAATCTGACAAAAACAGATTCCCAAATCACTGGTCAAGGAAGAAGATCAATAATGAGATAAGCGTTGACAGGTTTTCTATAAGCTAGGATGGCATATAGACTGGGAAACCCCACCTAAGGAAGCCAGTCTTGCAAATACCACCCCAGACGCCCACATCTCCAAAGAGATGAGAAGCTTCCAGAAAGCAGGCTCTCTGCTTTGCTTTTGTAGAATTCCCACAATGCCACAGACCTGATAATACTGCTTCATGTAAAAATCAGGCATAGATTAAGTATCTGCTTAATTAATTTCATTATTAATACTATTGTTATATTATTAACAATATAGTTACCTTTAAGTCACCACTGGCTTCTGCCATCCAAGTGGAATATAATAATAAATAAACGAAATGAGCATAAATTATCTATTTATGACAAACTGAATTACCAGTAGGTCTTAACTAATACTTCACAAAACTATTCCTAAAACGTCAGATTAGGAAAACAGGAGGACCAATTTTCTTGAGTAAAAATCCTAAGACAGGTGGTGTAACTCTGGCCCTTTACACATTACACTGGAATTTTTCCCGGATTTAGGAGATCTCCAAACATGCCACACCAAGTATATCTTCCCAAGGCCCCCCACCTTGACTTCCTTGATCTTCTCCAACAAATGCTATACCTGGACAATCTGCCTGGTACATTATCCTAGGGAAGTCAAAGAGCCCTTTACAAATTAAGGATTTCTAAAAACACCACTTCCTTCATCGGAGCATCTTACTCTGTCTGAACATGGAAGTACTAAGTAAGGCTACCTTCTCTGAACTTCAGCTCAATTACGTAACATCTTCTGATTTTTCCCCGCTCTCTTCTGACCTACTCATAAATATGATATGCCTCTTCAGGCACTTGTTTTATATCTATTTCAGCATGTGGATATTCAGGTCACCAATGAACATGTATAGTGTCCACTAAACGTAAAAGGAACACAAATATGAATACTAGCCCACGCTTCTAGTGGCTTCTAGTCAAGTAAATAAACGGCAATTTAAATGATGAGCATTCTAGAAAAGCTTATTAAAATGTAAACTCTGACATTTAAATGTGCCAGTTGGCACAGATAAGCATTTTCACCCTCAAAGATGTTTAAGAGTGGGGAGGCCGTGCCTGGGTGGCTATGCCTGTTAGGCGTCTGCCTTGGGCTCAGGTCATGATCCCAGGGTCATGGGATCAGCCCCACAAGGGGCTCCCTGCTCAGCAGGAAGCCTGCTTCTCCCTCTCCTCTGCCATTCCCCGCCTCCCCCAACCTGGCTTGTGCTCTCTGACTCTCTCTAGCCCTCTGTCAAATAAATAAATAAAATATTTTTCAAAACATATTTTTAAAGTATAAGGTACACTGTCAGAAGGCTATATAAATTGGTACTGCTTTTTTATTCTCAGCTTTGTTGTGATACAATTCACAAAAATGTGAGATAGGGGCAGCCTGGGTGGCTCAGCGGTTTAGCACCACCTTGGGGGGGCGGGGGCTGATCCTGGAGACCGGAGATCGAGTCCCACACTGGGCTCCCTGCAGGGAGCCTGCTTCTCCCTCTGCCTGTGTCTCTGCCTCTCTCTCTGTCTCTCATGAATAAATAAATAAAATCTTAAAAAAAAAATTAAGATAATTAAAAGTGGTTCAGCTTTTGATAGCTATTATAAATTCAAAATCAGATTTTTGTCACAGTTCTTTAAATTCTTTAAATTATTTTACTTGACTATGTGCCCCCGAAAACGCATACACAAAATGTTAATGGAATGCAGTTTATAACAGTAACCTCAATGCTCACCAAGAAGTTAATGGTTAAATAAGCCATGTAAATCCACCCAGGGTAACACTACTTGGCAGTTAAAAATAGAGGCAGGGGCACCTCTACGGAAAGAACACTATGGGCGAGAGGGGTCGTAAAATAAAAGTGGCTCTTCAGGGTTTTTTTTTTTTTTTCTTTTTTTCTAATCGTTCCATACCTTTTATAAGTCTTTGTGTCTCTTTCAGTATAACACCCACCCTGACCAACCCATTTAAAATTACAATCCCCTAGCACATTCCCTGTACTTTCCACCCCGTTTCTCCCCATTGCTCCTATTCCATGGTAACAAACCACATAATTTACTGATTTAGGAAAGCTGTTGCTTGTTTATCTGCTCCCATCAAAATGCAAGAGCCACAGGCACAGGGATTTCATGTTTTTTTTCCTCACTGATGAATCCCCAAAACCTACTAAAACAGTACGCAGAGTATGCCTGTGTGTGTGTGTGTGTGTGTGTGTGTGTTTATTTGTTGCCTATTTACATAGCCAACAGTTGTAATTCTTTTTGTAATAGATAAATATTTTTTTGCCTCACAAAAAGTGAACTTAGGTGGTTGGCAGGTCAGGGAGCTACTTTAATTAAAAGCTGAAAGGACAGACGAACCATCATTGTAGCTGCTCTTAACACAGCTCAGGATATTGAAATGCCAGCCCTGAAAAACAAACAAAACTAGGGTGAAGAAAAGGAAAAAGAAAACAAAGCAAAAAACTGCCCTGAGGAGCTATGCAATAGCAGGTGGGGCTGATTATTCCTAAAATTTCGTCAGTGTTTACGTTCGAAGACATTAACCCTTTCACAAAAATAAGGCTATCTATGTTTCCTTAATTATAAACCAGCATGGGAATAGACATGCACCTCTGGGAAATCAAATGAGTTGAGATACAGTGAAGAGCCTAAGACAAATCCCACCCGAGAAGGTCAATAGTGATGATAATTAACTGCCAGCATGCTATCCGTTACTCTTTCCTGTTTATGCAGAAAATACTCTTGCCAAAAAGATGCCGTTCATATCCAAATAACAGATCAGTTAGCAGAGCAATTTCAACAAGCACATAGAAAGATACTGTCAGAATAAACTTAAATCCTCAAGAGGAAAGACCCACACCCATCAATGTCTGTACCAGGTGAGGCAGGATTCAGTGAATACATTCCAATAAAGACATCCTGTAGTGAACCAATACGAATGCTTTCTGCATCATGCTGCTACCTGAATCCCATTATTTTGTTCTCTAAGCACGATGGACACTTTTAGTGAGAGACACTCTAGGAAGTAGATGAAAAAACTCTGACTCTGCACTTCACTGAAAGTAAAATTGGAAAGTGGGCAGGAAGAGGGCAGAGATCAGGATACCTGGCTAAGATCATTCTAAAGACCAGCACATGTGTGTAGCCGCTGGGTCCTACTTGTGGAGCTCATCACCACCATTTGTAACAGAGAGGGACCACTTCCTTGATGAAACATATTTTATGTATAAAATGAAAAGGTTAATTCTTGTGAGAAACACAGGAAGAAAGAGGAACTGAAGGACCGTTAATAATGGGAGGCAGGCCGACTGAACAATCCCTAGGGAAGGCCTATGGGTGGGAAAGGAAAGATGAAGAGACCAGAAGGAGGGCGGAGTAACAGAAACAGTGGCTCCTGGCTCCAATGCGCTCTTCTCAGAAGGTCCAGTTGGCTACTGCCCCTTAGTGTGGAATGGAAGATTTACTTCACTTCACCAAAAAGAAATGTCTGCTAATTAAAAAAAAAAAAATTGGGATGGATATCATTTTGTAACCCAAAGTCTTCTGTTTTCTTAATGAGAATTTGCAAGGCACACATTAATTGCTAGGTCTATAAAATATTTGGAACTGTTTAAATATATTCAAATTTTCTCTAAAATAATTAGCAAGGCTTTTGAACTATAGTCATCATTAGTCATTAGGATAATTAACCAGATGGAAGAAATAAAGTTAATCAAAAGATGACCAGTTCTCAAAGGGAAGCTAAGGAGTGTTCCTTGCCTACAAAATTACCCAGGAGACGGTAAAGCCAAGACCAACAGAGTCAATGTGAAGTTTCCAACCATTTTATATCTGCCGTATTGTACTAAGAATCTAGAAGAGATTTTGCCTGTACACCTACTGTGTTTTCTAAATGACAGTAATATGAAGAATTGAGATCAATCGAGTACTAAGTTGAGCACCCAGCAAGCGCTTTATGTGCATAACTGTGGTAAACCTCACAGCAACTTAAAAGTAGTGTGATCATCACCATCTGACAAGAGAAGGAAACTGAGGCTCAGAGAATAAAATCATCCGTCCCAATTTATAAAGCCCAAAAGTAACTCAGACAGAATCAGGACCTGCAAGTCTACATGCCTTTTCTCTTCTGCTACTCCATGAGAATAAAATTTTGAAGTCTCTTCCCCAAATGGATCACACTCTGACATCACAAGGGGCAGTGGAGGGGAGTCGGGGGCGGGGGGTCAGTTGGTCCAAATATTTAAAAATAAATAACCACCACTCACCTCTGGATTTTCTTCTTTTACTCTTCGTGACTGTAAAACAATTGCATATCCATTAATACACTCACACACCAGTAAAACAATAAAACGTGCGCAGGTTAGCTCACCATCATCGAGGTCACCTACCTTTTCTTGAGAAAAGGCTGCCTTCCCTTCTTCACT
Source organism: Canis aureus (assembly GCF_053574225.1). Taxonomy (NCBI): domain Eukaryota; kingdom Metazoa; phylum Chordata; class Mammalia; order Carnivora; family Canidae; genus Canis; species Canis aureus. Next base: position 17,884,823 of record NC_135644.1, on the reverse strand, counting down.
TTTCTCATCCATCTCGTCGTCACTCCACTCCCAGTCACCGTCCTCGGTTTTATGAAGGTGACCACTCGACCCAGGAACTCTTCTCACCTGAATCAAAACACACCCGCCCAACTCTTCACTAGTTGAACACAAACAGCGCTCGTTGGCACTGCTACGTGGATTACACAGCACACGCCTATCCTGAAAATACCCTGACTGGTTAGGAATTCGGGGATAGCAGTTAGTACCCAAAAAGACCACACGGCTCGCAAACTCCCACACGCTTCCTCTTTCTAAAGATACGATATTCCTGAAATGCATTACTACACACATGAACAAAATATTTTGGAAGAACACCACGCACATCAGGCATCGGGATCAAACCCATCTTTCACTTTTGCTTCAGTTAACGTCAACACTTCATTAATTACTACACATGAAAGGCCATGTGGTCGGCTTCAAGACTGCCTAAGGAAATGCAAGCGAGCAACAGACTGCTGACAGAGGGAAGGCAGGGGCATCAGGCAGCCTAATGAAGCATACAAGTCTAGGGGTGTATCAGCGATCTAAAACCTACGTCAGAAAAAAAAAAAAAAAAAAAAGCAAACACCCTTCAGTGGCCACCTTGCTCTTTTTCAGAACCTGACATCGCACTTCTTTTCCTAGGATTCTGCTTAAACTACTTGAGCAAAACAAAACAGCATCAGACTATTCTTAACCCACCTTGTAACACTTGAGAGACTTGGAGGATTGCTAGAAACACAGCAAGATAATCAGCAGCTATGCCAGATAATCTGAACAGATTATATCAGTCTTCCTCGAGGATTTCAAAGTTTCTTTGAACTAAGATAGAGATGTGATTCAGGGGTATGCTTTCCAAATGCCTGGTGTGGTTGGAAAAGCAAAACTTTTAAAAGGACAGGCCTCTAACCAAAGTAATTCGCCTTAAAAAAAAAAAAAATGGACTTCGACGTAATTAAATCAATGTAGCAGATGAACATGTGAACATAACGGCCAATGATCCACTGATTCAGAGAAACTTCAAGGGGAAAGGGACCTTGGAGACTGTCTAGTCTGACCCCCTCATTTTACAGATGAGGAAATGAAGGCCCAGAATGTGACTGAGATCATTCGGCTCTAAGGACAAAATTAAGGCAAGAAAAAAGGCCTTCCAATTCCCATTCAAATGTAAGACCTACACCATTGAATGATCACTGTAAAACTGAAGTTGTATCAAAACATCCTGTGAAGATTTGGAAAGACTACAGAGTGAAGAAAACACTATTTTCCATAATAGAAACTAGTTATATCATGGGAGCTTCATTAATCCTGAGGGAAGTACCAAGGCCTTAAGGGTAAAGTAAGTATTTATACACGTGTTCAGTCAGAGTCCATTCACAATCAATGCAGGCTCGGGGTTGGGCTTGACTTAAAGACATTATCATGTGAAACCTGTAAAACCAAGCCTGACCACTTGGTCTAGAAGATCTGAGCTCCAACAGGGAAAGTTAAAAAATAAAAAGTTCTTTTTCATAACTGCAAACAGTTATGCTCAGTTAAAAAAAAAAAAAAGAAAAAAAAGCTTCTCTCCACTCCAAAAAAAACCAATTCACCTTTGAAACAACCCCTTCTGTGCTTGACATAAGATATTTTTTCCATTTACATTTTTTGAATCATTGGAAAAGACCTAATGATAGTGATTTTAATGTGCTAACAGATGCTGGCAAAGTAACGTAGGGAAAAAATGCTGAAATGCACTTCAAGACTTTCAGAACAGGCTGCTCTTTAAAACTACAAAGAAACGGAGAGAGAAAGAGAAAATTTTTTTTTTTAAAGTTTTGAGAGAAGAGCAAGAGTGCACACACACAAGCAGAAGGGGTAGAGGGAGGGGAGAGAGAATCCCAAGCGGACTCTGAGTGCAGAGCCCAACAGAGGGCTGGATCCCACCACCCTGAGGTCACAGATGAGCAGAAACCCAGGGCTGGGGCGCTCAATGAACTGGGCCACCCAGGTGCCCCTAGGGAAAATAATTTTCTGTTGACAAATACAATAAAATTATTTTCCTAACAATACCAATCAGGATGATAGCAACATGGAGGGGAAAACATCTGTATTCGTGACTATAGCAAAAGAGGGAAATCTGTGTTTAATGACTGCATTAGAAGAATTTAAAGCCACATCTATTATAAAACATACTTTCAACTAAGAGGTGAGAAAACAAGGAAAATTATATATCAGAAACAGAACTCTACCTTTACTGAAACCACAAAAAACAAGCATGGTTGACGAATTAGTATTCAGTACTAAGAGATCACACCAAGGAAATTCTCTCACAACAGAGATAGTGCAGCTTCACACCCTAAAATTTCATTTATGCCCTTTTTCCTCTCTCTGTTTACAAGATCTGCCAGTTTTGTTTCTACAAGCAGGAGCCAACCACAGACAATAAAACGGCCACCTTCTATTTTATTTTAGAACCCTGGCTGTCTCCCTCCTAGTTTTATTTGCTGGAGGAGACAAAGATAAAGCAAAATGTCTAAGATTATAGCCTCAGACACTGAAAGAAATGGTGGCTTGGGCCTTTAAGTAATAAATACTGAACAAATAAATGTAGAAATTAAGACGAAAACATTATAAAATCTATGTAGCAGAAAATACTGGTACAGGAGCAGCGGGAATAAGAATACAGATCTGTTAAGAGCATCCTCTCGCTTCACTGGAAGGAAAAGAACTTGCAGCATAATCTGAAACCCCGGTTTCATGGTATATTTATAGGACACTGACCTCCACAGAAAAGACCAGAAAGCAATTCCACAAAGGTACATCCTTGCAGGGACTCCAGGGAACAACTTCAACCTTCCAGAGCCAAAGCAACTAAGTTTCACATAGTTTAACAAATGGGCTTGTTATTTAGGAACTAATGAGTATTTTCCAAAATAAAAAATTTGGTGTGTGTGTGGTGGGGGAGCAGCCCGGGTGGCTCAGCGGTTTAGCACCACCTTCAGCCCAGGGCCCAGACCCAGGATTGAGTCCCACGTCGGGCTCCCTGCATGGAGCCTGCTTCTCCCTCTGCCTGTGTGTCTGCCTCTCTCTCTCTCTGCATGAATAAATAAAAACCTTAAAAAAAAATTTTTTTTTCCAAAAAAAGATGTGTGAAGGCTTCTGTCCTTCCCCATCTCCTGCAATGACAAGGATGGGAGTTATGGTGGCACTGCTTTCACTGTTAAACAAATTAATCACTTAGTAAAGCCAAGAGGTGGTAGTTGGGGGTTTAAAAAAAAAAAAAAAAAAAAGAATGCAATGCTTCTCAGAGAAATGAGCTCAGTCATAAGCCTACAAATTCCTCAGGTCCAACAGTGAGATTAGACAAGGTTTTACCTATAACACTTATTCCCAAGACTGGGAGTAAAATATAGTTGAGCAGTTCTACTGATACGTCATGCCTCTGAAAAGAGTTATTTTACTTTCCCTTTCTTGAAACCCTGTCTTTATGAAAATCCATTTTTTAAAAGATTTTATTTATTCATGAGAAGCGCAGAGAGAGAGGCAGAGCCACAGGCAGAGGGAGAAGCAGGCTCCCTGTGGGAAGCTTGATGTGGGACTCGATCCCAGGACCCCAGGACCATGACCTGAGCTGAAGGTAGACGCTCAACCGCTGAGCCGCCCAGGCACCCCTGAAAAATCCATTAAAAAAAAATGAACCAAAGTTCTGATTCCCACCAGAAAAGAAGTTAGGTTCAGACAGAAACCGCGTGGCTCCTGGGCTACTTCTGGTGGCCACAGGGTCCCACGTGGGAGGCAGAGCTGGATTGCAGCAGCCTGCAACAGGGAATGGCAGCAACAAGGGGAAGTCACTGGAGCAGTCTGACCAGTGTTCCCAGCCGTGTCCCTCTGAACAGGAGCTTTGGATAAACAATCAGGACCCAGGGTCTCTATAACCTCTCCCGTGGCCAGCTGGCCTCTGACACAGAACAGCAAAGAAGGTATGAAGGACAGATGAAGACCGTCAGCAGATAAGGTATCAAGACACGGTGCTGAACAGGTTAGAAATTAAAGTGGGTTTCTCTAACGGAGGATGAATGTGACCCAAAGAAAACCCAAAATTTAGCAGCGTTTGTCCAATCCTGCCCTGCCTGGCCCCTCTTCCCAGGGCCCCTGCCAGCTGCTTCCACTGCTACATTAACTTCTCCCTGGAGGGGAGATTTCAGCGTCTCCTTGGAATGATTTCTCCACCAGTGGGAAACCTGCACTCCACTTCTCCTCCACCTGTTGAACATACAGCCTCACCACAGCCTGAACCTGAGTGATCCCAACACGGTAGAAAGCAGTCCCCAGCAACCTTTCCCTTATCAGGAATCCTACTGACTGGAAGTATTAAAAATGTTTGTAATTAATTGCTGTTTACAATGTCTTTGAGGTGCTGAGAAGTCATCAAAAATAAAATTAGAGGCACCTGAGTAGCTCGGTCGGTTAAACATCTGACTCTTGATTTCAGCTCAGGATCTCAGGGGCATGGGATCGAGCCGCCCGTCGAGCTCTGATGTGGCACAGAGTCTGCTTGTCCCTCTCCCTCTCCTCCTCCCTCCCTGCTTGTGTTCTCTATCTCTAAAATAAATTAAATCTTTTAAAAAATAAAATTAGACTAAGGTTTCAGCAGTAGATATTTTACTGCCCCCCCCCATACTCTGATGGAGGTGTCCTATGACCTGACACCTCCATCCCACACCTACTACCTGGCCTCACTGTGCTCTCTGGCCCTCGGCCCTCCCCTGCCTCTTCCGTCAGCCCCTCCAGGCTTCACACCTATCTTATAGGGTCTGGAGCTCACAGCTGACTTCGCTGATGCCGCACTTATTGTACTCCACCCCCAACCCCCTTCCTGGACCAGTCACACGTGGGAGGAAGGCCGGGAGTGGGGCTCAGTCCAAATACCCATCCTTCGTTCCTGAGTGAATGGGGACTAGCGATGCTGCCCGGTGCCACTACAGAGGGCGGCTGGCCACTCCTAGGTGGGGTATCAGTCCTGCCACCACCCTGTCACTCAAGGCCTGGTCCCTGGACCACCGGCAACAGCATCACCGGGGAGCTTATTAGAGATGCTGGATCTTGGGCCCCGCTCCAAACCCACCAAGTCAGAATATTCCTTTTAGCAAGAGCTTCAGGTGATTCCTACCGTCTTCCAGGATGGAGAAGCGCCGTGCTGATGGCTTCCCGGGAGCCCTTCCCTCTCCCCAGGCCGGAACACCAGCCGTTATTTATATCAGGTAGGACTGTGCTCCGAGCTCTTTAACCCCCTAACTGACCTCATCTTCAGGGCAGCCTCGTGAGCCGAGAGCCCTCCTACTCCCCGTTCTTCGGAGGGAAGGCTCCGGTGCAGGGAGTGAGACACCTGGCCCCAGCCACGCAGCGGGGGAAGCAGGGCCTGACCCCAGCTTTGCAGAGCCGGGCTCTGCGGCTGTGGCTCCCAGGGGTCCTCTCGAACTGCCCCACCGGCCACCTGAGCGCCAAGGCCCTCCAGCCTGTACCCAGCCCTTCTCCACGATTCCACTCCGTTCCTTCACGCTCCCCCCACCCCCAGCCGTGGCCTCCTTCCCTTCCGTGCGTGGGAAAGTGGATCCCTGCTCCTCGGGAAGCCGAGGCCTCCTGCGTGCGTGCTCCTCGTGGATCTCCACACTCGCTCACTGCCCCCAGACCCTCCGGCCAGGCCCTGCTCCTCTACACCCCCCAGGAACACATTCAAAACTCTCCTGCCTCTCCCCCAAGGACGGTGACTTCACACCTGCGTCAGGCAGGGCTCCTCCCTGGTGCCCCAGTGCTCCCCTGTAGCCACAGCCGACTCCGCCCCGCTGCTCCTTGCTCTGTGCCCTCCAGGGGGCACGGCCTCCCCTCTCTCATCTAAGCTGATGACCCCGGAAACGTCGTCCCTCGGTCTTGTCGTCGAAGTGTTCTCGGGGGTAAGAACGTCCCCTCGATCTCCAGGGAGCCATGGAGCTCCCAGCGGCTGATGAGAGTCCGCCGGTAACATTTCAGAAAGTTTGCAAGACAATCGACTTGGCACTGGTCACGTAAAATTGGCTCCCGAGGGGTATTTACACAACAGCTACTGGAAAATAGTACAAAATAGGATTTGCACCCTCCCCAGCTTCACTGCCGAAATGTTGTCCGTGTCTACAGCACACCACAGGTGGTAAGCCTCATCTTAGGGGAAGGTTATAAAACATGACCAAGACATTTCATGTGAGCTTAGTAGTCATTCCTGGGAATAGCTATTTTACAACGGCAAATATCTCCATTCTACACCCAGGCCTCTTAAGTTTCATTTTTAAAAACAACACATCTTTAAAATACACACATTGATTTTTATATACCAAACTCATGCCAACCGAGGTAAAGGTAAGGGAGGCAACTATCTTCATATTACTCAGACTGACACAGCTTGGGATAGTATTTATTATAAAAGCGTCATAAAGAAACACAGTGCTCTATTTTTTTTTTAAACACAAAAGTGAGAAGAGTAACCTCTGAAAAATCATGTCAGGCAATGCAAACATTTGATCCATGATGATTGATGCCAATACTGCAAGCCAAGAGACTAAATAATATTGTTTAATACAAAGTAAGAAAGGAAAACAAGTGATGTATTTACAAATAAAAATGTTTTGTATAATGTGTTATTTAACATAGCTACATACATATGTTTTATCTGTAGATTTTTTTTTATTTCATCTATGTCCCTAAGTGTTCAATATGTTCAAAGGCACCTGAACCCTTGTTTTTCTAATCTTTAGATCTGGAAAATAAAGCATTCCCTTATTTTCAAGTCACCTTTACAATTAGGAATGTCTGATAAATCCTGTAGACAGGATCAAGAATTTCACACCTGATTGCTTTTCTGTAAAGTGGAAATATACATCCTTGCCAGTTAAAGCATGGAATGAAGTTCTCAAACTTCTGTAAATACTAATATGACAGTAGATCGATAGTAAACACAGATGTCATTGAAAAATCATTCACTTTGTTTATAACGATTTGGAACCTTCATTATTTGATAGAATGTGAGAAAAGTAACATGTGAAAGATAGAAAAGTACTGGTCTACTTTACATTTCTGTTTGCACATTCTAACCCCAGAGCAGTAATAGATAAATGTATTATTTCTACTAAGCATCTCGCTCTAGAAATTGTGTGTAGAAACTATCTGCATGTAGCAGTCACTAGATTGTGGTGGCTTCATAAGGCCCATGTTTCCTATAAATTGTTTCAAATACAAAGAATTTAAAATAAAAATTCCATTTTGAGTTAAAATGAAATAGCGCTTCTGAAATTCCTTTCCCTTCCCCCTCCCCATCGCTTTGGCCAAGGGGCACAGTCATATAAAGTTCTTAACATGATGTCTGGCATATAACACACGCTCAAGACGTGACAGGTGTGGTATCACTAACAGATTTCATCTTTCTCACAACCCAAATCTATCCAATGTTCTATTCTACAAATTATACTTCCTCCACTGCCATTGGGCTTGACCAGGTCCTTCCTTCAATGTTGTTTTTTTTTTTTTTTTTTATATTTCCAGTTGGTTTTGTTGTCTTTCCTGTTAAAACAAGTTGCTTATCAACCTCCTGGCCACTAACCTCCTATTTTATCCTTCATATTGCCACTAGTCACACATTAGCGCTCTCTCAAAGATACCGACAAGAGTTCACTACTGCCTATAGAACGAGTCCAGATTCCTAAATATTCAAGTCTCTCCATACCCAAGCTCTAAAAGACCCTTCCAAGACTTCTTTCCCACCATGTCCTTTAAGACACCCCACAATCCAGTTACACAAGAATTACATACTTGCAGGACTCCACCGTCTTACATGTCATTACATACATACCCTGGCCTGATCTGCCCTTCTACGTTCTCTTATTCCTTTCTTCGAATCCAAGGAGCTTTAGCCAATTCTCCCCAAGTGGTATTTGTGCCTGCAACTTTATATTGTCCTATTCTGGGATGCCTGGGTGGCTCAGTGGTTGAGCATCTGCCTTTGGCCCAGGGCGTGATCCCAGGGTCCTGGGATCGAGTCCCACACCAGGCTCCCTGCTTAAAGCCCGCCTCTCCCTCTGTCTGTGTCTCTCATGAATAAATAAACTTAAAAAAAATATATATATTGTCCTACTCTGTACTACATCCAGTGGACGACATACCAAACCTTGTACTCCTTCAGGACAGAGACCCAGCCTTAGCCCTTTTTTTTAAAAAGCATCACTAATGTATTCATTCAGTCGGCAAAGTTTTATTCAATACCTCCTTAGATGGCAAGCTCGAGACAAAAGATAAACTGTATAAAACTCTACACCATGGAGTAGTCCACGATCCAGACAGGTGGACAGACATTTAAAGCCAATGATGTCAATAAAATGTGCCTGCCCCAAGAAAGATACGAGCACCGTGGGGCTGCAGAAGAGAGGATGGTGTCTGCTGAGGGATGGCACAGAGACCTGTTGGTGAAGGCGAGTTAAGAGCTCACCAAACAGAGAAGCAGAGACCTCTCTCTACCTGGAGAAAGGTAAGAACTTACCGAGGTCTCCCCACTCATGTGATGTGGCTGGGTCATGAAGTCCTGGGGCCTAGGGGTTGGCTTTAAGGAAATGGCTAAGAATTAAAGCTGGAAAAGTTGTGTGAAGAACCCGTATAGTAGGCAAATCCGAAGGCCTAGAGAAGGCAGGCGGGGAAGGGAAGGCGGACCCAGTGAGGCCTGGTGGTCTGGAGAGGACCCGTCCCACCTAAAGGGAGCGCCCGGCATCAGCGGAATGCTGCTGAGGGAAGCAGCCCCCGTGCAGCCAGATCTTTGAATTCTTCCAGAGAAGCAGATAATTTGGATTTTTAGGTGAAAGCTCTTGATTTTTTAAAATGTTCACAAGTATGTCAAGTAAAAAAAAAAAAAAAAAATCCCCTGCACAGCCTAAAAGCGATGTGTCTGTGGGATAAATTTGGCCTGTGTGTCTGCACCCTCTGTTGAACAGCAAGTCAGAGGGCTTGGAATTCACGCGATGGAAAAACACAGCAGGCTTTCAAGTGGGCACGGGGGAGGCAGAATGATCAAATCTGGACTCCTGAGAGCGGAGCAGGAGAGGGACTGGGACGGGAGGGTGACCAAGGCCAAAAAGAAAATAATATCATTAATTGTTCCGGCCCCTAGTGGCAGGCAACGAATCCCCGTGAGAGTGAGTGACTTCAGGCCCTGGTGGGGGGGGGGGGGTGCCCTGCTCAGCCTCCTTGGTGGCCTGGCCCCGGCACAGGTGCTTCTGCAAACGCTCAAGGACCCGGAGTCACAATGAGCCCTTCCCATATTCCTGATGCACAAAAAAAGGTGCAAGATCTTGAAAAGTCTGTTTTAGGAAGGCTGTCAGTGAGGGGTCAGAGGAACGTGAGGACAGTGTTACTGGAAGCTAGAGGGCGAGAGGACCCCGCTCTATAGGGACAGGGTTTGGCAATGCTGCTGTCTACGGTAACGTGGGAAATGGAAACGTCCCTAATGAAGTCAGTGATCTAGCTAAGGAGATTTCCAGGCAGCACACTTAAAGTGACACCTGGCTTCTGCTCGCAGCCTGATAAAATGTGAGCAGAGAGATGAGCTAAGGAACACACTGGTACATATGAAACCGTTCCTCACTCCCAGCCTCTCCTGATGTCAAGCAATTCTCAAAGTAAGAAATGGTTTCCCAGCAAGGATCAAATCCAGAGTGTGACTGCCTGACACTTTGTTGAGACAAACAGACCTAAGGCCTTATAAGGATCTAACAAGAGCGTACCTTACAGAAACTCCGCACTAAATAACAAGGATTCTGAGAACCTTATGGGGGTTGTCCCTCAGCAGTCTCAGGGGGACTCCAAGGCAGACAACGCATCTTTGGGTCTTCTTGGCTCTTGCCATGAACCCATCAAGATTCACAGGACCCACAGGACCCATAATTGTACTATGAAATTATTACCAAGTTAGACTAAAAGAAACAGAGATTACAAAATGAGAAGAGCCTTCAGATCCCAAAATTTATGGGCAGAAAGCAGTCTGAGGCTTCTTAGCTGCAAATGCTAACTTCTCTTATGAAAAAGGAAGGATGGGGATCCCTGGGTGGCTCAGTGGTTGAGCGTCTTTTGGTCCAGGGCGTGATCCTGGAGACCCAGGATCAAGTCCCACGTCGGGCTCCCTGCATGGAGCCTGCTTCTCCCTCTGCCTGTGTCTCTGCCTCTCTCTCTCTCTCTCTGTCTCTCATGAATAGATATATAAAATCATAAAAAAAGAAAAAGGAAGGCTGACTTAAAGAGCAGAACCAAGAGCTCACAGACTGGAACCAAGAGTCACAGAGAACAGGAGGACAGAAACTGGTAATCTGGACCTGGCCAATCAATCCTAGTATCGCTGTGGGACCTGTGTGTCTCTGATTCTTCCCCTCTGGGGCAGGCCTTTCAAATGCCTGTCCTCCTACTGTGTTTTGGGTGTGTCTTTGGCAGAGAACAGAGAACAGTCCTCAAGGAGCTACACCCAAGAAAACTGGCCCTGAGGAGCCTTATTTGTTTACCCAGACCCAATTCAGATGACCAGCTCCTTGACTTTGAACCTGAGCCTGAAGCCATGATGGGCAGAGGCTTCCGAGGGTCTTGGAAATGCTAGAGCATATCTGCTTGTAGGAGAGATGTGAATTACTGCAGCCAGGGGGCAGACCATGCGGAATGGTTTTTTCCAAAAATGCCCATAATAATAGCTTCTGCCCCCACGTATTCTCACAGAATCTTGTCATTCCACTAACAATTGTGATGGAGTCCAATACCCTCCAATTAAATCTGAGTGGGTTTGTACCTCACCTGTAGCCAACAGAACTAAGCGATGTGGCTTCCAGGGCCAGGTTGGGAAAAATGATGCAACTTCCCTCTTGCTCACTGGAATACTGGCAGCTGATGCCTTTGGCCATCACGTAGGCAGTCTGAGTGCTGTGGGGCCTCCATGCTGTCAGGCAGCCCAGATTGGCCTCATGAGGCGAACACCTGACTCTCTGATTGCAGCTACATGAGACCAGAAACCAGCCTGCTAAAGCTCTCCTGAAGCGCTGACCCATAGAAACTGCATTAAACGGCTGTTGTTGTCTTAAGCTACCAAATTTAGGGTGATTTGTTACACAGCAATGGATAATCAGAATGCAGATGGTGACAAGGTAATTTATTTAGTTTTCATTCTTGTAAACTTACAAATTTTTGAAGATTAGTAGGTCATATTTGATACCCCTTACTGGGACAGATAACAGACTCTGCTGTACTTTGCTTCTCGGTCTGTGCTTTTGGACTCTGGACATTCTGGGCCTCTGCACACTCGGATTTAAATTCATACTTACAAATTTTTTCCATCAGACCATGTTATTACTCATTAAAACACCAAAAAGAAAAAAGTCCGTTTCCATTAATCATAGATAAGTAGCTACAGCTAAATCTTGGACCTTTTCGCCAGTGACTCACATTAACATTTTTTTTGACCTCTTGGAATTCAATGCTTATCTAGTACTGCTAAAATTTGGCATCCCCTTTTTCTAGAATGTAAAAGGACAGAATAAAGGAATGAGGATATTGAAATGTTCCGCAGGCAATTAGAAAAAGTTCTAGAGAAACAAAGACTTTAATAATTCAATAATAACAAATTCAAAACACTGGGTTAGTTGGTGAAGGACACACTTGTAGCAAGTTTCTTACAATGCTTTAACATTTTCTAATGTGAAAAGAATAAAATTTGATAAATGTTGCTCTTCAGATAATGATAATGGAATTTTGTAACTTCGGACATCCAACATGAAAGGGCAATGTCTTGAAAGAGAATGTTCTGGAAGCTGGGAGGGAGCTATTCTGAGGAATGAGCACAAAACACAGAGAAGCAATTAGATTTTTTTTAGTCTGTGTTAGTCCTATCAAACCTCCAATATGGCATTTCCCCAAGTCAGGGCGACAAAGAACAATGACAATCACTAGGAGCCAGGAAAGCAGCATCCAATTTTGCAACTATTGTCTTTGAGAATTAAGCTCCTGCTGGAATGGGTGCCAAGCTGATCTGTAACTTTAGCTAATAAAGAAAACAATGGGAATGTTCTGTCCTGGTAAGACAAATAACACAGATGAGAAAATACACTTCATGTAAAACCAAAGGGGGGTAAAAAGAGAAAATAAATGTCTGGCACTGGAGCAGAGGCAAGGCTGCTCGGGACACAGCGGTATGTTACTAAAGTTAACTTCATTGCAGAAGGGGTGGGAATGAGAAAGGAGAGCCGGTGGCCAACTGACCGTAGCTCCAGGCAGGCAGCGTAACTGACCACTAGAAGCAGAAGAATTCTAACAAGCAACAGAGAATCACTGTCATGGCCAATTTTAAGCGTCAGCTTGTCGAGGCGACAGTCCACAGCTATTCAATCAAATGCTAACCTAGGCACAGCTGTGAAGGCATTTAGCAGATATGATTAAAATCCATAATTGACCTCATACAAGGGAAATTCTCTTTGATAATCTAGGTGGGCTTTGATAATCCACTGAAAGGCCTTCAGAGCTGAGCTGAGGCTCCTCTGAAGAAGAAATTCCACTTGTCCGGAACAGCTTCCGCCAGGCCTGAAACTCGGGGTGTGCCCTTCTTGATGGCCTGCCCCACGGACACCTAGCTTGCCTCACCTGCCCCTCTAATCACTAAAGCCACGTCCTCGCAGGAAATCTCTTTACTTGTCTCCTACTGGTTCTGTTTCTCTGCTTGAAGCCTACCTCCCACACACACTAAATCCAGCAGCCTACTGGTCCTGAAAAACAAAAGACAAGTTAGCTGGCAGGACAGCATAACCCATAACAGCATCCACTGATTTTTGGTACCGGAATAGGTTAATGTCTCCAAGTGAAATAAAACAAGTTGAACCAAAGGACAGTAAAATGAAGAATAACTAATGATACAAACTACTATAACTTAATACTGACTAGACTCCTGCCTCATAAAAAAACACCCAACGTAAAGATTAGGGTCTAGTTACTGGTTAAACATCCTCTGTGTTAGCTCTGAGTACTACAATCAACACCACCATCTTGGAGATGTCCTGGCAACAATTACATCCGCGTAGGGAAGACATCCAAATGGGTTGAGGTTTTATAGATTCAGTACCTCTTACAGAGAATGTAATGCACAGAATGGTTGTAATATTACAATTTCACAAAGACATCTGGTTTTTAAAATATGCACATTCATACAAATATTTTAGGCTAACTTTCAGATGTCAGTACCAAAGAGTTCCTTCATAAAAATGATTACTAACTGCCCTAAAGATACGTTTTAGCTATTACTCAGCTTATAATTCCTACTTCTATGTCAGCACCGGGTTCTCTGAAAAAGCAGGTCCCCGCATAGGCGATTTGCAATGTGCTCTCTATTGCCAAAAACCAGGTCCCGTCACATATGGCTCTTCGCTGTGAAAACCAAAGGATGACAAAGAGCTGGTATCCCTGCTGGCCAGCAGCAGAGCCTTACAGTTTCAGCTTATCACAGCATGAAGCTCTCATGGAATCATGTTTATTCTCTTTGGTTGTAAAATCGACACAACATCTGTTTTACGGAATAGTATGCAGCTAATAATAAGTATCGAATAGATCATCAAAATAGACAAAGTGGAAAAAGCTAGCAGGGAACCAAAACTGTTTGTCACTGTTCAGTGTAAAAGGAAGGAAGGTACAGGGGTGCCTGGGTGGGTCAGTTGGTCAAGTGTCCAACTCTTGGTTTTGGCTCAGGTCACGATCTCAGGGCCGTGGGATCGAGCCCCTCAGTGGGCTTGTGCTCAGCGGTGAGTCTGCTTGTCCCTCTCCCTCTGCTCCTCTCCCTGCTCATGCACGCTCTCTCTAATTAATAAATAAAATCCTTTGAAAAGGGATTTAGGGAGGATCCCTGGGTAGCTCAGCGGTTTAGCGCCTGGCCTTTGGCCCAGGGCGCGATCCTGGAGTCCCGGGATCGAGTCCCATGTCAGGCTCCCAGCATGGAGCCTGCTTCTCCCTCTGCCTGTGTCTCTGCCTCGCGCGCGCTCTCTCTCTCTCTCACAAATAAATAAATCTTTAAAAAAAAAAAAAAAGAAAAGGTATTTAGGAAAAAGTAAGAGATACACATACACATTTCTAGGTACATCTGTACATGCACAGAGCATTTCTGAAAGAGTTAACAGGACTTAGTGATGGCTTCTAGGTTGAGAGGGGGACTTTTTTCTGCTAACTGGTATACCTTAAGAACCTCAAATCCCTCTCTCCCTCTCTAGTTCTGAACTAATTTAGAAATACGACCAATAAGCAGAGAGAGGACAAAACATTGCCCTTATTCCTTATGAAGGTGACACCTGAGAATGTGGCTTAAACGCTGAGCCAGCCGCCTTCCCTGACAAACTGACCCTGGATTCAGACAAGACTTACCTATCTGATGGGCAGCAAGGATGACCAGCGCATTCCTCCCGCGCACAGCAGGACCACACTGACCTCCCCGAGCACCTCTCTCTGTGAGCTGGCCAGGAGAAAGGGAGGGGAAGGGGCAGGGCCAGGCAGTTGACTGCACCCTCCAAACTCACCAATCAGTAAGTCACTGGGCAGAGAGGCCAAGAAAACTTCGAGAAAGGAATATAGGCAGTGAAGAAGAAAGACCTATTCCCTCCGCCTGTCACCCAAGGTATACTTTGGCATCATTTGAGTTTTTATCATTATTCTGTGTGATGCTGTCAGTCAAAACCCAAATATTTAGAAATGAAAGCCTTGAAGATTTTCAAACAACACTGCAGTGTATAACACAGAAAGTAAGGGTAACCACTTTCTACTTCTAAACCATGTTCAAAGATTGTGACTTTTCCCAGGATGGAAGGAAGTGATGAAAAGACGAGTTGATTAACAAATTAAAAAAAGAAGGAGGGGGTAGGGGAGGAGGAGAAGGAGGAGAGAAAGAAAAAAAAAACCTTCTGAAACTTTGATATGACAATGGGGTCAGAAAAAGAACATCAACTTATATTCATCTGCATTTATTACAGTAACTGTGACAATTTAAGATTTCCAACATTTTTAATAGTTGATTTCTATGCAACAGAATCTGGAATGAAGACTCACCATCACAATAAACCATTGGCCTCGTCAGTGAACTGCTCACCAGATTTTTTAACTCATAGGAAATGTGAAGATAGGAGTTTGTGCTTACTGATGCTCTGCCTTTATATTTCTCTCCGCTGGGTAGGTGAGTTGAGTTTGTGTTGTTCTAGATTATGTCTACAGAAAAATGGATTCTGTTGCTTTTCTTCATCTGATGTTTGCTACAAAATTCCAAAGATACTGAGAAAATGTTCCAGCATTTAAGGAAAGAGCTTGGAAAACACACGCCCTGGGGGTCACACACAGTTAAATCTGTCTTTATAATTTTATTTAGAGTACCTTCTATTTATACATACGATGAATGAATAAATAACATTTTTCTGCTGAAAAGAAGAGCTTTGCCAAAGCAAACCTTGTGCCAGGAGAGAACTTCTCCACATCCTTCTCCAGCCATTCCCCATTGAGAGGGATGTCAGGGGCTGGAGACACAGCATTGCAGAGTTGCAGAAGGGACATGAGGGGAAAGGCAAGTTAAGACCCTATTACTTTCTGAAGCCCTTTCCACTCCTCATGTCTGGGCAATCCCCAGATCTAGAACATAACTGGACTTTGCAGCATTGAACAAAAACCTTGCTCTGTGAACCAGCACCCAATGCAGACTACTAGTGCATTAACAGATACTTAAGCAGTGTTAGTTGGATAAATACATCACCCTAGGCTGGAACATACAGACACAGGAAAGTTCTGGACCGAGCTACTTCAACCAGCAACCCCAAGCATTTTTTCATATCCTCAGACAACTACTACCCTTTGCCATCACGGACCTTGTCATTGTGGTGACGTGGCAAACAGCATACAGGGAAGCTAACAGGCTTACTTTACTCTACCTCTTTACGCAAAACAACAGCTGGTGTCAAGAAAACTCTAGGCCATCCTCTAAGCATCTGAAAATCCTGAGAGGAAAGGCAGAGTTCCAAATGCCAAATAACACCAAAGCTGATGATCAAAATGGACGGGCCCATCTGCCTCTGAGACGACCCGTTAATATCCTACCATGCTGGGAATAATTCAAAGAAGCAAACAAGTCCATGTTGGTTCGCTGAAATCATGTTTCCTTTATAACCGACTCATTTTGCTATCCCACTGTCTGCAAAAGGTAGAAACTTCAGATGGATTTTAGTTGGAAAAACACACACAAAACTGACTTACCCTTGGGTTTGAAAGAGTAAAAGGTCTCATTCCAGCACAAGTTTGAACCGCTAAGAAAAGCCAATGATTACATTATAGGATCTCTATGCAGAAACATGCCTCATATTTAAATTTCTACTCTCTCCCATTCCATCCGTTTTTATTTTTTATTTTTCAAAGATTTTATTTATCTAAGAGGAGAGAGCATGGGCAGGGAGGAGAGGGAGAAGCAGACTCTCCACTGAGCAAGGAGCCCAACGCAGGGCTCGATCCCAGGACCCTGTGATCATGACCTGAGCAGAAGGCACTTAAATGACTGAGCCACTTACCCGCCCCCCCACCCTGTCTCTTTTTATAGATCACTCTACCCACGCTGGCGTCCCAAGTCTCACTCGTTCAAAAGTCACAAAAGGTATGGGGACAAGGAATCCCCTATATGATCATTTCCACAGGAGGCTCAAGCCTCCGAGGAGGATGAGACAGGAACTGCCCCGACCACTGCCCACACCGTGGGCTACAGCATTATCATCATAGAGACACGATCCAGCCGTGCTGCTGTCTTCCCGGATTCGTGGGCCAGGGTGGCAGAAAGAGTATCACCCCATGTGCAGAAAGAGCAGCACACATGCCGCAGAGGTGCCAGAAACAGGTGAGAAACAGACCTTCGACTCCCTCCCGTTCTGGCCTATTACATTTTACTATATTTACTTTCACTGAGGCTTTATTTCAGTGGAACCGCTCCTACATGTGTGTAAGGTGAGAATAGTAAAATGAACCTTATTTACCCACCTCTGACAATTATCAACATTTTGCCATTGAGATCTCGATACCTCCACTCTCGTTGCTTCCGTATTTTTCAAGCAACTCTTAGTTGTATCATTTTACCTGCCTCAGCACACTATCTCACACATAAGGACATTTTGAAACATGATCACGGTATCATTTTCACAAATAACAAAATCATCAATAATTCCTGAGTAGAATTTAGTATCAGTCTATGTTCAAGCTTGTCCCACTGTTGCAAAAATGCCTTTTCAGTTTGTTTTTCCAAAACAGGATCTAAAAAGACCCACGTGGAACCCACACTCTTAAGTCTGTAACAGTTTTTAGGGCCTGTCCTAAGAAGCTGGCCATCACACGCGCTGCAGCAAGCTCTGCTCCAGATGCCACCTTTTTCAACTAAAAGGACAGTGTAAGAGCTTCATTATTTTCCCATTCCTTACAGGAAACACCCACCTCCACAGGGATAACACTCGCGTCCTTCATATCACTGGGAAAATTAATTCTCAGTAATAAATAAAAGCTAGGATGAAGGCTCCAGTGTAAAAATGGCTCCAGACAGGAGTTTTATTTCTGGCGTAATGCCTCAACTCTGCTTGCATTCAATCCTGAAAGGGGCCATAAATTCTATTTTTGTTAGTTCATTTAGTACTAAAAAGAGATTGCCAGAGCAGCAAAATAAGTAACATAGATTTCCCTGTAAAAGATCCTGAAAAATCATATATTCTAATCATGTAGTTTCCAAACAAAGACAATATCAACCACTGGTTTTAAAAAGAAACCAAGAAATGAAACAGTTGGACATTCTCATGGGGCTTTTTTTTTTTTTTTTTTTAAACATCAAAGCTCCCGAGTCCTTGGTAAGGGACGGGAGAGAGCAAGTGTAGACACATAAATGAGCTTCACAAGTAATTCAAGTCTCACTGTAGAGTCTGATCCTCTTCTTCTGAGAATCTAATCTTCTCATCACATCTGCTAATCAGTAGAAAACTCAGTATATTTGAGTGCCATCATTTTTTTTGCTTTGTTTTTGTTTTTTGTTTTTTGCCTAATCGTAACAAGAATCCAACGGCTAATAACTTGTTAATAGCTAAGAACTAAAAGGCAAAACGGATCATGAGTTCTTGAGTCAAGAGACCATGTATGTGTAGCCTGCACACCCCTAGGATATCTTGCACACACCCTGGTCTCAGCTATCACTCTTGTGTTAAGGACGTCCACGTTTCTCCCTCCAGGCCACACCCTCCTGTGTGTTGGTCTATCCTACAACTCCCTTTGGGATGAGGGGTCCCACAAGTGCATCAAGATCAACACATTCAAACCATCCGGTATCTGCCCCAGTAGAATGTTTCTTCCTACCTTCCAAAGTCTCTACGTCAGAAAGCAAGTCAACCTCAGCTTTTCCCAAAATCTTCGTATCCCTTGCTATCCCCTCAACCTCCCATCCCCCGGAAAACCTTTCCAAATCTAAGTCATGTCAACTCTGCTTCCTAAATATCTTTTCTACCTGTTCTCTGGCTGCTTTGACTGGGGTCCCTACCTGTTCTCTCCTGGACTGAACATCGGCCTATACCCGCCTGGCTGCTGCTTCCAGTCTCGTCCCTCTAAACCCCACTTCCACCAAGGAGGCCGTTGTAAAAGCAAACTAGATCATTACACATCTCTGCTTAAATTCTTATCACAGTTCCCCCAGAGCTTTTAGGAAAAACAAACAAACAAAAAAAGCTAAACTCCTTATCAGGACACATAAGACATTTTTTGTCCCTGGTCCTGCCCACTCCTCCAGCCTCACCTCTATCTTCCCTCTACTTCAATCATACAAACTGCTCTTCCAATACATTTCCACGTATTGCCCCTGCTGGTCCCCCCACTCGAGATAAGCACCCTTGCTTTCTGGAGAAGGAGGATGATTGCTACATATTCCATGCAGGACAACTAAAGCACATGTCCTTGAGGAAGCTCTCGTCCACCTCAGCCTCTGCCCTCCTCTACCTGCATCCAGGGTTCTGCACCGTTTCACCACAGTATCTCTCCTGCTTGATTACTGTCTCCTGACCAAGTCCTCTCCTAGTCTGTGGAGCCTCCACCCCCAAGTCATCCAGGCTCAAATCCATCCTGTCAACTTTCATTCTTCTCTTAGGTTACTCACAGAAAGAGATGGAGTCTTCTCTCTGCAGCCCTACCACAGTCCTGGAACTTGATACATGAACAGAATCCCATGACGCGCCTACCTCACTCCTCTTTTTCTTCTTCCGCACTGAGCTTTTGAATATACATGAGTCTCTACTGACCTTGAAAACCTTCTCACATCCTGAGCTATGAAAGTGTCTTCCTGCCCTTTACCATCAAACTTTGAACAATTACCCATTTCTCCTTCCTCATTATCTCGTTACTCATTAAATCTGCCTGTCCAGCTTCTCCCCTTACTATTAAAACTGAGCTAAATCCAATGTCCTTTTAGAAGACCTCACTGTCCTTACCCCCTGCAAAATTCAGAATTGCTGACCACCTCCACTGCCCTGGTTCCTGTGACAGCATTTCTCCTTCCCGTCTAACAGCTCTCTCCATCCCCCACCTGGCCCGTAACTGTTCCCGCAGGACTTCCCTATCCTCTTTGTAATGTCCTCCTTGGCAAGCTGATCCAGTCACATGGTGTCCACAATCACCACCATGGAGAAAACTGCTAAACAGACCTCTCTTCAGGCACAGTCTCTCCTGAGCTACACATTTCCTTCAGTCAATAGGACACTTTCAAATGGAGGTCCCAGTGGAACTTCAAACTCAAATAGATGCCAACAAACGTGACATCTATCTTCCACCCTTGAAGAGACTCCCACAACCATCCTCCTGTCCCTATGGCCTCAAATGCTTTCTGCTGCCTCCGCTCCCTTCTGTACCTTTCCCTTCCACATCTAGTCACTCACCTGGCTCTTTCAAGTCCAGCCTTCAACACTATGTACTTGTGTTCTTTCCTTCCCTACACCTTTGCCACAATCCTACCTCTGACACTCAGGATCTCATGCCTACATGTTTTTAACAGCTCTGCCAGCCCATGTCTCCTCTTTCACACTGCCCCCTACTCTCCACCACTTCCAACCCAATGATTCCAGCAGCTTCCCTCCTGACATAGTACCCATCATTGGCTCCCCATAGCTTACAGCACCATGTCCCAAACCCCTGGCTTATGATTTTCACATTCTGGATTCAATCCAGCTTTAGGATCTCATTCCCTCCTGGTTCTTGTCAGTCAGGCTTTACCCTTGCCCAGAAAGATGGCTGATCATATATCTTACTTCTGTCATTTGTTAAATTTCCAGGCCCTGCTCAAGACCCACCGAGGCTCTCCGGGACAAGCTCAATGCCAAAAAAAGGAAGGAGTTTTCAGGAGCAGGTTGGGGGGTGGGTAGGGAGAAAACTAAAGAAACAGCCTAAAATTAGCCGATTTAATTATCTAAATTAATTTTTCACCTACTACACTGACAGCTACCTCTGAAACCAAATAATGGCCCTGCAGTAAGAGAAAGAGGGGAAAAAATGCTCAAATCCCCACTATTGTCAGAAACCTTTATTGAGATTACTAGCTACTCAGGGTAGCTCTCTTCCTTTAGTCACCAAACTTCCTCAAAAATCACCCACTAACCCTTCTATTAACAGATGCCTACAAGACGAAGGGTGTGCTTTCCTTGTCCTTGTCAAAAGACAATTCACTAATCATGTTCACAATGAAACAAAATCAATTTAGATCTGGGACTAAAGATCTTATGTCAATAGGTGTTACTTTCCCAAGAGAAATAACTGAAGCAGAAATATTAATCTTTACATGTCCATTGCATTTTGAGCACTAATTATTAGTATCTACTTAATTGCTAAATAATGGGTTTTATAGTTCAGGGTCAGATAGTTTTCTGTTTTTTACACCATACACAAAAGGAGATGTCTTTTAATCTAACTGTATTACAACACGTTTGAAACCTTATTGGTTGAGATTTTTGCAATATAAAATGGATTAACATTTATTATTGAAAATTTAGGAAATTAAGAAAACAACAAGGATGAGGTGAGACTACTTCCACAAGGTGACCCCGTAACAGAGAGGTTATCAACACAAGGGCTTTTGCATCAGGCAGAGAGGACCCAAGTTACAACCTGACCACTCAGTAGATGTCATTACTTATCCCAGGTCTCGGCCTCTTCACCCGTCACCCTGACTGGTAATATCTACCCTGTCGGGTTATTATAAGGACAAATGAGATAATGTGAGTAAACATTTAGTCCACTGCCCAAAACTTAGTTTGTGTTCAAAAATGTTGGTTTGTATTGACTTCTACTCTAGAAAAACTGAAACGTAGGTATGTCCTCAGCTTCAAGAACTCTGAGAGAGTGAACTACTGTGGACTATACCCAAATGCATGGAGTTTAAGACCTACCTATTTCCTTAGAACTATGTGGCCTAATATCACTATTTTTGGATATGTGAGATCATCATTATGAACATCGATAATAAATGGATGAAGGTGGCATCAGGCCACAATTTTTCTCTAAGGTCTCCATACAGGAAGAACGATGTGGCACTCAGGTTACAATGTTCTAATGAGATTTAAAGTATTAATGATATAATGTCTGAGATAAAGATAAACTTCCTTATGAGACCTTTTCCATATTTATATTCTGAATTATATTCTTATAAATATATATGTCAAATCAGTGAGCATAGGAAAAAAATCTTGCAAGAGATAGAACTGTGCCCAAAATACCACAGGGTGGAGGGAAGAACAAGATTACCTAACTTACTATTCTAGGACCCTTTTCTACCACATGCTACTGTGTGTCCTTGTCCCGCTAAGCTAGATCTCCTAACACCAGCCTGGGTTAGAGTTGACAAGTGCCACCAAGTAGACCATTTTCACCAGCACTCTGAAGCTCTTCATGCAACATACTGCACTCAGAGAGGATGGCTCTGAAAATGCCAGAGTTCTAACTGCATCATTGCTGATGGCTTTTTAGCTACTTGAGACCCTTTCCATGCCACATCTATCTGAAATAGAAGCCCCCTCCTGAATGGGCAAAGTTCACTTTTTCACTAGGTCTTACGCATTATCAGATCTTTTCCACAAAGGACCCCTCCTCATGTAAGTTCCACAGGATGAACATTGTCTGGCTTGTTCTTCACTGAATCCCGGAGCCTGGTACTCTAACTGGTACATTCTAAGTGTTCGGCCAAGATTAGTAGCATGAACAAATATACACAATCATTAAATACATGAGTGTATACCAGTATGAGTGTATACCAGTCACATGATTTTGCTTTAAAACATCTGACTGGATCACATTCTATAATGGTACAAAAATTTAGCTTTTATTAAGCGCTTCCTTGTATGCTTTTCATTTTACAAACATGTCTCCAATACCTGCAAGAGCTTGAAAAACGGGTATCACAGAGTCTGAAAAATGGAGACTCACGGAAGCTAAATGATTTCCCATAGGCCTCATAGCAAGCTAGCACTAACTTTTCTCAGAATACATACAGGGTAAATGAAACAATTGTGTAAAACAGTACTAAGTAGGGCACCTGGGTGGCTCAACTGGTTAAACCTCTGACTCTTGATTTCAGCTCAGGTCATGGTCTCAGAGTCATGAGATCAAGCCCTGTACTGGGCTCTGCGTTCAGCAGGGCTTACGATTCTCCCTCTCCCTCTGCCCTTCCCCACTGAGCTCTCTCTCTCTTAAAATAAATAAATCTTTAAAAACACAAAACAAAACAAAAAACAGTACGAAGTAATTACTTGATTTATTCTTTCATTCTTCTTTAGTCAAACACCCCAACCTAGAATGTGCTTAGCACACTGTAAGCACCCAATAAATATTTGACTTTTTTTAAAATCAAGCACACACATTTTATTTTATATATATATTTTTAGAGAGAGATGTGCACAAGCAGGGTACAAGAGAGAATGTCGGGAAGGGCAGAAGGAGAGAGAGAGAGACTCTTTTTTTTTTTTAAGATTTTATTTATTTATTCATGAGAGATATATAGAGAGAGAAGCAGAGACACAGGCAGAGGGAGAAGCAGGCTCCATGCAGGGAGCCTGACGTGGGACTCGATCCCGGGTCTCCAGGATCAGGCCCTGGGCTGAGGGCAGGTGCTAAACCGCTGAGCCACCCAGGGATCCTGAGAGAGAGAGACTCTTAAGCAGGCTCCACGCCCAGCAAGGAGCTCCATCTCAGGATCCTAAGATCATGACCTGAGCCAAAATCAAGAGTCGCACACTTAACCAACTGAGCCACCCAGGCGCCCCAAGTGCACATATTTTAATAATCAAAATAAGTACTGGTTGCAGGGGAAGAAGGGGTGAGAAAGAACAATATAAGTGTCTATTTCTCACTCAAGGTCTGCATACCATTTTATTTTTTTTTAAGATTTTATTTGTTCATGACAGACAGACACACACACACACACACACACACACACACAGGCAGAGACACAGACATAGGAAGAAGCAGGCTCCATGCAGGGAACCCGACATGGAATTCGATCCCAGGTCTCCAGGATCACGCCTTGGGCCGAAGGTGGCGCTAAACCGCTGAGCCATCAGGCTGTCCCAGCATAATTGTTTTATACTAGTATCTTCTACTTCCCCTTATAGGGAGACTAGAAATCCCTGTCAATCATCTAGTAATTTTGATACTACGCCCTCTTGTACTTTACCATATGTTACCCTGGCCAGCCTACTGGGCCAAACAGGGAGCGGCTCTGCTGTCGCCCACCTGCTGAACACTACTGGCCTTATACTCCTGACCCAGACACTGTCAAGGACACACCCTCAGACAGGCCCAGTAAGTGTCAGGGACCCCTATTCACCAGGAGCTGTCTGTCCTGCCTCCCCCACACCTCCATCTGGCCCAGTGTGCCCTGCCTTTATCTCCTGCTCTCATTTTTGCTGTTGCTCCTCACTGTTCACTCTCTTACCAATCCTGAGGTTCCTTTCCTTCTTATTTCTCTTCTGCTCTTTCACCTTCTTTTGGTCTCCTTTTCCTACCATTGCTTTTTATAAAAAAGTGACTGCACAGATGGTGTTTTCCAACAGGATCACAAGATTTCCTGTCCCACATCATGCTCTGTTTTTACAATGTGTCATGACACTCATCCCATGACGGTGTAGAGCCTATGTCCCCTGTAACCACAGAAGAGATGATGGCATGTGGCTGCCAAAGCAGGGTCACAAAAGGCCATAGGATTTCTGCCTGGTTCATGTGGGAAGCTCACTCTTGGAACCCAGTCACTATGCTGTAAAAAAAAAAAACACCACGTGGGGAGCCCCTGTACAGGTATTTAGATAGCTGAGGTCCTGGACAACACCTATCTTCAATTGTTTCCAGCCACATGAGTGGGCTAGCCTCAAAAAGCACCGGCCACTCACGGCTGCAGCTACGTGACAGGACCCAGGATCTGCCTACCTAAGCCCAGTCATGCCCCAGAACCATAGACATAATAATAAAATGACTGTTGCTGAACTAAGCCACTAAGTTTTGGGGTGATTCACTACACAGCAATCGATAACCAGTAGCTAAATCAATAACCTAACACATCGGTGTGGGCCTTAACATCTAACAGAGTTAAATTATCAATCCAAACATGGGTGGGGCTGCTAACCCCATTGAAGAGTTAATCTCCAAAAACTTTGCATTAATGTTTATTTTATTATTTTGTGGGCTATGCTTATGCTCCAAAGAGGGGTCCTAATACGTTATTCCCCAAACACTGCCAGAGAGACAGCTATTGTGGAAAACTGAGTATTCCTGAAAACTAGTTTTCAGACAGCTTCCATTTTACTGTACTCTTTGTCAAACCCTCAGATGTTCCCTTTTAAGGCACTAAACTTAATGCAAAGTTAGACACACTGTTCAGTTCTTGATCATTTAAGTTTTTAAACACCAATCTATAGCAAACTCATATAATTCAAATGATCTAAAACCCTTCCAATTTCACTGAATTAAGAATGCCAAGCTGATACTGACCTTCCTAATTTTGTTATGTCACATGATGTGGTAATACCTAGATGCAGTAGCCAAAGAAAGGTTTTGTTTTTAATACCATAACATAAATTTACCAAAAAAAACCCCTGTAATAGGAAAGCCAAATGTCACTTCACATCAACACTACAAATTCAAGTTATCCCAAATTTGTTCTGAGAAAACTTACGACACAGAAGTCCCCATTGCTTTCTTTCAATTGCCCAACCTATTTCAAACAGAAAGGTTTGGAAAATGGAATGGCCAAAAAGACGGGCCACACAGAGAAAAAGGGAAAAAAGCAAAGCGCCTGAGTAATTCTGAGATGGGCTAATCAGTCTCTGAAAAGTCAATACTAGGCGGGACCATGAATCAATTTTTCAAACAGTTTATCACAGTTAATTGAAAATAAAAAAAAAAAGATAATTTTGCTGACTATTTCAAGGTCTATATTGTATCTACAATTGGGAGACTTCAAAATCTTTACAGTGGAAAGGTTCAAGACCACACAAAGGTCAACTGAAGTAACAAAAAGGAAAAAAAATTTAAGAACCATATAAGGGATGCCTGGGTGGCTTAGTCAGGTAAGCCTCTGACTCTTGATTTTGGCTCAGGTCATGATCTCAGGGTCATGAGATGGAGCTACGCGTCCGGCTCCGTGCTCAGCAGGGATTCTGCTTGTCTCCCTCTCCCTCTGCTCCTGTTGTCTATCTCTCTCGAATAAATAAATCTTAAAAAAAAAAAAATCAAGAACCACATTAGAAGAGACAGCGAGCCCCCTGTGGGCCTCTGCACTGTTCTCCTACAGGGGCAGAGCATGCTGAGTGTTCCTGTTCACAGGGAAGTGGGGTCTTGTCTAGACCAAACTGCTCATGTGAGCAGGATGAGGCATCTCACCTCCCTGGGCCTCGGTTTCATCGTTTGTTTAAAAAAAAAGAAAAAGTCTACCATTTATCGAGTGTTCACGTATCACACCGCTTCCTGCACTCCACTAAGAACTTTGCTGAGCGCTATATCCTTTTTGGATGTGCAGCTTTATTTGAAATATAATCCACCCACTGTACAATTCATCTATTTAAAGTGTGCAAGTCAATGGTGTTTCATATAGTCACGGATTTGCACAACCATCACCGTAGTCAATTTTAGAAGAAATGTTATGATCCCCCCACACACATACAAAAGAAACCCCATGCCGATCAGCAATTGCTCCCCGTAACCCCCTGGCCCCCCAGCCGGAGGCGGATACTAACCTACCTGCCACCCCAGGGCATTTGCCTATTCTGGGTATTTCAGTGAGTGGACCCATGCAACATGGTGCCCTTTTACCCCCACTCATTAGTTGACAGTATTTGGAGTGGTTCCAGTTTGGCTCTTCTAAGTACAGCTGCCGTAGACACCCACGTACAGGTTCTGGTGCTTTCTCTCCAGCAGGTCCCCAGGGTGGAAGTTGCAGGCCATAGGCTAACCTTCCAGGAACTCTGTGACTTCCCTACCGAGCGGCGGCCCCGTCCTAACTCCAGCCAGCATCGTGACCCGAGGGTTCCAACTGCCCCACATCGTCGCCAGCACCTGTCTGTTCCTCCGCCTGTGGCAGCCTAGTAGGTGTGAAGTGGTAGCTGGCTGTGCCTTCCACCTGCCTTTCACTCCTCTGCATTATCTGATCTACGCCTCATGGCCACCTCAGGGGGTGATCCTTACCCCAATCTCGTATTCAAGGAACAAGACTGGAGAAGTTAAGCACCCAACTCAAGGTCAGAGTCACAGGCAGATGTTGCACCCTCCCCGCCCCCCACCAGCACCCCCATGACCCTAAGAATGTTGACTAGGAAGGTCCCTCAAGACCCTTCCAGCTGTGATTATCTGGGCTCATACACATACTGTTTAAAAATCTCTTCTCTGGGTGACTTTTCTTTGGCCTCAGTATCAGGAATATTTGGGCTTCTGAGTAGGAGGTTTGTGTTCTAATCCACAACAAGGATAAGGCTACAGAGCCCACCACACGGGCTCGGGGCCAAATCTGAGGTCCACCTCAAGCAAAGACACAGGACTTAATATTGTGGTTGAAACCTCCAAAATTGCCCATACCCAAACACAACAAACTCACATTTCACGTGCACTTCATGAACTAACCTTACTCCCGGCTTTCTGTTTCCTTCCCTCCTTGTATTCCCCTACCTCGTTTATTTTCCCAACTATCAAATAAATTTTATCTAGCCCTTTGTTTCCATCTTTGTAAACCATCTCATATCTTTTCCAAAATAAGGTAGAGTAGTAAAGAAATAAACACACCAAAATGTTTTCAAGTAGGTTTTAAAATAGCCTACAGCTGCAGGTCCTTTCATTAGATTGTGTACTTTCCTAAGCAAACTACTCTCCAAGAAACAGAAAACATTGCCCTTCTCTGTATCTTGGCAGGAGGGAAAATGCTTTCATAATATTCTAAATTAGACAAGCTTTCCAAATAGTTTGGGGAAGGAAAGACAGGTAGTCACTGCCCAGCAGGATAAAAGGAAGAAAGCAGTGATTCATTTGTAGACTCATAAATATACCCAAAGGTTATTTCTCCTAGAGAATCTGAGATTTTTTCCTTTTATTTATGTATAAAATGTTTTGATAGTTTTTTATGACTGAATGCTGCTACTGAGGGCTACCACTATTAGAGTCTGACAGCTGCCTAGGAAAAAGCACTCAACGTTCCAGTACACTTTCTTCCTTTTTAAAGTACTAATGTCTACCTGTGCTTTAACGCAGCTCATTCTTTTCTGAGATTTTTTTTTTAATTATTTTTTTTAATTTTTATTTATTTATGATAGTTACAGAGAGAGAGAGAGAGAGAGGCAGAGACACAGGCAGAGGGAGAAGCAGGCTCCATGCACCCGGAGCCTGATGTGGGATTCGATCCCGGGTCTCCAGGATCGCGCCCTGGGCCAAAGGCAGGCGCCAAACCACTGCGCCACCCAGGGATCCCTCTTTTCTGAGATTTTAGAGATAATTGCATTAGTATGGACAGAGGAACTGACTCAAAAAAAACTACAAACCATGAAAGTTAATCAGTGCTCTTTAAACCATGGTGTGTATATAGAAACAACTACTATGTAGCCATTAGAAATCACATAGAACCACAGCAGTTGACATGGGGAAAGGTCTAGATCTTCCACTGAAGAAAAGTAAGGTATCCAACAGGTAAAACAGTATGAGGCTCTGTGTAAAACCTCTATCTGTACATATGTATCTATATTCATAGGTTCCCAGAAGGATGTGTAACAAAATCCCAATAGTAGCTATCTCTAGATAGGGGTATTTCAGGGAGTTTTAAATATACCTCCCTGGCACTTTTCTGAATCATCTTTTCCTCATAATAAGCACGTATTAATTTTACCAAACAATAAATCTATTTTCCTCAGAAGATTAAAAAAGAATCCCACAATGTGCAAAGCATTGTCCTAGGCATTAAAAAGGAATACAAGGGCAGCCTGGGTGGCTCGGTGGTTTAAGTGCCTGCCTTCATCCCAGGGTATGATCCTGGGGTCCTGGGATCGAGTCCCATGTCGGGCTCCCTACATGGGGCCTGCTTCTCCCTCTGCCTGTGTCTCTGCCTCTCTCTCTCTCTCTCTCTCTCTCTCTCTCTATATATATATATATATATATATATATATATATATATATATATATATATAAAATCATGGATAAATAAATAAAATATTTTAAAAATAAATAAATAAATAAAATAAAAATAAAAAGGAATACAAGATGAGAAAGAGAAAGCTAAGAGCTCTCAAACAGCTGATAATCCTCCTGGCAAGGCCAGACAGTGGTAAAGAAACAAGTTAAGTTGCAAGCAGTGTAAGATGGGAGTTTCAAAATTAGTTCAGTGTGAGTTAGTACACACTGCATGTGTACACACCACCAACATTCAGAAAAGCAAAGCAACTTGAACTATGAAGATGGGAGCCCCAAAGAGACAAAGGGGGTTCCTGTGCCTCTGGGTGGGATTTGGGAAGGTGAGGAATGAAACGGAAGAAAGTAATGTTTCCAGAAATTCAGAAAACACATGCAGTGGTGGAAATCTATATCCTATTTTTCAGGGTCGCTAATTAGAGCTCCAAATTCCTTTAGCTGAAGCTCAGCAATCTGACCTAAGAGTACAGGGAGGTGAGGGTTCTAAAAATCATGATATTTTGGAAGACAATTTGGTAAAACCTACCCAAATTTCATACATCCACCCTTTGATTCTGCATTTCTACTCTTAAGTATTTAACCTACAGAAAAACTTAAACACATGCAAAACAACACTATACAAGAATAATTAATGGAACATTGTGACTGCAAAAGTCTGGAAACACTCAGATGTCTAACAACAGGAAATAATAAATTACGCCCTACAATAGAATATTAGGTAGCAATAAAAAAATTGAGGAAGTTGCATACAGATGTGGCAATGTATCCAGTGAGAAAACACAAGGCAAAGAAAACGAAGGCTGTATATTCACACTGGGCAGATAAACATGTCAAAAGCAATTTCACAAAGGTGATCCTTGCAGCAGTACACAGGCTGGATTTTCAAAGTGCTTCTTCATTATAACCCCTAGTTACTGGACAGAAAATTTGTTATCTTGAGAATGGAAGAGTAGTTCACCCCATTCCTTCTCACAAATTTCACAGCTTCCACACGCTCTCCTCCCACCCAATATCCACTGGGAACAAAACAAGGCCTGTGCTCCATTAGGGACAATGCCACCCAACGATTCAGCAAACTGCAACCCAGCTCTAGCCTGAACAGGTACCGTGAAGTCATTGCCTAAAACAATAAAGTCAGCAGATCAGGTCTGCAAAAGGCAGACTAGTCCCTCGGTTCAGCACGCATGCTTCCGAAAATCCCCACTATGAGACGTTATCTAAATGGCATAAAAATAATGGGTCTTGGGCAAGGGTCTGGGCCTGTAAGTCAATTCTGAATGCAAGCTCGGGCTGACAAGGTGTAACCAGGAAACCTGGAAATGACAGGGAAAGTTTTCAATAAGCAAAAACCATTTCGTAGAGGAGCTTCTACAGACTGGAAAGACCAGTGGTGTCTTTGGAAGGACTACGTGGAGCTGTACACATTTAATTGAGATTTTTTTTTAAGGCCAGGGTTTGCAGGATTCATAACCGAAAGGGCAAGATCTTATATGAGTGATGACTCCAATTCTGGGAGAAATTAATTCAGCTGTGTTCTACAGAAAGGCTGTATTTATTCCAGAACCTCACTTGAGCACTGAAACATCCAAGATAAGGATTCTATTTTCCTTTAAAGAACAGTAAGGGTTTCAAGTGAAGGTAGGCTTGTCTCCCACTCTTAGGGTAGAGGCCTTGAGAACAGTTAATATATCAAGACTCTAATACATTTTTAAAGTAAGGATACCCAGAGTAAAGTCAGGATTGCCTAATACTTTAATAACATCAGCTTCAGGGGCGCCCGGGTGGCTCAGTCAGTCATGCGCAGCTGCCTTCGGCTCAGGTCATGATCCCAAGGTCCTGGGATGGAGCCCGCGTCAGGCTCCCTGCTCAGTGGGGAGTCTGCTTCTCCCTCTCCCTCTGCTCCTTCCCCACCAGCTCCTGCTTCTCTCTCAAACAAATAAATAAAATCTTAAAAAAAAAAAAGTTAGCTTCACAGTCAGACTGCCTCTGAACAGACCCCCATGCTAGCTCTTACCAGCTGGGAGACTCCGGATAAATTACTTAACATTCTGTGCACCTCAGTTTCCTTGTCTGTGATACAAAGATCTAATGGCAGCTGCTTCACAAGGAGTTTATGATGATTCAATGAGAAAATGTCAGCCAAGCACTTAGCACAGTATTTGGCCCAGTTCAAGGTCAAAAAAGATTATTATCGTTATGATTCTTGTTGCTGTTATCGTTGTTGTTAACACTTTCTCCCCTATTAACCATACATACATGTGTTAGAACTAAATCAAAGGAACAGATTATGCCCCAAAGGAAGTTGCACCTGGGTTAAAACTTAAACAATAATCCGGAATCATGGAATCAACGTGGAACTCATGATTGTATAAAACTCACTCAAGGGGGGAGGGGGGGCGAGGTGGCATTGTGTTTGATGACTGCTATGTTTACCACAGATGAGTCACCTGGAGGATGGCAGCTGCTTCAAATGATACAGCTTTACATCTTAAAGATTATCTCGGCTATTTTGCCGTAACTATCTATTTAGCATTAGTGGCTCTGCTTCTAAAATACTTTTAAAATAATCATTAGTTAACTTCATGGCTATGAAACCGAAAATCAGAGGGTAACTGTGATTGTATCCTCAGGCCCTTATTCTCAAATATTCTAAACTGCTTTTTTCTGATTCTAATTCCCAGATGAATAACCTCACAACATGATGAATTGGTCTTTTAAAAACCCACACAGGTCTTGAACTTGGGGGGTTTGTCTGTAATACAGCTTACTACAGAGAGGCATTT